>NC_043704.1:2831822-2838816 GCF_006229205.1 Suricata suricatta
GGTGGATATTGATGAAATTACGTTGCAATTTTCCTCTGCATGAAAACCAGGTAATAAATCAAAATAGGCCCTCTTTCATGGTTACACACAGAGATGTTAGCCTTAGAGCTACAGAGGTGGGTAGGTGGCTCAGTAGGTGAAGCGTCGGACTTGGGCTCAGGCTGTGATCTCAGAGTCTAGGAGTTGGAGCCTTGGGGATGACTGTGTGCTGAGAGCTCAGAGCCAGGAGCCTGCTTCAAATTTGGTGTGTCCCTCTCTTTCAGCCCTCAATGCCTGCTCTATCTTTCAAAAATAAACATTACAAATGATATTTAAAATTTTTTATAGAATGAATCGTAATGTAATCTCATATACAACTACTCAGTACATGAAAACATATATGACAAAGTCACAGGAATGTCCTATTCTACATGACAAAATTATAAAATGATTCAATGATTAAGAAAAAATGAATATAGATTTTATTATAGGCTCCAAGTTATGAATTCTAAATGTTCTGTCTTCTTTGTGACATTAATTTGGTAGAAATTCTAGGAAAATAAGAAGAGATTTAAATTATTTTATGATTGAGGAATGGAACATATAGAGTAGAAATTTTGTATTTTAGTTAATACCATCAAAAATGAATTTTTCTTACTTTTTCTAAGTTTACTTTAATGAATTTTGAGAGAGAGACCAAGAAGGGGAGGAGACAGGATTCCAAGGTTGCTCTGTGCTGTCATCACTGAGGCCTGTGCGGGATGCAGACTCACTGACTGTGAGATCATGACGTCAGCTGAAGTCAAATCCTTCAGCAACTGATCCACACATGCGCCCAAAAATGGAACTTCTGAAGTGAAATAAAGGGTTAGATGTTCTCATTTTAGGGACGTGGTTGATCAACTGAAGAACCTGGTGGGTCTGAATTTTGTATGATTAGGATTCCAGCCTCCATATATTGGAAAGCATTAAGCAGAATTTAGATAGGCTCTGTCCCCTGTTCCTGGGATTTCTGCACCAAATCCCAATATGCCTACTGCTACCCTGACGCACTTCTCACTCAAGGCAAACACTCAGAAATGAATGAATATAGACTTCCTCAGAAACACAGAGAAAACCCCAAGCCCTCAAAGCAATGGAGAGCCAATGAGATTATGGAGGCCCTCACTGTGGACGTGAAGGACCTTTAAGTGGAACTGAAGGAGAACCCTTAGAGATTTGTGAGGGTGTGATGTATTGGAAAACCGATGTGCCTCTGTGAAACGTATTGACATAAAACTAGGTTTTACAAACTGATTTCCATTCCAGAATGGCTGCTCAAATCACTTTGTTCAGCCTTTCTTCATCCTTCACATTTGGACCTCAGCTCTGACATGTGCCTCATTCATTCCCACTTACCTGGGTGTGAGGCTACTGTCTCCTTTCTCTTCACATCCCATAGCTCCCTGTTTTGTTCCAAAAAGATGACCAGGTCTGGCTTTGACACAATAAGACCTATTTGTTAGAACAAAAGAATAGGGTATTGCTGGAGATTCTACCTTTCAACCCCGTATTGGAATCAGTAGAGAAAAGAGGACTTTCTGGAATTCTGGAAAATCATGCCCAAATGCTGTTGCCCAACAGCCCCTTTGGAACACACAGGATGGATTTCCAAGATTCACATCCTGAACTCCGCTTCTGCATCTTACCACTACCACCATGAGTAAAAATTCATATTGAAGAGGGAAATATCATTTTACGCCACTCAACACTATAAAATGCTGTCCATCTGTGAAATGATGATGTGACTCTAAGGAAGGGAAAACTCACCTGAAAGGAAACATCATGAAGACATTTCTCTACATCTGCCAACCCCTCCTTCTTTCTTTATTGTAGGGATTTGAATCCCAGTCATGTAGGAAAAAGCTTCTAAGAGACAGTCTCCACAGGAAGGAACAACACCCTTGAGTGGCGCTTGGGAAATCTAGAGGGAGTTAGCCTCACCCAAGAAGACGAGGTGTCCGTAGGTCTCTAACATCACATCTCTGTACAGTTCCCACTGACTGTGGCTCAGGCATCCCCACTCCTCCTGAGAGAATTCAACGGCCACATCCCTGAAGGTCAGCAGTCCCTGCAACAGACACCACAGTTACCAAGTGGACACAGCAGGAGGTCCTTATGGTACCTAAGATGCAGGAAGGAGATCATGTCACCAGCTGGACCCCATGACCCGATCCGCACTGCTTACCTGCATGTGCCCACAGGCCTCAGTCCCTCATTTTACTTAGCCTTTTATTGACACCTCCCTTTTACTGCAGGGAAAACATCCATGAGCTCAGTGTGCAGTGGTGGAAATACATAAGGTAATGACTGCCCTGGGGAAGTGCTGAAGTGGCTCAATTTGTGCTTAGCCCCTGAGTCACATCTATGCAGATGAACATCAGAGGAAAGCATGGAGTGAACACAGGTATGTTTCAAAAATGTTAATTTCCTGAAAGAGAGAGCGCGAGTATGGGTGGTGCAGAGAGAAGAATTCCAACTGTGCTCCATGCTCAGGTTTCATGCTCAGGAAGGAGCTTGACTCATGGCTTGACCTCTAGACTGTGAGATCCTTACTTGAGCCTAAATCAAGAGATGGAAGCTTCAGGGACTGAGCCCCCCAGGAGCTCCCGTAGACCTCATTTTAAGACTTAGATCACGTCCCAAGGAGGACCACGACTGCATTTACTATGTAACAGACAGAAAATGTATAGAACTGTGTTCTTAAGGCTCAAGTGCAATTGTATCCCCAGCTTCCCCTTTCTGAATATCCACCCTAACCCTAAATACATGGAAACCATTCTGGGGTGCCTCAGTGGCTCAGTCTTCTGCCTCTTGGTTTCAGCTTAGCTCATGATCTCACAGTTTGTGAGTTTGAACCCCCATCGGTGCTGATGGTGTAAGGACTGCCTGAGATTCTCTCTGTGCCTCTCTCTCTCTGCCCCTCCTCCACTGTTTCTGTTTCTCAAAAGTATATTTTTTTTAAAAAGGAAACCATTCCTCTTCCTCTGTGAGTCTCTAGGTTTGAAGTTATACCTTGTGATCTCCTTATTTCTTGCAAAAAAAATTTTCCTTTGTCTGACATCCCTGCCTGGTAGAATTTTTATGATTCATCAAGGACTAAACTCCTGTTCGTTCAGTTACATTAGGAGTACTGGGTTTGACTTAGATGAATTTCTTACTTTCTGCAGTAAGACGATAGGGGACACAGTATTATGCTCTAATATGTTCTTTAACTTTGAGGTCTAAAACGATATAAATATTGGTTTATTCAAGACAATTTATAAAATAAAGGCATCAACACAGGCATACACACTTTACTTATTTATTTATTTTATATAGAAAAGAGAAAAAGCGCAAGCAGGGGAGGGTCAGAGAGAGAAGGAGACTCAGAAGCCTGAGGCAGAGCTTGGACCCACATACCATGAGGCCATGACCTGAGCCAAAGGCAGACCCTTAACTGACTGAGCCAGCCAGGCACCCCCTGGACATACACACTTTTGCATTCCGCATTTACAACAATGGCACAGGTGGTGCCTATTTGTAAAAACATTTTGTGACTGTTTAGTTTTGAAGACAGTACATGTGTCTATTGTAATAAACTATTTTTGCGGTTGTCTATTTTTGAAGGAGAGAGAGACAGACTATGAGCAGGAAAGGAGCAGAGAGAGAGAAAGACCCAGAATCCAAAGCGGGCTCCAGGCTCTGAGCTGTCAGCACCGAGCTCGACACAGGGCTCAAACTCATAAACTGAGAGATCATGTCCTGTGCTGAACTTGGAAGCTCATCTGAGTGGGTCATGTGGTGTCTCTTTCTTAATGGAAAGTTTTGATGAGTTACTAATATATTAGCATATTTTAACATAAATCAGAATTCACTGCAGTGCAGTGGCCATCTTATTAAAATGCAGATTCTGTTTAGGAGTTCTGGGAAATATCAGTGTCCACATTTCTATCAAGGCAGTAGTCTTTGAGTCAAGGGATACATATTTCAATAACAAACAGGAAGAATTCAATGATGAGAACACTAGGAGGACATGGAACTGAATGGGATCATAGCAGTTCCAAGTTCTACTAGACGAGCAAGAAAAGCAACAAGGTTTAAAACCATTTCCTCGTTAGCAGAGAGCATCTAACAGTTTCTCATAAATTCATGGAAAACAAATTATAATAATCTAAGAGAACACATGATTCTTCTATTTTTCGTGAATCCTTTGTCAAGCATCCGGTACCCGGTACAGATCAGATTCTAACTCAGGTAAACTGACCTACAGTCAGTTCCTGTAAAAGGACACACAGGTTCATACACCCAACGGACCCTAAATCAATGTTCATACCGGTGTCAAACCTGAGAATGATGCTCAGAAGGCGTGCACACAAAACCAATCTACCTTTATACATTCCATGCACACATCCATACCGTTTGCAAGTAGTTATATAAGATTAAAACTGATAGAATAGAAAATTGTCAGGGTGACTAAAAGTGGGCTTTTTTGTTTTTTTTAATCTTTTATTTATTTTTGATACAGAGAGAGACAGAACATAAAAGGGGAAGGGGCAGAGAGAGAAGGAGACACAGAACCGAAAGCAGACTCCAGGCTCTGAGCTACCTGTCAGCACAGAGCCTGACGTGGGGCTTGAACCCATGAATGTGAGATCTGATCTGAGCAGAAGTCGGAGTCTTAACCAACTGAGCCACCATGGCGCCCCTAAAAACTGGTTTTAATGACCACGGTGCCTGGGTCAGATACTTACCCATCTTAACTAACTAAGTCCCCTGGCACCTTGAAAGCCTTTTAAAAAATGTTTATTGATTTTGAGAAAGAAAGATTGCTCACGCAGAAAAGGGAAAAAGAGAGAGAGAGAGAGAGATAATCCCAAGAGCCCTCCTAAGGTTACCATGAAGCCTGACATTGGGCTCTATCTTATGAGCATCGAGATCATGATCTGCACTGAAATTTAGTGAGGACACAAGTAACTGAGCCACTCAGGCGCCCCTCATTGAAACGGGTGCCTGTTTCAATCATCATTTGTGCTCTCTGGTACTTCAGGATTTGAAGGTGCCCAAACATGTTAATTAAGTGATTCATCACTTTCTAAAAACACAAAAAAGTACAAACAAGAGTCTGTCTGTGTCATAAATACAAAGAAAATTAAAACCTTTGAGATGAAGGACAGTCGTACTCAGAACCTCTACTCCCAGAGGTCATTACAACTACTACACAGAAGTGAGAACCTTCATTGCCCCAGAAAAGTGACCTCAGGTGGGCCAGGAATAAATAAATGCTCAAGAAAGTATTCTTGAGGCCTTTTGGGTGAGCGAGGCTGACCTTAATAAAGCACAGGAACAGGATCTGTGGATAGAATGAGCGGCAGCATGATTATGAGGAGCCATTGATCATATACTTTAAGCTGTGAGGTGGACATAAAAGTTTCTCAAGGGATTTTCATAGGAAAAGAAAACTCAGTGGATCCTGAGAGTCTGGCTATGGTCAAGCAAAGCTAGCTTTTTGCGTCTCAAAAAGCATTAACCTTAAAGCAGTTGTACATTCCTTGAGCCATATCCTCCTCTGCCAGTCTCCAGTATTTCCCAGGGGGTTGCAAGTTGTAAGAAAATTGAATTTTATCTACATTTCTTTTGCCTTTGTTCTCCTCACCAGAAATGGCCAAACCAGGGTGCCTGGGTGCTCAGTCACTTAACCATCTGACTCTTGATTTCAGCTCCAGTCAAGGTCTCATGGATTTGTGGGTTTAGCCCGGAATTCAGGCTCTGCACTGACCCTGTGGAGCCTGCTTGGAATTCATGCACTCTGTCTGCAACTCCACTGCTCCTAGTCTGTCTCTCTCAAAAGAAATAAACTTTAAAAAACAACTAGAAGCAAAGAGAAACGAGGAGAAAGAAGATTCCAGTTTAAATATGATGGTGTTTGGAAATCACTCCAGAAATCTTCCTAAAATCATTTCACCTGATTAGAAGGAAAATATGAACATTACAGGGGAGAAATATGGCAGAGAGCATAAAGCCCCGTAAAATAAGATAACAACAGATAACAGGAGGCAAATTGATCGCAGTGCCTCAGGCACACCTCCGGACACAGGATCACCAGTGCGTTCATGGGACCCCCAAGCAGTAAATCAGAATATAAACAACCTTAAGGATACAGTGGATTTATACACCCTTCAATCACATAAAGTTTCCATGTCTTGTAGTATCTAGAATATTTTCAAGTATCCTTTACACATTCGAAGGAGCAGGAACATTCTATGGCATTCTGTGCCTCATAGACGTCGTATGTATTTGTGCATTTTCGTAATCCTATTCTCCCAGAGCAGTGAAAGCGTTGATTTCAGACCCAAACGGGAACAGTTTTCCTTGAGTACAACCCCAGGACCAGATTCCATCAGCAACAGGAAACTGGGATGCAACACCCTCCAGTCTGAACCCGTCACGAAGGGACTATTTTTAATATGTGCAGGAATTTAAATCAAAGTGACAAGTGTTGTTGCCCAATGGAACCCGGGTTGGAGAGAAGGGAGAGAAGTCTCTGGGGTACACAGGAGGAGTGTTCTAAACACCTAACCTTGAATATCATTTCTGAGAAGGTTGAAAATTAGGTGAAAGCATAAAGCAGAACCATCAGAAGCAAAAGAAAAAAAATTTTTTAATTTCTCTTGTAGCAGGATTCTCACACTGGGGCTTTCCTTCCCAGGAAACAACGTTATTCCTCCTGGCACCTCTCCGCTGGGTCCGTCCCCAAAGAACTGAGCCCTGAACACCACGTGGCATAGTTTTTTATACATGGTGTGCCCCCAGGTATGGTAACACACAAACATGCAGTGCAGCCACGGGGTCTCTTGTTACAAGGTGAAGACGGATGTTGTCAGGTACTCATGGAGCCAGGTTGTCTGCAAGGTTTTTATTGTTTCATTCTTTGGGGAGGACACAGAGAGCAAGAGAGAAAGAGGGAGGGAGAAAAAAACGCAAACTGAGGGAGAAA
>NC_043704.1:2838916-2840321 GCF_006229205.1 Suricata suricatta
GTTGCCTATTAGTTATTTTTTGATACAGAGAGAGACATACCTGTGGGGAGCCAGAGAAATGGAGATTGGCCACCTATAGGCAGGGAAGTGCCACTCCCTGTCAGGAGAAGCCAGAAGATCAAAGATCAATCACCTACAGACAGGGAGTATCAGCCCCTTAGGCGCTGTGCTTAAAACTTTAGTTTGGTTCCTCTTTTACTCCAGCCTTAATCCCTTCGCCCTGTTTCCTAGCAACTGACCTAGGTCAGCTGCCTTGTTTTCCCACATCGAAACCTTTATAAGATGTGGTATTTTCTAAAATAAAAAAAGAGGCTTGATCAGAAACCGTGTGTTGTCCTTACTCTCTGTGCTCCCCCTTCCTGCCCTTTCTCTTCCTCTCTCAGGAAAGGACCCGTGAAGATAAAAGATTAGTATAAAATTTTTAACTGGGTATTTTTCAGGTTGTCAAGTCTTTCAGATAATTCACAAATTAAAAACGAAAGACACAAAAAGACATGTTTTCCTGACCCTTCAATATTAAATTTTGCATCCCAAATATGACAAGTACTTGCTAGCACTTTATAATATTAGGGAATTATATAAGTAATATAACAAGTCATTTCCATGGCAAGGATTCAAATTTCATCATGAAATTCTCTTCTATTTCAATCGCTTGGCTTTTTTTCCAACAATATTTTTAAGTGCATATAGATGAAGTGTTTTATTCTGTCCGTGTTCCATGGCCCTTAAACTCCTGAACACCCTCACAGGAAGGATTTTTCCTAATTAGAAAATGAGTTCTATAGTTTTGTCTAAGTTCTGAAAATACTGTTTTATACGCATAAACATAGAACCTGGTCTTTGCCCTTTTATTAGTAACATTATGACTTTCCAATGCCCACCACCTTTAAAAATACACTTGAGTTTACAAAAGATCAGATGGCCTTTGCCCACCGACCTGGTTTACCACAACCAGGTCAACCTCATCCCCGTGGGGTATTGTGGTGGCAAATACTGGGCCAGCCACCAGATTCATACAATGAAGTTTAATTAATAAATCAGGCTTCCTAAGCCTGATTCTTAATACTAAGAACATGAACCATATGTTTACAATATATGAATAATGAAAAGACATTAATTATTGCCATTAATTATTACCTAGAAGTTTAATGTTGATACACATAAATGAATACTCAAAACATAATTTCACCATGTCCAATGGTAGATAGGACTCAACATTTTTTGAGAGATGGAATTTTGTGATTTATATATAACAAGAGCAACACTTAAAATTATTCCTTAAATGATTAAGATTAATAATTTCATATACTATAATTAACATGCAGGTATAAATGTGAATATATATACTATACATACAAGTTTAGACTGGAAGCTGCCATTTATTATTGACATTTTGAGGATTTTA
>NC_043704.1:2840421-2841560 GCF_006229205.1 Suricata suricatta
TTGGAGAGGGCATTTCCGGAGATGAGCACTGGGTGTCATATGAATCTCTGGGTACTACTCCTGAAGCCAATATTATACTTCATGTTACCTAACATGAATTTAAAATAAATAAGTACATAAAATAACTATAAAAGGATTAAATTCTTGAATCAAGAGATATGGATCAGTTGAATGAAAAGAAATGGCAGGACACACCTATAAGGTGCCTTCAAGAGACTTACTTCAAGGTCGCCTGACTTTGGCTCAGGTCATGATCTCACAGTTTGTGGGTTCAAGCCCTGTGTTGGGCTCTGTGCTGACAGTTAGCTCAGAGCCTAGAGCTTGTCTTTGGATTCTGTGTCTCCCTCTCTCTCTGTCCCTCCCCTGCTCATGCTGTCTCTCTGTCTCAAAAATAGAATGATAAAAAAAAACTTTAAAAAAAAAAGAGAAAGACTCACTTCAGCTTTAGGAACACAGTCAGACTGAACGTGCTGATGTGGAAAAAGATATTCCATGCAAACAGAAACCGAAGGAAAGCCAGGTAGCTGTGCTTACATTAGACAAATAGACTAAGCCAAGGTCTCTAATAGGACACAGCAAAGGTCATTTTGAAATAGGGGGTCATTTGTGGAGGGTTTTTAGCTATATGGTCTTTAGAAGAACACATTAAGGATTTCCCTCCAGGTTGGTTTTAGAAGGACATGAATAGGGTGTTTCTGTAACTCATGTAGTACTTTCCACTTTCCAAACCAACACCGTTCCCCATAAATGTTGGTGTATCTGTAGGTTCCTCAATTAGAGCTTGTGTAAGGTTTATGAACATCTGTATCTTAAGGGTTCTCTAAATGACTAGCTGATATTAAAAAACCTATTTCTGTAATTGGGGGGGAATGCTAAATGACAATTTCAGAAGGACCTCTTGTTTTCAGATTTTGATGTGTGTGGGAGAACAGTATTTTGATGAAAACCATGGTTTTTTCCTGTAACCAGGAGCTTATAGTTTGTCAAAACCAACATGTAAAGGCTAATTTACACTAACCTGTTTTCTATCCTTTTGCTATTGTACACTGCATTTTATTTCTCATATGCTTTTTTTAACTTTTATTAATTTTTTTCCATACTATTTTATTGTCAAATTGTTTTCCATACAACACCCAGTG
>NC_043704.1:2841660-2847719 GCF_006229205.1 Suricata suricatta
CTGCTACTTAGACCTAAACCCCCCCAACTCCTCTACAGGAGTCCTGCTACCTCTCCTCTTCCAAAAGCCTGCCTCAACTCTCATAGGTTTGTTGTTGTTGTTTTTTATAGTATGTATTTCTTTTTTGGGAGACAGAGACAGAGCATGAGCAGGGGAGGGGCAGAGAGACAGCAGTCAGATTCTGAAGCCTGCTCCAGGCTCTGAGCTTGAGCACACACCCAATGCGGTGCTCAAACCCACAAAGCCTAGGATGATGACCTGAGCCCAAGTCAGGTGGGTAAACGGTGGAGCCACCCCAGCCCCTCTCAACTCTCATACATTAATGGGAAGCCTTCCTGCCTGTCCCTGCGCCCCACTTAGAATTATGATAGAAAAGGAGAAGATTCAGTAGGCAGAATGGGAAAGGTCAGGACCTGAGGCCTCTGGGTGGGGAAAAGCATTTACAACAACGCTGGGAGTGTCTGGTCACAGCAAACCCCCTCAGGTGTAAGGTTCCTCTTAAATATTTGACAAACACCACCTACTGCCCCTCAGGTTCCCCTTAAGAATTAGATTAAAGAGCTAAGTAAAAATTAGTAGTAGATCATAAAACCTAAGACCCACAGGGCACTGTCTGGCCTTAGACCACCCGTCATACACTTGAAATGAGACGATCAGGAGTGGAATCCTGACACCTACAGTTATTAGGCCAATAACGGAGGACTTGGGGAGGAATAAGGGAGAGGGTAAAAAGGGTGGGAGAGACCTGAACCTCATCAAACCAAGATCCTTGCCTACTGTCTCGGATGTTCACCCTCTAATGCCCCCTCTCTGTACACAGAGCTTTCCTACAATCTCCCTCTCTTATACTCTAATCAACTTTGGCCATGGTCATTTTGGGTCTGAGTCTTCCTTCTTGGAAGCAGGGAGTCAGGGATATCCCTGGGGTTGAGGTAAAAACCCCTGCACAGGGTACCCTGGAGCACTTCACTAAAACAACACTGTTGTATCCACCCACCCACCTAAGGGAATCTGAGGGGGAGGGCGGCAGCAAGGATCCTTCTGGAAACTCAACAGGGATCCTCCTGGGAAGCCTGGGGGAGGTGAACAAGCACAGTAACTGAGGCTCCCCTTGTTGTTTACCAGATTAAATCCAGGCCTTCTCCATGGTCAGAGTTTCTGGAGATTCACACATTCTCCCTCTTTCTGCTACACAGAGGAAGTTTCCCTCATGCATGCAAATGTCTCTTACAAAGGAAATTTGTCCTGGGTCTCAGAGTTTTTCCTTTGTTAGTTGAAAATAATCCTTAGGGCAAAGAGACAAATTTGAGGGGACAAACTGCTGCCCTTCTGTAAGAAAGTTTATTTTCCTAAGTCACTGCCATATAGTTTTCCAAATAGAATGTCTTTTTAAAAAATCATTGGGCACCTAGGTGGCTCAGTCCGTTAAGCCTCCGACTTCGGCTCAGGTCAGATCTCACATTTCTGGGTTCGAGACCCACGTCAGGCTCTGTGCTGACAGCTAGCTCAGAGCCTGTAGCCTGCTGCTGGTTCTGTGTGTCCTTTTCTCTCTGTCCCTCCCCCTCTCATGCTCTGTCTCTCTCTGTATCAAAAATAAATAAAACATTAAAAAATTTAAAAATTATTATTTCTGTCAGAGAGAGCAAGAGTGAGAAAGAGAGAGAGTGCATGAGCAGGGGAAGGGCAGAAAGGGAGACACAGAAGCTGAAGAACGCTCAGGTCTCTGAGCTGTATGCACAGAGTCTGACAGGGGCTCCAACTCCTGAGCTGCGAGGACATGACCTGAGCCAAAGTCGGGTGCCCAAGCAATGGAGCCACCCAGGCACCCCAGAGGGTACTTTGTAAAACTCCCATCGACAATACATGAAAATTGTAACCTAAGTGCTCATTATCTTCACTGAAATTTGGTGTTACCCTGTCATTTTAGGAGGTTCTTTTTTGATTTTCTGTGTGTTCTGTCCTGTTTTGATCTGTTTTGTTGAGATTCTAGTAAATCTTGAATGGTTTCTCATGATAACATAAATAATCGTCTTCCTACAGGTTTTCATTGTGACTAAAATTGAAATTGTTTACAATTACAAAGTAGAACAGAAATCAAACTGACTGCATGTAAATACTGCATGGATTGATATTAACCTAAGTACCCTTGTTTTTCTTTGAGGCAACGACCCCACTTATTTTCTTTAAGTGTACTTATTTTGACACCAAGGAAGAGATACGGAGAGGGCACGAAGGCAGAGGAAGAGCCGAGAGAGGAGGACAGAGGATCCAAAGCAGTCTCCATGCTGACAGCAGAGAGCCAGATGCAAGGCAGGAACAAAGGGACTGTCCTCACATTACCTGAGCTGAAGTGGGGTGCTTAACAGGCTGAGCATCTCAGACAGAATTCTTAGTCTTTTTTTTTTCCTTAATGAGGAACCCAGTCCCACCCAGAAAACCAGACAAACAGGACTGGCAGCACAAACAGTTCCTGTCCAGACCAGGGGGGTCCTGTATTTCCCTACAAACCCCCAGACCCTTCCTCTGGGTGGCCTTGCAGTTCTGAAGGCGCTAACCTGCCTCAGACCCTCAGTCTGGTAAAGCCAGAAAGCTACTGTTCCTCTTTATCCCACATTCTCTCTCTTCAGTTTTCTGTGGCTCTGAAGCACCAAGGTCACTTCTCAACAACGGAATCAATGTGTAGGACAGGAAACAATTTTCCTTCATCAGTTCTCAATTCTTTGGCTGGCCTAGTAATCGACCTATTAGAAGACAGATTCATAAGAGAAAAAAGGCTTAAGTATAGGAGCATCAACAAGATGAGCGTCAGGCAAACGATGCTTAGGTGCCATCATGACTTATGGAGAGGTGTAGAGAATTCGAATTTCAAAGAGGGGGAAATACATTCACAGGAAAAAGGAAAGAATAAAAGTTGGGCAAAGAACTATTTGTCATGCCAGGCAGGAAACTCTTTTTAAAAGGTGCTCTCTGGATCAGGGGAGGAGCCAAGATGGCGGAGAGGAAGGGAGCGCTGTAAACTTCGTCTGCCACATCTATCGAACTGAGAAGGACATTACTCCCATCTGTAAGAGCGGAAGGAGAGGGGCACCTGGGTGGCTCAGTCGGTTAAGCGTCCGGCTTCGGCTCAGGTCATGATCTCATGGTTCGTGGGTTCGAGCCCCCTTTCAGGTTTTGTGCTGACAGCTAGCTCAGAGCCTGGATCCTGCTCTGGATTCTGTATCTCCCTCTGTCTCTGACCCTGCCCTGCTCGTGCTGTCTCTCTCTGTCTCTCAGAAAAGAAAGAAAGAAAGAAAGAAAGAAAGAAAGAAAGAAAGAAAGAAAGAAAGAAAGAAAGAAAGAAAGAACAATTAAAAAAAAAAAGAGCAGAAGGAGAAAACACAGACTCCAGGAAGAAGACAACCTCAAAGGTGCCTGAGTGAGTGAGTGCGAACTCGGGAGAGATTTGAAAACGGGCCAGGCTGAGATGGGCAGGGGAGGCGGGAGCCCCAGCCCAACACGGGGCAAGCGTGCACGGAGCCTGAGATAGAAAGGGAGGAGACAGAGAAAGTGAACACACTCATAGTACTGTCTCTGGAGAAGAGAGAAAGAACGTTTAACCGCACTCAGAGAGAAAAACATTCACTCTGTATATAATTGCTGGGTAGGTCAAATCCTGAACCCAGGTGGCACAAGGGTAAAAACAGCTTCCAGCCCTGCACCATCTCAGTGGGGATTCGGCGTCCCTGGCTGCTGTGCAAGGGGCGCTCACTTCAGCTGGGCTGCAGGAGTAGGGGCACATACCTCATTTCCACAGCACATCTCGCCCCCATCATTGGCCTCGCAAATCCTGAATCCCATGTGCCAACAGGGAAAAACTAGCACCCACCCCTATGTGATCCCAACAGGGAGTTGGGTGCAGTGGAGGGGTGGGAGCGTCCTCTGGCTGCAAGAGCACACAGCTCATTTCCGGAAACGCCCGGCACCTCACGCAGCAGCAGCGTGAATCCCGGCACCACCAATAGAAATTGATCCCTCTCCCAATGTGATCCCGATCTCGGTTGGGGGCTGGGAGTTGGAGGTGGAGCCTATCAGGACTCCACCTCGCCTCAGGCAGTGTCAGCACAAATCCCAGCTGCCACCAAGAGAAACTGTCCCTCCCCCTATGAGATCATGGTTCAGAAGCCAACCACTGGTTGAGGTCAAGGAGGTTGTTTCCTACTTTCTCCTCGAGGGTTTTGATGGTTTCCTGTCTCACATTCAGGTCCCTCAACCATTTTGAGTTGATTTTTGTGTATGGTGGAAGAAAGTGGTCTGGTTTCATTCTTCTGCATGTGGCTGTCCAGTTCTCCCAGAACCACCTGCTAAAGAGGCAGTCTTTTTTTCCATCAGATACTGTTTCCTGCTTTGTCAAAAATTAATTGGCTGTCCATTTGCGGGCCCTGTTCTGGGTTCTCTATTCTATTCCATCAGTCTATGTGTCTGTTTCTGTGCCAATACCATACTGTCTTGATGATCCATGACCTCAACCACAGTAATTGAAAGTAAAGGGATGGACAAATAGCTATCATATGCCTGGAAGCCAAAAGAAAAACGTAGTAGCCATATTTATATCAGACAACCTGGACTTTAAAGTAAAGGCAGTAACACGAGATGAAGAAGGACATTATATAATAATGACAGGGTCTCTCCATCAGGAAGAGGTAACAATTATAAATATCAATGTGCCAAACTGGGGAGCGCCCAAACACATAAAACAATTAATCACAGACAGAAACCATCTTATTGATAAGAATGTGCTAATTACAGGGCACTTTAATACTCCACTCACAGCAATGGATAGATCAACCAGACAGAAAATCACTAAAGAAACAATGGACCTGAACGACACATTGGAACAGATGGAATTGATAGATATATTTAGAACTCTGCATCCTGAAGTTAGGAAATTCAACTTCTTTTCGATGGCACATGGCACATCCAAGATAGATCACACACTGGGACATAAAGCAGCCCTCCATAAGTATAAACGAATAGAGATCATACCATGCACACTTTCAGATCACAATGCTATGAAACTTGAAATTAACCACAGGAAAAAGTCTGGAAAACCTCCAAAACTGTGGAGGTTAAAATCTGCCATACTAAAGAATGATTGGGCTAATCAGGCAATTAGAGAAGAAATTTAAAATATATGGAAACTCAAGAAAACGAAATACAACAATCCGAAATCTCTGGGACACAGCAAAGGCAGTCCAAAGAGGAAAGTATATTGCAATCCAGGCCTATTTCAACAAACTACAAAAAGCGCAAATTCAAAGTCTAACAGAGCACCTACTGGCACTAGAAGGAGAGCAGCAAGAGCACTCTTAACCCAGCAGAAGAAAAGAAATCATAAAGATCAGGGCAGAAATAAACAATAGAGAATCCAAAAGAACCATCGAGCAGATCAACGAAACCAAGAGTTGGTTCTTTGAAAAAATAAACACCCAGCCTCCTCATAAAGAAAAGAGAGGCACCCAGATAGACAAAATCATGAATGCAAAAGGATCTATTACAACCAATCCCTTAGAAATACAAGCAATCATCAGAGGTTACTATGAAAAATTATGCCAAAAAACTGGACAACCTAGAAGAAATGGACAAATTCCAGAATGCACATGCACTGCCAACATTCAAACGGGAAGAGATAGAAAGCATGAATAGACTGATAACCAGTGAGGAAATTGAATCCGGTATCAAAAATCTCCCAACGAATAAGAGCCCAGGGCCAGATGGCTTCCCAGGGGAATCCTACCAGATATTTTAAGCAGAGCTCATACCCATTCTTCTCAAACTATTCCAAAAAATAGAAATAGAAGGAAAACTTCCAAACTCCTTCTACAAAGCCAGCATCACCATGACACCCAAACCAGGCAGAGACCCAGCACAAAAAGACAACTACAGACCAATATCCTTAATGAATACAGATGCAAAAATACTCAACAAGATACTGGCAAATCGAATTCAACAGCACATTAAATAAATTATCCATCATGATCAATTGGGATTCATTCCTGGGTTACAGGGCTGGTTCAATATTC
>NC_043704.1:2847819-2848873 GCF_006229205.1 Suricata suricatta
GTCATGAGGTGGAGCCCTGCATCAGGCTCTGCACTGAGCGTCCAGACTACTTGAGATTCTCTCTCTCTTCCTCCCTCACCCCTCTCCTTGCTCCCGCATGCGTGCTCTCTCTCTCTGTAAAAAAAGGAATTATACAATTCAAAAGACAATGGAATGACATCTTTAAAATACTAAAAGGAAAATCTGTCAACCCTTTGGAATGTTAAGAAAACGTCTTGAACAATTAAAGGGAAATAAACAGTTTTGTAGATCAACAAAAACTGAGAGATTCAGAGCAGACAGACACTACCAAAAATATTCAGAAAATTTCTTTAAGCCAGTGATTATGAGAACAGAGAGAAACCTGGATGGACAGGAGGGGAAATGGCTGTAGAAATTATTCTAGAGAGAAGGTAAATATAAACACCTTCACAGGGGCACCTGGGTGGCTCAGGTGGTTGAGCAGCTGACTCTGGCTCAGGTCACGCTCTCTGGGTCCGTGGGTTCGAGTCCCGTGTTGGGCTCTGTGCTGACAGCTCAGAGCCTGGAGCCTGCTTTGGATTCTGTGTCTCCCTCTCTCTCGGTTCCTCCCCTGCTTGTTCTCTCTCTCTCTCAAAAATAAATAAACATTTAAAAAAAGACCTTCTTACAAAGCAGAAGATCCCTCAATATTCGTTTGTCTGAGAAAATCTTTATTTTCCCTTCACTTTTGAAGGATAATTTTGCAGGATACAGGGTTCTTGGGTGATGGGTTTTTCCCTCTCAACCCTTTAAAAATTTCCTCTCGGTGCTCGCACGGCTTGTGGAGAGAAGCTGATGGCATGTCGTGTCTGGGCCTGTGTGGGTGAGGTGCTCTTTTCTGTGGCTGCTTCCAGGACGGTCTCTTTCTCTCTGATCCTCTGCCGTGTGGCGGTGCTGTGCCCGGGCGCACAGGAGCTTTGCGCTGAGCTGCTGGGGTCCTCGGAGCCTCCCGGGCTGGGGTTTGGTTCCCTCGTCCGTTCAGGGAACTCTCGGCCGCTGCTGTGTCAGGCCTGTTTCTGCAGCTTTCTCTCCCTCTTCTCCTCCGGCACCCACC
>NC_043704.1:2848973-2851686 GCF_006229205.1 Suricata suricatta
CCAGAAATCAGCCCGAACAGAAGTACTTGCACAAAGATACCCATAAAAGGTGTTTACAGTCACATCGTCTGTGATGGCAACAACAACGCAAGACACAAGAAGACGGTGAGTAGACGAATAATGTTATTTTAACGTATCTGTGTGATGCAACACGACACGGCACTAAGGAGAACAACGTAGATCTGTGTGTGCGGGCGGGGAGGAAGTCCCGGATGTGTTACCCACAGAGGCTAACTGACCAAGTGTGAGCACACGACAAAAACCTGTGTGGATAGACACACGCCTCCGATACTCACGTGATAGATGCTCTGTGAGCCTTTATGCGAGTGCGAAGCGCTAACCTGTAAACAGGGGAAACCTGCAGGTGGTCGGGGGGGTTCCTGTGTGTCCTGGTGGTGCAGATTCTCCTTCGGGAACCGGGGCCCCCCGACCCTGGAGCTCACAGTCGTGGGGTCTGCGTACACAGACCCCCGCATGGGTCATCAGGTGCAACGGTAAGTAGGGATCCTCCTATTTTCCATCTGTTGGTTTCCAGGCTCATGTTTTCTACCTATTCTGGCCTCGGTGCCATAAAAAGGCTGATGTGGGAAAAGCAAAGGCAGAAGGAAACACACATAAAATTAAATTTCCTTATAACCTATGTTATGCCCAGATTTTTAATATCGTCCCCAAAACCCAGAAACCACCAGGGAGACCGAGTCACACATGCAAAAGCAAAGGGCTTATTATTACAGGCTTAGGCTGGCCAGGCCTAAACTCGGGCTCACAGACTTCACCAGTGCAGTGGATCCATGTGGAGAGCCCCGAACAAAGGTGGGTAGGGCCTTTATGGGTTTGGCAAGGAGGAGTTACAGGAAATTGTGACACAGGTACAGGGGTCCAATCAATATCGCCTAACATCATTGGCAGTAACTTTATCATATACATTGTTACTTTTGGTGAGACCCAATCACAACACTTAGAGTAGTGACCAATTACAGAGTGGACCCTGGACCCTCACGTAGGGCGTGACCAGCCTTAAGCAATAGGTGATTATCTATAGCCTCCATCTTTAGGCCTGCCCTTAGAAATGTTAAGGGTGTTAGCTGGCCTTTCCTGATTGGGTGTTACAAGGGTGGTTCCTCCTGCCTTGGACAATGTGTGCCCTTCTATTGTCTAATGATTCTGAGAAGCCGACACCTAGGCCTCCAAAGGCAGAGGGAAACTTGAAGACTGTCCTGGAGTTGGTTTAGTTCAGACCTGTGTCCTTACACCTACAGCCCATTGATTGTAAGAGTTGCCTTAAGATGGTGACCGAGCAGCCATTTTGCTGTGGGTTAGAGAAGAACTTCGTGCACCAACAACCCCCACCCCCACCCACAGACCTGGAATGTCCCTCGCCAGTTTGAAAATAGCCAATCATGAAGCCCCAGCTTCCCATCACCCTGACAGAGGAGGCAACCTATCACATCCCACCACGTCCCTAAAGTGCCCTTATTTGGTGGTCTGCCCTTCCAGGACCAGACAGGAAGTCTTTCGTCCATAAAATTCCTCGCCCCTCCTGCACCAGCTGCGACTTCCCTGACTCCCGACTCCCGGAGTCACAGAACCTCGCCCACGAATCACAGATCCCAATAAAGGCTTTCTGGTGTCCACAACTTGGTCTCTTTCTTTCCTCTCGTCTCTGCCTCCATTTTTAAATCTTACATTGACAAACACCTGAGGCTGGCCAAGTATATAACATTTGTCCGGGGACTCCTTTCAGTCTTTTTTCTTTACGTTTATTTATTTTTGAAAGACAGCGCAAGCAGGGGAGGGGCCCAGAGATAAAGAGAGACAGAATCTCAAGCAGGCTCCTGGCTGTCAGCTGTCAGCACACAGTTCCACTCAGGCTCCAAATCCCAGAAAGCAAGAGATCAGGAGATCAAGAGTTGGATGCTTGATCGACTGAGCCACCCAGGTGCCCCGGAGTTAAACTTCCCTGTCACGGGGCTCCTGGGGGGCTCCGTCAGCTGAGCATCCAACTTCAGCTCAGGTCATGATCTCACCGCTCATGAGTTCAAGCCTTGCATCGGGCTCTGTGCTGATGGCTCAGAGCCTGGAGCTGCTTCAGCTGTGTCTCCCTCTCTCTCTCTTTATTTCTCTTAAGAAGAAATAAAACATTTTTTTAAAATTTAAACACCCCTACTGTCTTAATGCTAATGCTTTGCTAGAGGGAAACTCTAGCCTGACACGAGCCAGGACTCCAGTGATCTGTGAGTCTTCTTTAGCATATGAGCATCTCACTGGAAACTTCCCCTTGCTTCTACCTTCCCAAGAATGTAACCAGTCTCTCCCTCCAGTCCTGGGCCAGCGATTCCTCTCCCCATGCTCTGTCCCCAGGCTTTAATGAAACCACCGTTTTGCACTCAAGACATTTCAGGAATTATTTCTTTATCATCAGCTAAGGACCCCACCGTCTCTCCCAAACCACCTCAGAGCCCACCCATGTGGAGCATCTGCTGGCGTTCTAGAGGACACGAGACGTCCGCATGAGATGTCCCCTCCAAACTGGCCAACAGCCACATCACACTGTTCTGGGCATCAGGATGTGATGCGACCAATGGCTCCCGTGGCCACGTGCCCACTCACACACCCCTCTGCTGAACACTGAGCCCCTGATCTATGCTGTGGGTCATGCTGGTGGAGCAAATGTGCTGTGACCTCAGAAACCATAGTTCTGGCTGAGGTCCTG
>NC_043704.1:2851786-2853045 GCF_006229205.1 Suricata suricatta
AGCCTAGCTTTGGGAGGGGGTCTGGCAGGTTCCAGACTTTTCAGTTCTCAGAAGGAATCTTTCTTCCTAAACCTGAAGACCCCTTGGGCAAGCGGGCAATAGGCGGTAAGAAAACCCATTGAAATATGATCACTTCCACTTATTTTCTAATCTGTAAAGCCACCTGGCCAAAGAACGGGGCATTTTCTGGCCTGCGGCCCCGGACATTTCAGCCTTCGTGCTTTGGAAGTGTGAGAAGCAGCTGCAAAATAACGCGGTGTAGACACCTGTGGCAAGGCACCACTGGCATCCTGCAGCTTTTTCTCTAAGAACTGTTAATAATTTACGTTTTAACCAAGAGTTACTGTGGACTGGGTGTGGAAGGACCTTTCAAAGAGCCACTTGGGTCACCAGGCAAATAGTCCTAGATAAGCATCTGCTTACCCTGAGACTCGAGTATGTTGGAAACTTCAAGGTATGCCCTTGGGAAGGTTAATCTGGCTGCTCAGTAAACTGGCACCAACAAAACAAAACAAAACAAAACAACCCTAAAACAAAAATAAACAAAAAAATCCCCTGCCTGTCCACACAACGGAGGTGGGCACTTTGACAAAGCTCGGGGTCCCAGGTTCCAGACAGGGCAAGCGTTACCTGTGCTCAGTGCCGCAGGACAAGCCCCCGCGACCCTTCCACCCCGCGGCCCAAGGTCCCTACAAAGCAGGAAGGGAAAGAAGTCAGCCCACATCCCGCTCCCCAGAGAGCCGCCCTTCACCTTCAGCGCTTTCTCTGCATTATGTGTGGTGTGTGCATTGCAGTGGAAGGGAGTTTGTGTTTCTTACAAAGCTGTGGTCACACTGTTGGTCTAGGTTGGTTTCCTCAGTGGCCCGGTCAGTGGAGCGGCTTGGTTTTGGCTCAGGTCACGATCTCACGGCTGGCAGGTTCGAGCCCCGCGTCAGGCTCTGTGCTGACGGTACAGAGCCTGCTTGGCATTCTCTCTCCCTCTCACTCTGCCTCTCTGTCTCTCTCAAAATAAATAAATAAAGTTTACAAAATAACCTGCTTTGGTTTCACAAGCCTTGCCAGTGACACAGACCTGCCAGCAAACGGATCATGGCGGTGGCGCTCCTCCTAGTCTGGGTTGTTGGTACCGTTCCCACGATTAACATAGTCCGCTGTGCAGGAACCCGGAGGAAGCCTGAAACATAAGGAATCGAGGCCCCGGCCCAGGCGGCCGAGGGACATCCCTCCAGCACGGTGTGGTTTTTTTTTTTATGTTTTTA
>NC_043704.1:2853545-2854804 GCF_006229205.1 Suricata suricatta
CCTGAGGTGGCCCTATGGGCTCCGTGATGTGCGTGCGGGGTCAGTTCGTGAGTGGCCGGGTGGCCCTGTGATGCCTCACCTCCCGCAGGGGATCCCCCGGGGTCAGACAGCTCCTCCCGGGCCTGTGACAACGCTGGTCCCTGGCGTCAGGAGTGAGGACAGACAGGTTGACGCCGTGGGCCAGGCTCAGCCGGGTCTTTCCGGGAAGGGCCTGCTGCCCCGGGGCCTTCGAGAAGCCAGGCAGTGGGCACACTGAGGGCACCACGCCCTGCGAGTGCCAGCACACGGGCTCCGGCCACGGGGTCCAGCAGAAGAGCTTGGCATCAGAACCAGAGCAGGGACACCCAGGCCACACTGGGCCCGCCCTCCCCTCCTCCCACGCCTGGACGCTGGGGGTCACCAGCAGGGTGCCCTGGGTACAGCCAAGGCCGTCATCCCCGCCTGCTTCCTCCCTCTCTGCCCCCGGAGACAAGCCAGTGACACGGGGCTGGACGTTCACTGAGGAGGAGTCAGGGTCTGGGGAATCATCCCTCCTAGAACGCTGTGTTTTTTATCCGGGTGAAATACAACGTAATCGCACCGACTTCATCATCTCCAGGGTATGGGTCAGTGGTGCCAGGCACCCCCATGCCGGGGCACAGCCGTCCCCTCCGCCCACCCCAGGACGTGTCACCTTTCCAAACTGAGACTCTGCGGCCCTTCAACCCTAACCCCCGCCCCTCCCTGCAGCCCCTGGTGCCCCATCTACCCTCTGTCCCTGTGGATCCAACTCCCTTCGCACCTCATGTAAGTGGAATCGGACAGCATCTGTCCTTTCTGGCTCGTGTCACCGTGGGAGCGGGTATGGGAATGTCCTTCTATTCGGCCGAATAATAATCCAGCCGTCCGTCATTCTCTGCTTTGCTCATCCACGCGTCCATGAGGGACACTCGTGCTCCTTCTGGTCTCTGGCTTTCGTGAGTGACTGGTGTGAACGTGGGTGTGCAGACGCCCTGCTTTTGATCCTGTGAGGCCTGTGTCCCGACGGGATCGCTGATCATTTGACAAGTCTATGTTAATTTTTTTTGTACAGTTTATTTTAGAGACAGAGACAGAGAGAGCATGAGCAGGGGAGGGGCAGAGAGAGAGCAAGGGAGAGAGAATCCCAGCAGGCTCTGTGCTGTCAGTGCAGAGCTCGATTTGGGGCTTGAACTCACCAAGAGTGAGATCATGACCTGAGCCGAAATCAAGAGCCGCACGCTTACCGACTGACCCACCCA
>NC_043704.1:2854904-2865718 GCF_006229205.1 Suricata suricatta
CATAGAGCCCGACACGGGGCTTGAACCCACAAACCATGAGATCATGATCTGAGCCGAAGTGGAACACCAAACCGACTGAGCCACCCAGGCACCCTTAATCTCTATGTATATGAGGGGTTTCCAATTTTCTTCTTGTGTTTGATTTCATGTTACATAGTGTTGTGGTATGAATTCAGTCTTTTTATACTGGTGGAAGACTGATTTGTGGCTCCATATGTCATCTATTCTGGAGAATGTTCCATATGCATATGGGAAGACTGTGTCTTCTGTTGCTTTAGGATAAAATGTTCTCAGCAGATCTGTTAAGTCCATTCAGTTCAGTGTGTCATTGAGAGGCATTGTTTCCTTGTGGATTTGCTGCTTCAATGATCTGTCCATTGCTATGGGTAGGATATTAAGGTCTCCTGCAATTATAGTATTATTGTCAACATTTGCTTATGTTTGTCATTGATTTGTGTGTTTGAGTGATCCCAATGTGGGGAAGTAAATATTTATAGCTGTTAGCTCTTCTTGATGGATAGTCACTTGGATTATGACAGAATGCCCTTCATTTCTTGACCCAGTTTTCATTGTAAAATCTAGTTTTTCTGGAGCACTTGGGTGACTCAGTCAACTGAGTGTCTGACTTGGGCTCAGGCATGATCTTGTGGTCAGTGAGTTTGAGCTCCGTTTCTGTCTCCCTCTCTTTCTCTCTCTGCCCCTCCTATACTCATGCTCTGCTTTCTCTATCTCTCAAAAGTGAATAAATGTTTAAAAAAATTTTAACCTAATTTGCTAATCCTTTGACATGAAAAAGCTTGATAGAACGTTCTCCATCCCCTCACTTTCAAATCTGCAAGTGTCCTCAGTGTCTCTTCTAGGCAGTTTATTGGGGGATCTTCTGTTCCTTTTTTTATTGTTTTCATTTGTTTGGTTTTGTTTTTGTTACTTCTTAAATTCATCCGGATACCCTATGTCTTTTGATTGGGACATTTAGTGCACTAAAAATCAGAGTGATTTGAAAGATATGAATTTACGACCATTGTGATCTCTGTAGATTTTGTTTGTGGTGATGTTCTCTAGTCCTTTATAGACTCTCAATTTAAGGTGACTTTTGTCTGATTTGAAAATGAAATATCCTTTGCCACATCCCTTGACATATATGCACGTGTGCTCAGTGTAAATCTGAGCCGACTTTGTTGTGTGGGGAGATAGATTGGGAAATATACCTGGTGTTCTTTTCTTGCAAGTAAAACTGGTTCTTTTCCTATGTTTTGGTTGGGGGTATCTTTTGGTTCAGCAGCCATCAAGAGTGAAATCAATTGTGGGTTATAATTTCACAACGTGTATAGATATTTACTGTTTTATTTTTGTTTGTTTGGGGTTCTTTTGTTTTTTCTTTATTTTTGATAGAGAGAGACAGCGCGAACAAGGGAGGGTCAGAGAGAGAAGGAGACACAGAATATGGAGCAGGCTCCAGGCTCTGAGCTAGTTGTCAGCACAGAGCCTGACACGGGGCTCAAACCCAAGAACTGTGAGATCATGACCTGATAGGAAGCCTGATGCTTAACCGACTGAGCCACCAAAATTTGGCCAAACCAAATTTTCAGTTCCTTCAATGTGTTCACTGAGGGGCAGTCCAGAGTGAAGCCGGACCTGGAAAGTCTTCCGAAGAAGGTGCATCTGAGTGGTGCTGTGCAGGGAGAGGGTTCTAGTCTTCTGAATTCTCTACCCTATGGTGTTGTGCCAGGTCCATTCCTGACTGGTGCAGGGGACAGTAGCAGGCTGCTCTCAAATGTGTTGTATCCACCCTCCCACCTGAGGGAATCTGAGGGGGAGGACAGCAGCAAGGATCCTTCTGGAAACTCAACAGGGATCCTCCTGGGAAGCACTAGGGGAGGTGAACGAGCACAGTCACTGAGGCTCCCCTGGTTGTTGCCCAGATTAAATCCAGGCCTTCTCCACTGGTCAGAGTTTCTGGAGATTCACACATTCTCCCTCTTTCTGCTACACAGAGGGAGACACCCTTCCACAGGGAACTTTCCCTCATGCATGCAAATGTCTCTTACAAAGGAAATTTGTCCTGGGTCTCACAGTGTTTCCTTTGTTAGTTGAAAATAATCCTTATGGCAAAGAGACATAATTTGAGGTGACAAACTGCTGCCCTTCTGTAAGAAAGTTTATTTTCCTAAGTCACTGCCATATAGTTTTCCAAATAGAATGTCTTTTTTAAAAATTATTGGGTGCCTAGGTGGCTCAGTCGGTTAAGCCTCTGACTTTGGCTCAGGTCAGATCTCACATTCGTGGGTTCAAGTCCCACGTCAGGCTCTGTGCTGACAGCTGGCTCAGAGCCTGGGCCTGCTTCCGGTTCTATGTCTCCTTCTTTCTCTGCCCCTCCCCTTCTCATGATCTGTCTCTCTCTGTATCAAAAATAAATAAAACATTAAAAATTTTTTAAATTATTATTTCTGTCAGAGAGCGTGAGAGTGAGAAAGAGAGAGAGTGCATGAGCAGGGGAGGAGCAGAAAGGGAGACACAGAAGCTGAAGAACGCTCCGGACTCTGAGCTGTGAGCACAGAGTCTGACAGGGGCTCCAACTCCTGAGCTGCGAGAACATGACCTGAGCCAAAGTCAGGTGCCCAAGCGATGGAGCCACCCAGGCAGCCCAGAGGGTACTTTGTAAAACTCCCATCGACAATACATGAAAATTATAACCTGAGTGCTCATTATTTTCACTGAAATTTGGTGTCAATTTAGGAGGTTCTTTATTGATTTTCTGTGTGTCCTCTCCCGTTTTGTTCTGTTTTGTTGCAATTCTCATAAATCTTGAATGGTTTCTCACAATAACATATGAAATCGTCTTCCTACAGGTTTTCATGGTGACTAAAATTGAAATTGCTTAAAATTACAAAGTAGAACAGAAATCAAAACGACTGCATTTAAATACTGCATGGGTTGATATTAACCTAAGTAACCTTGTTTTTCTTTGAGGCAACGACCCCACTTATTTTTTTTTAAGTGTACTTATTTTGACACCGAGGAAGAGATACGGAGAGAGCACGAAAGCAGAGGAAGAGCAGAGAGAGGAGGACAGAGGATCCAAAGCAGGCTCTATGGTGACAGCAGAGAGCCAGAGGCAAGGCAGGAACAAAGGGACTGTCCTCACATTACCTGAGCTGAAGTGGGATGCTTAACAGGCCGAGCATATCAGACAGAACTCTTAAGTTTTTTTTTTTTTCTTTAATGAGGAACCCAGCACCACCCAGAAAACCAGATAAGCACGACTGGCAACACAAACAATTCCTGTCCAAACCAGGGGGATCCTGTATTTCCCTACAAACCCCCAGCCCCTCCCTCTGGGTGGCCTTGCAGTTCTGAAGGCGCTCACCTGCCTCAGACCCCTCAGTCTGCTAAAGCAAGAAAGCTCCTGTTCCTCTTTATCCCACATTCTCTCTCTTCAGTTTCCTGTGGCTCTGAAGCACCAAGGTCACTTCTCAACAACGGAATGAGTGTGTAGGACAGGAAAAATTTTTCTTCATCAGTTCTCAATTCTTTGGCTGCCCTAGTAATCGACCTATTATAAGACAGATTCATAAGAGAAAAAAGGCTTAAGTATAGGAACATGAACAAGATGAGCGTCAGGCAAACGATGCTTAGGTGCCATCATGACTTATGGAGAGGTGTAGAGAGTTAGAATTTCAAAGAGGGGGAAATACATTCACAGGAAAAAGGAAAGAATAAAAGTTGGGCAAAGAACTATTTGTCATGCCAGGCAGGAACCTCTTTTTAAAAGGTTCCTCTCTGGATCAGGGGAGGAGCCAAGATGGCGGAGAGGAAGGGAGCGCTGTAAACTTCGTCTGCCACATCTATCGAACTGAGAAGGACATTACTCCCACCTGCAAGAGCAGAAGGAGAGGGGCACCTGAGTGGCTCAGTCGGTTAAGCGTCCGGCTTTGGCTCAGGTCATGATCTCATAGTTTGTAGGTTCGAGCCCCATGTCTGGCTCTGTGCTGACAGCTAGCTCAGAGCCTGGAGTCAGCTCTGGATTCTGTATCTCCCTCTGTCTCTGACTCCAGAAAGAAGACAACCTCAAAGGCGCCTGAGTGAGTGAGTGCGAACTCGGGAGTTTGGACAACGGGCCAGCCTGAGACGTGCAGGGGAGGCAGGAGCCCCCGCCCAATATGAGGCAAGCGTGCACCTAGCCTGAGAGAGAAAGGGAAGAGACAGAGAAAGTGAACAAGCTCATAGTACTGTCTCTGGAGAAGAGAGAAAGAACGTTTAACCCCACTCAGAGAGAAAACTCTCACTCCGTATATAACTGCTGGGTAGCCCAATTCCCAAACCCGGGTGGTACAAGGGAAAAACAGCTTCCAGCCCTGCGCCATCTTGGTGAGAGTTGGCGTCTCTGGCTGTGGTGTCAGGGGCGGTCAATTCGACCTTGGCTGTGGGAGTGGGGGCACATACCTCATTTCCATGGCACATCTTGCCCCCAGCATTGGCCGCGCAAATCCCGAATCCCAGGTGCCAACAGGGAAAAACTAGCACCCACCCCTACGTGATCCCGGCAGGGAGTTGGTGGCGGTGGAGCAGGGGTTGCGCTCTCACTGCAGGAGTGTACAGCTCATTTCTGGCAACGCCCAGCGCCTTGCGCAGCAGCAGCACAAATCCTGGCAGCACCAAAAGAAACTGATCCCTCCCCCAACGCAATCCCAATCCTGGCTGGGGGCTGGGAGTTGGTGGTGGAGCCTGTCAGGTTTCCACCTTGCCTCCTGCTGCTCACCTCACCTCAGGCAGAAGCAGTGTAAATCCCAGGTGGCACCAAGAGAAACTGTCCCCTCCCCCTACGAGATCCTGGTTCAGAAGCCAGCCACTGGTTGAGGTCAACGAGGTTGTTTCCTACTTTCTCCTAAAGGGTTTTGATGGTTTCCTGTCTCACATTCCGGTCCTTCAGCCATTTTGAGTTGATTTTTGTGTATGGTGTAAGAAAGGGGTCTAGTTTCATTCTTCTGCAGGTGGCTGTCCTGTTCTCCCAGCATCACCTGCTAAAGAGGCAGTCTTTTTTCCATCGGATACTCTATCCTGTTTTGTTAAAAATTAATTGGCCGTCCATTTGTGGGCCCAGTTCTGGGTTCTCTATTCTATTCCATCGGTCTATATGTCTGTTTTTGTGCCAATACCATACTGTCTTGATGATCCTTGACCTCAACCACAGCAATTGAAAGTAAAGGGATGGGCAAATATCTATCATGCGACTGGAAGCCGAAAGATAAACGGAGTAGCCATATTTATATCAGACAACATGGACATTAAGTAAAGGCAGTAACACGAGATGAAGAAGGACATTATATAAGAATGACAGGGTCTCTTCATCAGGAAGAGCTAACAATTGTACATATCAATGAGCCAAACTGGGGAGCGCCCAAATACAGAAAACAATTAATCACAGACAGAAATTAATCACATACTGGGACATAAAGCAGTCCTCCATAAGTATAAATGAATAGAGATCATACTATGAACACTTTCAGATCACAATGCTATGAAACTTGAAATTAAACACAGGAAAAATCTGGAAAACCTTCAAAAATGTGGAGGTTAAAAACCACCATACTAAAGAATGATTGGGCTAATCCGGCAATTAGAGAAGAAATTAAAAAATATATGGAAACCCATGAAAATGAAATACAATAATCCCAAATCTCTGGGACGCAGCAAAGGCAGCCCAAAGAGGAAAGTATATTGCAATCCAGGCCTATTTCAACAAACTACAAAAAGCGCAAATTCAAAGTCTAACAGAGCACCTACTGGGACTAGAAGGGGAACAGCAAGAGCACCCTTATCCCAGCACAAGAAAAGAAATCATAAAGATCAGGGCAGAAATAAACAATACAGAATCCAAGAGAACCGTCGAGCAGATCAACGAAACCAAGAGTTGGTTCTTTGAAAAAATAAACAAAATCAATAAACCTCTAGCCAGGCTCCTCAGAAAGAAAACAGAGGCACCCAGATAGATAAAATCATGAATGAAAAAGGATCTATTACAACGAATCCCCTGGAAATACAAGCAATCATCAGAGATTACTATAAAAAATTATATGCTAACAAAGTGGACAACCTAGAGGAAATGGACAAATTTCTGAATGCACATGCACTGCCAACATTCTAACGGGAAGACATAGAAAGCATGAATAAAACGATAACCAGTGAGGAAATCGAATCGGGTATCAAAAATTTCTGTGTACCCCGCGTGTGTGCCCCGTGTGTTATCATTTGTGCCATGCATATGTTCTCCTGTGTGTCCTGGGTGTGTTTTCATGTGTGCCCCGTGTGTGTTCTCATGTATGCCCTGCATGTGTTCTCCTGAGTGCCCCACCTGTGTTCTCATGTGAGCCCCACGTGTGCAACCTGTGTGTGCCCCGCATTGTGTTCTCTTGTGTGCCCCGTGTATGATCACATGTGTGCCCCGCCTGTGTGCCTTGCATGTTTTCTCCTGTGTGCCCCGCGTGTGTGCCCCGCGTGTGATCTCCAGTGTGCTCTGCGTGTGTTCTCCTGTATACCCTGTGTAAGTCCCCGCGTTTGTTCTCCTTGTGCCCTGCGTGTGTTCTCATGTGTGCCCTTTCTGTGATCTTCCCCGAGTATGTTCTCGTGTGTACCCCTCGTGTGTTCTCTGTGTGCCCTGTGTGTTCTCGTGGTGCCCCACGTGTGTTCTTTTGTGTACGCCACGTGTGTTCTCATGTGTGTCCCGTGTGTGATCTTCCCCCAGTGTGTTCTCGTGTGTGCCCCACGGGTGTTCACCTGTGTGCCCTGCATCTGTGCCCCGTGTGTGTTCTCCTGTGTGTCCCACCGGTGTGCCCCACTTGTGTTCTCATGTGTGCCCGCGTGTGTTCTCCTGTGTGTCTCACATGTGTTCTCCTGTGTGCCCCGCGTGTGTGTCCCATGTATGTTCTCCTGTGTGCTCCACATGAGTTTTACTGTGTGCCCTGAGTGTGTTCTCCTATGTGTCCAGCATGTGTTTTCGTGTGTGCCCTGCATGTGTTCTTCTGTGTGCCCTGCATATCTGCCCAGCGTGTGTTCTTTTTGTGGCCCGCGTGTGTTCTGGTGTGTGCCCCGTGTGTGTGCCCTGCTTGTGTGCCCCGTGTGTGTTCCTCTGTGTGCCCTGATTGTGTTCTCTGTGTGCCACACGTGTGTTCTCCTGTGTTCCCCACGAGTGTGCCCATTGTGTGTGTCCCCCTGTGTGCTTCGCATGTGTTCAATGTGCCCCGCATTGTTCTCCTGTGTGTCCCGCGTTTGTCCTCTGTGTGCCCCACGTGTGTGCCCTGCATGTGTTCTCCTGTGTGCCCCGCGTGTGTTCTTTTGTGTACACTGTGTGTGTTTTCATGTGTGCCCCGTGTGTGATCTTCCCCGAGTATGTTCTCCTGTGTGCCCCCCGTGTGTGCCCCGCATATGTTCTCCTGTGTGCCTTGCATGTGTTCTCGTAGTGCCCCGGGTGTGATCTTCCCCAAGTATGTTCTCTTGTGTGCCCCGCCTGTGTTCTCCTGTGTGCCCCACGTGTGTGCCCCACATGTGTTATCCTGTGGGCCCCACATGTGTTCTCGTAGTGCCCCGCGTGTGATCTTCCCCGAGTATGTTCTCGTGTGTGCCCCACGTGTGTTCTCCTGTGTGCCCCCGTGTGTTCTCTGTGTACCCCGCGTGTGTTCTCCTGTGTGCCCTGAATGTGTTCCCCTGTGTGCCCCAGTGTGCCCCGCATGTGTGCCTCGCATGTGTTCTCCTGTGTGCCCCAAGTGTGTTTTTCTGTGCGCCCTGCTGTGTGCCCCACGTGTGTTCTCCTTTGTGCCCCACGTGTGTGCCCCACATGTGTTCTCGTGTGTGCCCTGCATGTGTTCACGTGTGTGCCCCACGTGTGTTCTCCTATGTGCCCTGGGTCTGTGCCTTGCGTGTGTTCTCCTGTGTGCCCCGCGTGTGTGCCACGTGTGTGTCCTCGTGTGTGCCCTGCGTGTTTGCCCGGCATGTGTTCACACGCAGAGAACGCACGCAGGAAACACACGCGGGGCACACATGAGAACACATGCGGGGCACATAGGAGAACGCACTCAGGGCACACACGATAACACATGCAGGGCACACACGAGTACACATGCAGGGCACACACGCGGGGCACACATGTGCTGCAAACAGGAGAACACACGCGGGGCACACAGGAGAACAAACGTGGGGCACACAAGCAAGGTACACAGGAGAACACACGCAAGCACACACGCGGGGTACACAGGAGAACACACGCAGGGCACACATGCAGGGCACACAGGAGACATACGCGGGGCACATACCCGGGGCACACAGAAAAACACACGCTGGGCACACGAGAACACAAGCAAGGAACACACGCAGGGCACACAAATAACACGCGGGTCACACATGAGAACACACGCAGGGCACACTTGAGAACACAATCGGGGCACACACGAGAACACACGCGGGGCACACATGCATGGCACACCTGGGAGGCCCAGTCAGGTATGCCTCCGACTCTTGATCTCAGCTCAGGTAATGATCTCACGGTTCATGGGGTCAAGCCCCGAACTGGGCTCTGTGCTGACAGCTCAGAGCCTGGAGCTGCTTTGGATGCTACTTCCAAACATGGTGCTACTTCTAAACAAGGTCACATTCGTGAGTGCTGGCTGGGGTGGGGGGCAGTTAGGAGGCGGACATATCTTTTGAGGGGAGACAACTCAAAGCCTCCTTGTGTGGCTGGCTCCTCCCTCACGGCCACTTAGAATGCTCCCACCTGAACTCCAAGCTTCGGCTGCTGGCCCGGAAGCTACACGTCTGCCGCTGCTCCTGTCCCCTGTGACCAAATTTCTTTAAAAGGTCTTTGGGGCCCCTGCCTGCTCCCCCACCAGCACTGTCCCCAGCCCACGCCTCCCCCGGCTCACCCCCCAGCACCTGGGCACACCGGACGTGCCCCGAGGCAGCTCGGCCTCCCGGCGATGGCACTGTGACCTGCGCACACCCACCCGGGGCGCAGCAGGCCAAGAGAGCTGCCCCCGCTCACGGAGGCAGACAGGTACTTCCGGGACCATTATTTGGGGGCAGGGGCTTCCCCAGGGTCAGACGTTGCTGCCGTTCTCAGAGGAATGCCTGGAGGCTCTCCACGGGGGCTTTCATGCAGGGCCAGCGTGAGAAGCACAAACATAACCACCGTTAGCTCCTCGCTAAAGAGGTTTGTTTTGTCTTGTTTTGTAAGATGTGCTTTTTAATGAACCACAGTATCACCTGCCTGCGCCGCCTACTTCTCTTGGCTTTAAACGGTTATGTCTTGTCCCCAAATCTACTGCACCCTCGAAGGGCGGGGTCAAGCCAATGTGCTAGAGACCAGGGGCCGCAGGGCGTCCTGCCAGCTTCCTGAGCGCTGTCGGGCAGGTCGCCTGTCCTTCTGAACCCCTGGCACCCCCACCTGGAGGGTGCGGTGACTGTGCTTTCTCTGTTGGGTGGCCGTGGGGATTAAATGGTCACAAGCAGAATGCTCAGGTGCGGTGCACAGAACTTCACAACAATCCTATATTAAAGTCAGCTTCCCAGTGAGTGGCGGCACCCTGAGGTGGCCCTGTGGGCTCCGCGATGTGCGTGCGGGGTCAGTTCGTGAGTGGCCGGGTGGCCCTGTGATGCCTCACCTCCCGCAGGGGATCCCCCGGGGTCAGACAGCTCCTCCCGGGCCTGTGAGAATGCTGGTCCCTGGCATCGGGAGTGAGGACAGACAGGTTGATGCCATGGGCCAGGCTCAGCCGGGTCTTTCGGGAAGGGCCTGCTGCCCTGGGGCCTTTGAGAAGCCGAGCAGTGGGCACACTGAGGGCACCACGCCCTGCGAGTGCCAGCACACGGGCTTCTGCCACGGGGCCCAGCAGAAGAGCTTGGCATCAGAACCAGAGCAGGGACACCCAGGCCACACTGGGGGCCCGACCTCCCCTCCTCCCACGCCTGGACGCTGGGGATCACCAGCAGAGTGCCCTGGGGACAGCCAAGGCCATCATCCCCACCTGCTCCCTCCCTCTCTGCCCCTGGAGACGAGCCGGTGACACGGGCTGGACGTTCACTGAGGAGTCAGGGTCTGGGGAATCATCCCTCCTAGAACGCTGTGTTTTTTATCCGGGTGAAATACAACGTAATCGCACCGTCTTCATCATCTCCAGGGTACGGGTTAGTGGTGCCAGGCACCCCCATGCCGGGGCATAGCCGTCCCCTCCGCCCACCCCAGGACGTGTCAACTTTCCAAACTGAGACTCTGTGGCCCTTCAACCCTAACCCCCGCCCCTCCCTGCAGCCCCTGGTGCCCCATCTACCCTCTGTCCCTGTGGATCCGACTCCCTTCGCACCTCATGTAAGTGGAACCAGACAGCATCTGTCCTTTCTGGCTTGTGTCACCGTGGGAATGTCCTTCTATTCGGCCAAATAATAATCCAGCCGTCCGTCATTCTCTGCTTTGCTCATCCATGCGTCCATGAGGGACACTCAGGCTCCTTCTGGTCTCTGGCTTTCGTGAGTGACTGGTGTGAACGTGGGTGTGCAGACGCCCTGCTTTCGATCCTGTGAGGCCTGTGTCCCGACGGGATCACTGATCATTTGACAAGTCTATGTTAACTTTTTTGTACAGTTTATTTTAGAGACAGAGACAGAGAGAGCATGAGCAGGGGAGGGGCAGAGAGAGAGCAAGGGAGAGAGAATCCCAGCAGGCTCTGTGCTGTCAGTGCAGAGCTCGATTTGGGGCTTGAACTCACCAAGAGTGAGATCATGACCTGAGCCGAAATCAAGAGCCGCACGCTTACCGACTGACCCACCCA
>NC_043704.1:2865818-2869721 GCF_006229205.1 Suricata suricatta
CCCCTGTTAGGTATAATTTTTTAAGAAATTGTGAATGTTGTCATTGAATGTGGGGATTTAGGAATAAGCATCAGAGGTAAGACACTTAGGGCAGTAAGGAAAAAGTGTCCGAGTCTCGTCAGCCCCACAGAAGGGTGGGATTCGGGCTCTGGATCAGGGCCAAACGAGTTCACTTCTCTGAGCCTTGACCTCCTCATCTGCAGCCTGTGAGCACCCCCACCTCCAGCTCCGTGTGGGGTTCTGAGATCTGCAGCTTAATTGGGAGAGTGCCAAAGGCTCGTGGCTCAGGGCAGGAGTCAACAAGCCACGCCCCTGCACCTGATTTTGAGCCAGAGTCAGGAATGGTGTTTCCAGCTTTGAGGACTGGATACAAATAAAGAAGGGGCAGCAGAGGCCACGTGTGGTCCGCGGAGCCTGCACAGTGTACTCCCTGGCCCTTTAAAGGAAAAAGCTTGAGCTGCCCCTTTAAGAGAATGTGCTCTCTCTAGTCAGGACTCCAGGTCAGCCTCTGGCTGCCTAATGAGGCTCAAGATAGCCAGTTACTCCATTCATCTGTGCCTCAGTCACTCATCTGTAAAGTGGGGATGATGATGCCCGGGGCTTTGTGTCCACTTCCATCGAGTCTCTGCTCAGCACAGCCTCATTCAGCTCCTTCTAGCACATTCTGTATGCCTGTCTCCCGTTTTCTGTGAGGTCTGTCTTCCCAGCTGGAAGTGGGGTTCCAGGAGCAGGGATGTTCATATGCTCTGCTCCCTGCTGTGTCCCCGGGGCATGGAAGAGCACTCTGCAGGGAGCAGGCACTCAGTAAGTTTTGCCCAGTGAATTCTGACCCCGGAGGTGGGGTTTTGAGAGAATGAAGTGAGGTGATGCACAGAACACTGCAAGACAGCGCCAGATTGGTGAGCGCCCAGTGCGGAGTCTGTGCCGAGGGTCCCCGGGCGCGTCGGGGGTGCCTTCCCTGGGCCCTACCTCTGCCCCCCACAACGCGGTAGAGGACACAGGAAAAAGCCTGGTAGAAAGGGCCGGTGTGCCTCCTGGAGACTGACACACGGGGTGTGGTGCCAGCAGGCTACAGACCAGCCCAGGGAGCCAAGGCAAATACGGTCTGCTTCCTGGGTCCTGCCCAACTGGTCCCCTCGCCTTCCGGAGCATCACCTGGGCGTGGCCGCAGGTGGTGAAATGGCGCGGCTGCAGTGTGCTCAGGGGTCCCTGCTGAGTGACCAAGAGCAGCCCCACTGTGTCATATGACCTGGTTGATGACTGGCCCCATCTGGCAGATGCGGGCACGGACGCTCAGACTGCCGCTCACTGCTACCGCGTGACCCACTGGGACTTGCTCCCAGGATGGTCTGTTGGGGCTTCTGGGAGGCAGGGGAGGGGTGCAGGGAAGGGGCGTCAGAACCCCAGCTTTCTGGAGAAGTAGGGGCTTCTCTCCGGACATGGCCTTCTCTTCCGGGCCGGGGGGGGGGGGGGGGGGGGGGGGGGGGGGGGGGGGGGGGGGGCTGGAGGGGGCACAGGAAGTGGAGGGCTGACTCTGCTCTGAGACCCACAGCTGAAAACCCAGAGAAAGATGAGCTCTGGCTTGTGGGAGGTTCCCCGACTCTGTCCCTGGAGACAGTTCCCAGGATCGAGGGCTCTGGTTGTCACAGACTCACCCTCAGGTATGTGCTGACCTGCTGTTTGTCCCAAGGCCCCTTGGCAGGCGGGGCAGGGAGGGAGGGGTGTGGAGGAGAGACCTGCAGGGCTTTCTTGATGGGTCAGGAGCCTGAAGTCAGGGAGCAAGCGTCTCCCCCAACAGGACATGCCAGAGGAGCGACGTGCCTGGAGTTGAAGGATGGTCACCAGCGAGAGATCCGATCTGCTGAGACCGGCTAACAGAATAGCCTCCGGGCTCCAGGGCGGCAAAGGAGGCGGGTCAGAGAGGCCCACCGTCCGGGCAGAGAAGCCTTCGAGCACCTTCTGCAGCTGCTCAGGGCCACGGAGGGGCTGCTGGGAAGAGGAACCAGAAAAGGAATGACCTCCAGGTGCCGAGAGCCGGCAGGCTGAGAAGTACAAACATCCGGGGCCTTGGACTCTCCCTCCGGCCGCCTGGTGCAGGGGTGTGGATCTTTGGTGCAGAAGAGGCGTTCCGTCCAGGGTGAGGCCGGGGTAGAGAGAGGGGCCGGCTGGCGGTGCTCCTTGTCCCCCGCAGGCCTCACCTGTCCATGGAGGATGCGGCAAACTTGGAAAGAAGGAGAAAGAAACTACTTTAAGGAGTGAGTGTTTCTCCCAGCCCCTTGGCTGCTCCGCTGGTTGAGCATCTGACTTGGGCTCAGGTCGTGATCTCACAGGTTCGTGAGTTCAGCCCCGCGTCGGGCTCTGTGCTATCATCACAGAGACCACTGCAGATCCTCTGACCCCTCTCTCTGCCCCTCCCCCTTCCCTGCTCTCTCTCACTAATAAAATAAACATCAAAACAACCGGTGTTTCTCGCGGGCTGAATCGAGAGCCCCAGTGCCGACTGGGTTCTGTGGGTGCGTGTCCTCCGTGGGCCTTCCCCAGAGCCCCCGAGCTGCGCGCCTCCCCAACCCAGCGGGGAGAAGAAGCTTGTTCATGGGGGCGGTGGGAGGCAGAGAAGGGGGGACCCCGAATTCACTCTGCCTGAAGCCACAGTCGCTACATGTGCTGCTGGGGGACGTTGAAATCTGGGTGATTCCTGATTTGCTTCGGACTGTGAGTCCCGGCTGCTGCCGTGTGGAAGGTGGTGGGCTCGTCCTGAGTCCGCCCTCGGCCTTCGCCAGTCTCGGCTACAGCCTCATTCCTTGCTCGGAGGTTCAGGGGGTAATGACGGCGGGCACGTCACACCTGTCCATGGCTGACATCGTAGAGGCTGGCCCCGGCTCAGGGAGCTGCTCAGCGACAGGAACCCGGGCCCCCCTCAGAAGACGGGGAGCTTGGGGAGGGCACGCTAATGTGGAACTGACCAGAAGGCTCGGGTACGGCCAGATGTGCTATGCAGACTCTCCCTCCACAGGAGCCCGAGGCTGGAGCCAGGCTTTGCAGAGGCAGCAGGTGACCGGGAGGCAGGGGAAGGCAAGGGTGTGGGAGATTCGGGTGGAGGAGAAAGAAGGGGCACCAGTGCCTGCTGAGTGTGAGCCACCTGGGCTCAGTTCTCAGCCCGGAGCAACCAGACGTGCCGAGACAGGGCGGATGGAGGAAGGGGACACTTCGTGGCACATGCAGTGCTCTTTGAGGGACCTGCACTCCCAGGTGGGACTATTGAAGTCCCCTTCTCCTCCTGGTGCTAGGTGTCAGGTCCTAGATCCCTAGTCTGCCGTGATCTCTCCTTCGTAGGCTGGTGTCTGCGTTGACCCCACTGTTTCTCATTGAGACCATTGCTTTGGATAAACTCATCTCCTTGCCTCCAATCCCTCCTTCCTCTGGGCTCCATCCCTGACTCTGCTCAGGGGCAAGTTACTGAAACTCCAGCTTGTGCCTCAGTGTCCTCCCTGGGTGGTCGTGAGGCCCGAGGGAGTTAGCGTGTGCAAGGACCCCGAGCAGAGCCGGGAAGGAGCTGAGCGCCTGTGTCCTCGTCTTGCCCGCCACAGTGAGCCAGCAGGCTGCTCGACAGCACCTCTCATCATGCCACCTTCTGCTTTTAACCCATAATTGTTCTCTGGATGGTGCTGCGAAAGGATCTGTTTAGATCCTCTCCTGTAGCTTAGACAAAATCGTCTGCCTGTGGACATAGAGACAGGCGGAAGGATCTCAGTGATTTCCCCAAAGTGGAGAGAAAATATTTAATCGATCTCAGTTCTGGAAAGGGACTGTTGGCATAAGAGTAATGGGCAGAGTCATCAACGAAAATAAGAGTATGTTGTCTGCATGAAGTAGAAGTCTCCTGGAATACCAGTGATGCAAAGA
>NC_043704.1:2869821-2872400 GCF_006229205.1 Suricata suricatta
GGAAAGGGACTGTTGGCATAAGAGTAATGGGCAGAGTCATCAACGAAAATAAGAGTATGTTGTCTGCATGAAGTAGAAGTCTCCTGGAATACCAGTGATGCAAAGACAAAAGAAGTGGAAAATGTTGCCAAAATATCACCATAAATATGGCAAGCAAAGAGTTACCTCCGTAGTGTACAACAGAACTCTTATAAATTCATATGAAAAACACAGCCCGTTCGAAAAACAAAACTGTCAAAGAGCACACAATCTGAGCATAAGACACTAAGGTCTGAGGACCCTGGTGACAGAAAACACGGGTCATGTTTCTGCAGGATTCGGGCCCCCAGGCACCGAGCTGAGTGCCTTGCGGATCTGTCTTGACTTAGTTCTCCAAAGGGCCCGTGGGGTGGGCTCCACAGCCCGACTCTGGTTTGTTGATGGACCCAGAGGCCATTACAGAGAGATTCAAAACTCCCCAAGCGCCCAGGTTCTAATCAGAAGAACTAAGACTTGAGCCCATCTTGGACTCTGAAGCCTTTAACCACTAGGCTATATAAATAACATTTTAAAAAGCAATTTAGGGCGCCTGGGTGGCTCAGTTGGTTAGGCATCTGACTTTAAGTCAGGTCATGATCCCACAGTTTGTGGGTTCGAGCCCGTGCTGGGCTCTGTGCTGACAGCTCAGAGCCTGGATCCTGCTTCAGATTCTGCATCTCCACTCTCTCTGTTCCTCCCTCACTCACACTCTCTCTCTCTCAGAAGTAAATAAACAATAAAAAATTTAAAGAAATTTTTTAAAAAATAAAATAAGCCAATTTTAAAAAACATAATTTCACAAAGAGTCCAAGAAAAGCAAATCAAAACAGGGAAGTATGTCTTCTGCTAGCTGACTGGCATACGTTTTTGAAACAGTGATGCTCCGCTCTGGGCAGGCCAGGAAGAACCTTCAAAAATATTCATCACCCTTGACCTAGAGAGTGTACTTCCAGAAACCTATCGTAAGGAAGCAGAGACATGATCAAAGAAGGTGAACGAGAAGGCTTATTCCAACATCACTCCTAACACGATGTGGGAAACAACCCTAGTGCCCGCGAGGCCAGGACCGATGGACTGAATCACGGCGTCTGCAGTGGAAGACTGCGCATCCATTAAAAAGCGCTTTTTCGAAGAACTCGGGAAGAGCAGGCGGAATCGTAGGAGCAGCAGACGGTGCTGTGAAATTCAGAGAGGAAGGTGTTTCACCTGGGTCTTGAGGAGTAAGAGGGAATTTCACAAGCAAAGGAGGAGTAAGAATGGTCCGGACAGAAGTCAAGGTGAGCCAGGAGCAGAGAAAGCCTGGCATCTGGGGTTGTGTGGGGAGGCCAGCAGCGGGCAGCGGGCACAGCACAGCAGTGAGGCCAGGGCAGCAGCGGGCAGCGGGCACCACACAGCTAGTGACACCAGGGCAGCGGCTGGCAGCGGGCACGGCACAGCCGGCGAGGCCAGGGCAGCAGTGGGCAGTGGGCACAGCGGTGAGGCCAGGGCAGCAGCGGGCAGTGGGCACCACACAGCCGGTGAGGCCAGGGCAGCGGCTGGCAGTGGGCACGGCACAGCAGTGAGGCCAGGGCAGTGGCAGGCATCGGGCCCGGCACAGCGGTGAGGCCAGGGTAGCAGTGGACAGCAGGCACAGCGGTGAGGCCAGGGCAGCGGCTGGCAGTGGGCAAGGCACAGCTGGCGAGGCCAGGACAGTGGTGGGCAGTGGGCACGGTGGTGAGGCTGGGGCAGTGGCGGGCAGCGGGCACAGCAGTGGTGAGGCCAGCTGTGGAAGTGGTTCATGAACCACCCAGACATCCGAGCAGTAAGGAGACACTGCAGAGGTTTTTTTTTTTTTAAAGGTTTATTGTCAAATTGGTTTCCATATAACACCCAGTGCTTCTCCCCACAACTGTCCCCCACCATGATCATCACCCCCTCCCCCCCTACGCCTCCCCTTTCAGTTCATGGTTCGTCTTCAGTATTCAGTAGTCTCCCTTGATCTGTGTCCCTCACTCTTCCCTGCTCTCTTTCCCCCTTCCTCTCCCCATGGTCCCCTGCCAGGTCTCTCCTGTTAGACCTATGAATGCAAAGGTCGAGGACAGGGATAGATGGGCAGATATGTGACCAAAGAAATAACTGGAGTTTTTAATATGACATCAATCATTCATCACGATCCCGTCTCCCCCTAGAAGGTGGACACCTCAAACGTAGGAGCTATTACATACTGAGCTTAAGATTCTAAGCATCAGGAGTGATTCCTGTGGGGGATGGGCGGGTATGACTCTCTTCTGTGAAGTCCTGTTCCCCAGTCCCAGCCCCGCCCCCCCTCCCCGCCCCCTGAGGACAGCCCCATCACTCACTGGTGGACAGGTTGTGAAAGCCACAGGGGCCTCCATTTCCTCGTCCTGATACCTGCAGGTGTCTCTCCCAGGCACCTGCCGTCCGGGGCCGACCTGTGTCGGGACCGTCCTGACATCGTCGCGGGCTGGACGTGTCTCTCCAGCAAGCACTGTCATGGGCACGGGAGTAGCCGCTCAAGCTTGGTAAGGACATGCGGTTCCTGGTGGACACGGAGGCTCCTC
>NC_043704.1:2872500-2880248 GCF_006229205.1 Suricata suricatta
CGTCCTGATACCTGCAGGTGTCTCTCCCAGGCACCTGCCGTCCGGGGCCGACCTGTGTCGGGACCGTCCTGACATCGTCGCGGGCTGGACGTGTCTCTCCAGCAAGCACTGTCATGGGCACGGGAGTAGCCGCTCAAGCTTGGTAAGGACATGCGGTTCCTGGTGGACACGGAGGCTCCTCTGTGTGTTTTCCCGACGGTAAGGGTGCGCTCGCCGAGATCCGCTCACACTCTCGCAGCCAAAGCAGGAGAGGCAGAGGCCAGTAGAAGAAGAAGGTAAGGGGACATCCCCTTCCAACACGGGCTGGCGCACACATCTGGCCAGGAAGCGGAGCGGGGACCTGACCCTCCAGAAGTGCGGCAGGAGGCAGCACAGTGGATCAGAGGGGACAGGAAACGGGCAAGTGCCCGTTGTGCCGATGACCTGCTTCCAGAACAATCCGATGGCTCTCCTGCCTTTAAAAGACCCGGGGGTGGCAATAGATGCCGCCTGTCAGTGAGGAGGCTGCGGACTATTATCAGAGCAGAGAGAGTGCACTAGGGGTAGTGAAGCAGAGCAGGAGGGAGGCGGGAAGGTTAGAGCACCAGCCAAGGCCTCCTCGGTGGCCGGACTCTGCAGCCCCTATGGGGACGCCAGCTGCTCAGGAGGGGTTGTTGGAGCCTCAGCATCCATGCGGACTTGCAGTGAAAGGGAGTGGGGTGAGCGCCCCCGCATCTCCCCTGACGGAGGGCTTGCCTAGGTCTTGGTTAAGGGGCCAGCGATGGACCTCGTCGTCAGGCCGTCAGGTGGGGGGATTCCAGGAATAGCGACCCCCGTCTAGTTTTGCCATAGAAGCCTGTGATGTCTGCAAGAGGGACAGTCGGCCTCCCAGGATGGCAGCCCTGACACCGACCACCTTCTCCGCCCCCTCCCCCCCACCGGGCTCCTCTGGACTCTGGGCGTGGCCGCCGACTGCAGGTGCTCCGTCAGCCCTTGGAGGAGGCAGTGTGAGCGAGGCTGCCCCAGGGAAAGGGCGGAGGGCTTCCCAGGAACGCCAGGCAGGCATCGGTGTGCATCAGTCCTGCACACACGGGTGCCATGTTTGCTTTGCCCAAGTGGAATCCAGACGGGGTCACTGGCCAACTTCTCTTGACTTGACCTTAAAAAAGAATCATTTAACATCTGGACACTCTTGCTCACAGGAGCCAAATACCAGCTACCTTTCCCATATGGCTTTCCAGGGCAGCCCACTCATTGGCCCTATTAGTGGGACCATGGATGCATTTCATTCTTCAAGACAAGATGAAGACCCTTTTCTTTAAATCTGAAATCCAAAATAAACAGGAAAGCTGTTCCTGTGCCTCACTGGATGGCCAAATCTGACCTGAAATGTGACTCGTTTGGTAGAAGTTTCTGAGGTGGAAAGACTATAGACAGATGATTTATACCAGACATCGATCCCTCTCAGGGTGAAGGGTCACGCTCTGTTTCAGAAATACGAATACAGCACCTGCCCAAGACCTGCTGGGGGTGGGGGGTCTGTCTAGTTTCACTTTACTCCCTTGAAATCCAAGGGTTCCGAACACCTCTGCCCCTAAGCGTGTGGAGGGGCTGAGGAAGTACAAGGGCATCAAATCCAACCAAGGAGCTCTCCCACTGGTTTAGGCAGTGAGCCTCACTGACCCTCAGGACAGCCCTTAGATGAGTGGCTTCAGTTACCCCATTTTACAGATGAGGACACTGAGGAAGGCAGAGGCGAGTTGCCCAGGGATTCTTGGCCCAGTAAGAATCTGAACTCAGGCATTTTGCTTCCAAGATCGATGCTTTTTTTTTTTAATGTTTCTTTATTTTTAGAGAGAGACCCACAGAATGCAAGTGGGGGAGGGGCAGAGAGAGAGGGACACACGGAATCCAAAGCAGCTCCAGGCTCTGAGCAGTCAGCACAGAGCCCGACGTGGGGCTCGAACCCACGTACCAAGAAACCATGATGTGAGCTGAAGTTGAACGCTTAACCAACTGAGCCCCCAGGCGCCCCAAGCTCTATGCCCTTAACCAACAAGCCACGCACAACACCTTTCCATGCCTGACATCAAGTAACTAAATAGACCCTTTCCGAATTCACGCTGGTGGGCCGCTGCTCCCTCAAGGTGCATGTTGAGTGAGGTTTCCCGGGGGTTCCATCCAGGCTGGGAAGACGTGCTCGGCTTTAACCGTCCAGCCATCTGATTCCCGAAGGAGCTGCGGCTCTGGCTAACTCACCTGTGAGGTGAATCCCCAGGACATCAGAGGTCTCACAAAAATTGGGAGGAGGTCCTCCAGCTCAAGCGAGCTGGCATGGAGAGGACCTGGTGATGGCGACTCATTGCCCCCCAGCCCCCCAGGATGGACTGACGAGCCTCCTGTTGCTGCGTTCAGCCAGAGGAAGGCATGAGCCCAGGTCAGCCATGCACACCGCGTGTCCCCAGCAGCTTCCTTCCACAGACTCACCAGGCTGCTGTGCCCTCCACCCCGACCGTCACCCAAGACCCTCACGCTTCTGAGGACAGAACACGTCAGCGCAGATGCTGAGAGCAGCTGGGGGTGAGTTCCGCCTGTGTTTTGGAGACGCAGGTGCATCTGGTTGGCATTCCCATCACTGTTCCCTCAGCACCTGGCTCGAGGCTCTCCTCCAGGAAGGTCTGGAGGCTCGTGTTGGGTCTCCTTAACCAACTTGCCTCCAAAGTATTAAAAACAGGTCTTTCGGTCTCCTTCCTCTACCGGTTCCCCCTGCCTCGGCCCTGTCGGGGCGGTGTCCTCCCTCCCCACACAGACCACAGGGCTGTCAGCACTCCGGAGGCACCCCCCACGCTCCTCTGCACCCATGCTTCTGAAAACAGCATCCGTTCCTGGCTTTGCTGGGGCCGGGGTCCAGACACTGGTTCGGGTCGGCTCCACTCAGGAGAAAGCGACTCCCCCTGCAGATCCGAAAGGATTCAGGCTTCGAGGCAGTGACATGGTCACTGGGGATGGTACGGGACCCGGCAGAGCGCGGACCCTGGTGCCCGGGGTGCGCAGAGAGAGGCACTGGGACGTCAGGGGCTCCTCTACAAGCCGGGCACGAGCAGGTGCAGGAGACCAAACCCTGCGCAATGCGTGAGTCTGGGGATCCAGGACTGGAAGGGCTGATGACAGCTGGGTCTCTAACAGGGGAACGGCTGGACGCCCCCTGGAGGCGGCCGCGCTCAGACCTCTGCAGACAGCGCCTGCTCAGGGGCCTCCTTGTCTCCCTTCGCACACACCTGACCTGCAAAATGGGTTCGTCCACACATTTCTACCCCGTCCACGCCTCCCTTCATCTTCCCCCGCCCCTTCCGCAGCCCTCTCCTGGCAGTGACTTTGGGGGAGACCCACAAGCCTTGAACACAGGTGACCTGGTGGGAGGGGGGCCGGGAGGATGGCGGTCGAGGTGGAAGGGGATTTCCCAACTATGGAATCATAAACGATTTGCTTATTGGAGTAAAATGTACAGAACATGAAGTTTACTGTTTTGACCATTTCTAAGTATAGGTCAGAGGCGGGAAGGACATCCACATTGTTGTGCCAGGGTCCCCACCTTCCGCCCCAGGGCTCTTTCCATCCTGCAAAACCGGAACTCCGTTCCCAGGAGACCCCGCCCCAGCCCCGCCCGCAGACCCTGGCGCCTACCCTCCTACTTCCTGTCTCTGTGGGTCTGACTTCAGGGACCTCATTCGAGGGGAATCAGAGGGAATTAGCCCCTCTGGCCTGGCTGGCATCATGTGACAAAGTCTTCAAGGTTCATCCATGTTATGGCAGGGGTCAACATGTCCTTTTTATTTTAAAGTTTATGAGGCGCCTGGGGGGCTCAGGCGGTTAAGCGTCCGATTTAGGCTCAGGTCATGATCTCACGGTTCTTGGGTTCAAGCCCCGCGTCAGGCTCTGTGCTGACAGCTCAGAGCCTGGAGCTGCTTCTGATTCTGTGTCCCCCTCTCTCTCTGCCTCTCCCCTGCTCGTACTCTGTCTGTCTCTCTCTACCTCTCAACACTAAACATTAAAACAAAGTTTGCACAGGGGCACCTGAGTGGCTCAGTGGGTTCAGCATCTGACTTTGGCTCAGGCCGTGATCTCGCGGTTTGACTTTCAGCCCTGTGTTGGGCTCTGTGTTGACAGCTCAGACCCTGCTTCGGATTCTATGTCTCCCTCTCTCTCTGCCCCTCCCTTGCTCACACACACACACTCTCTCTCGCAAAAATAAACATTAATTTTTTTTAAATTTGCACAAATTTTGGCTATTTCCAAAAGGCAAATCCATATTTTTAAGAAGCCCCCACAGTGAGATGTATGAGCATCTGCCTTGGGCGCTCTGCTCTGGAGGCCTGTGGAGACCAGCCCTGTGGGTGGGGCCCGGCAGGTGCCCAGGCCCCCCGCTGAAGGCTTGACTGGACTCTGGTGGGAGCTCCCGGGGCCTTCCGCTCTGAGCACGAGCAGAACTGATCTGGTTGTCGCTCTGGCTCTGGGAAGGAGAAGACAGTCAGGAACATCAGCATTAAAGCACATGCCATTTGTAATGCATTTTTTTTAATGCATAATGTTCTCCATGGGATATTTAAATCTTTCTGTAATGGTTTATTTATTTTTGAGCTAAAGTGAGTGTGAGTGGGGGAAGGAGAGACAGAGGGGGAAAGAGAGGATGGGAAGCAGGCTCTGTGCTGTCAGCTTGGAGCCCGATGTGGGGCTCCGACTCACAAACCGTGAGATCATGACCTGAGCTGAAGTCTGACGCTCAAACACTGAGCCACCCAGGTGTCCCTCTGTGGATTTTAAGCTCCTTCCCCCTCCTGCCCCTCCCCCCTCCCCGCTTCCTTTCACTCTGTGCAGGAGCTGGGTTAGATACAGGGGACCAGGTGTACAGCCAAGTCCAGGTTCTGGAGAAGTTCACTGCCGCTGTGATGACCTGGCGTCAGCAGGTGTCAGAAATAGCTCCGGACGCCAGTTAGAGCGAGACGGACAGGTTGAATCAGAAATCTGTCCTGCAGTGGGGAGGGGGGGTCCCCAAGAGCGCCACCCTCAGCTGCTGACAGGGAGGTGGCCCAGGGACATCTGAAAGGAGGAAGAAGGGAGAGGGAGGGGCAGCCAGCTCAGTGCAGTCAGAAAGGCGCAAACCCAGGCAAAACAGTCATTCCAGAACCCATTCCAGAAATATTGTTTCCAACAATAATTTCGTTGTTTCCTTTGGATGGAATCATAATTCCCTGTCTTATAATATCATCATGGAGCAGATACATGGTACCTAGCTGCCTTCTCGGCATCTCTACATGGATAAAAGGAATATGTAAAATTCTAGGTATTTAAAGCTAAACTTTATTTTCAAAAGCAGTACATTCTCCTATATTTCTATTTCTATTAGTGCCATAACAGTACTTTCGCCTGGCCTCAAAAGGTTGCGGTTATTGGTGGATCTTCCATGTCGTCCCCACACCCCACGTTCTGCCAGACTCTGAATCCCTTCATTCTCGTCACAGTATTCCTTATCATGCCCACCCTTCCTTTCCCACCCCAAGTGCCCCTGCCATTGCTTCGTCTCTTGCCTGGAATATTGCAGTGGTCTCTCTCTTAAGTATGCCTCACATATCAGATTCATCATTTTTACATTCTCAGTCTTCATTTATTCTGTGCCACTTTAGTGTTTCTAAAACACACACCAAATCTTATAATTCTCTGCTAAAAGCCCTATCATCTCATTGTATATGAATAAAATAGAAGCCATAATAAACAAAGATTTTTCCTGAAGCATTCTACGTTATATTTCCTTCTGGTTTCCATTTCCATGTTCAGGTGGAACAAAGCCATCCTCAGTGCTCTGAGTTTGCTCCCAATTTCAGGGCAGTAGCTCTTGGTGTTCCCCTCCCTGTGGCGCCCTCTTCACTTCATTCTGCCTTTCATCCTCTTGCTTCTTTAGCCAGCTTGTTAACTTCCTTGATTGCTTCCAGTCAAAGTTAATCTCCCTACCTTCTCCCAATTCTTACAGTTCTTTAAAAAACACATATTTTGGGGGCACCTGGGTGGCTCAGTCGGTTAAGCATCCAGCTTCAGCTCAGGTCATGATCTCATGGTTTGTGGGTTCGAGCCCCATGTTGGGCTCTGTGCTGACAGTTCAGAGCCTGGAACCTGCTTCAGATTCTGTGTCTCCCTCTCCCTGATCCTCCCCTGCTCACGCTGTCTCTCTCTGTCTCTCAAAAATTAATAAATGTTAAAAATAAAGAAAAATTTTACACATATTTTTAAAAAATATTTCAAATATGTGAGAAGATATAGAGAGGAATGTAACTAAACAAAAAAATTAAAAAACATAGTTGGAGATCTCAGTGTACCCTTCCCCAAAGGAATCCTCCCTCTTTCACAGAGGTAATCATGACCATAATTTTGGTATTTTTCACTCACGTGCAATCTTTATAATTTTGCTATATATATATGTGTGTGTGTGAGTGTGTGTGTGTGTGTGTGTGTGTATTTCGAAATAATATATAGCTTTCATTCTTCAAAATGCACTAAAATAATGTCATGCTGGGTATCTTATCCTATGACTTAAGAGTATTTGGATAGGACCTTCACAACATAGATGGAGCTAAAGAGTATATGCCAAGTGAAATCAGTCAGAAAAAGACAAATACTATATGAGTTCACTCAAATGTGGAATTTAGGAAACAACACAAACTAGCAAAAGGAAAAATAGAGAGGGAGAGAAATCAAGAAACAGACTCTCAGTTATAGAGAACTGATAGTTACCAGAGGGCAGGGGAGTGGGGTATGGGTTAAATAGTGATGAGGAGTAAGCACTGCACTGGTGATGAGTACAGGATGATGTACGGAGTTGAGGAATCATTATACTGGACATTTGAAAGTAATATAACACTTGGAATTAAAATAAAAACTTAAAAAAAGAGTATTTGGATGGGAGTGCTTAATATTTAGCCTTGCTGATACACATAATCCTAATTTATTTTTACTAATTAGAATATTCCATTATAATATAAAATTTTTAATCTGTTCTCTATGTTGATAGACATTTACATCGCTTCCACTTCTTTATACTGATATAAGTGATGTTGCTAAAACCACTTCCTTACATGTATACTCCAGTTTTTTCCCCTGAGTTTATATACCTAGAAGTTAAATTACAGAGTTATAGGTGTGCCTGGGTGGCTCAGTCAGTTGAACATCCGACTTCGGCTCAGGTCATGACCTCACGGATCGTGGGTTCGAGCCCCATGTCGGGCTTTTGCTGACCGCCAGCTCAGAGCCTGGAGCCTGCTTCAGATTCTGTGTCTCCCTCTCTCTCTGACCCTTCCCTACTCACGCTGTCTCTCTCTCTTTCTCTCAAAAATAAATAAAAACTTTAGAAAAAAACAAAATAAATAAATTACAGAGTTGTAAAATGTGTTCCAATATTTACTTTCAGCATTGATCTCATTGCTCCACCTTCTCCTGAAATTTGGTATTTCCAGGGCTTTTTAATTTTTAGTTAATGTGAGAGATATGACTTATTTCTTACTGTAGTTTTAATTTATACTCTTCAAATTATATATGAGCCTAACAAGTCTATTAGTCACTTGTCTTTCCTCTCCCTCTGCCCATTCCCCACTCATGCTCTCTCTCTCTCAAAAGTGAATAAACATCAATAATTCTACATGATAGATTGTATCATTCTTATATTTTCAAATATCTTTGCTTAACTTTGGCTTATCTTCCCAGTTTTCATGAAATGGAATTTT
>NC_043704.1:2880348-2882324 GCF_006229205.1 Suricata suricatta
TGTTCTAAATGCTTTTCCCACCCAGAGACCTCAGGTCCTGATCTTTCCCATTCTGCCTAATGAGTCTTCTCCTTTTCCATCATAATTCTAAGTGGGGCCCAGGGACAGGCAGGAAGGCTTCCCTTTAATGTATGAGAGTTGAGAGGGGCTGGGGTGGCTCATCGTTTACCCACCTGACTTGGGCTCAGGTCATCATCCTAGGCTTTGTGGGTGTGAGCAGAGCATGGGGTGTGTGCTCAAGCTCAGAGCCTGGAGCAGGCTTCAGAATCTGACTGCTGTCTCTCTGCCCCTCCCCTGCTCAAGCTCTGTCTCTGTCTCCCAAAAAAGAAATGCATACTATAAAAAAAAAACAAAAAAACAAACCTATGAGAGTGGAGTGCAGGCTGTTCGACAAGGAGAGGTAGCAGATCTCCTGGAGAGGAGTTGGGGAGGTTGAGGTCCAAGTAACAGCCATTTTCTGTGCTCAGGCAGAGTCTGTGGGCTCTGTGGGAAGGGAGGTGCCAGAGTCCATCTCCCACAGGTCCAGGGTCCTTGAAGGATGGATGGTGTCAGCGAAGGAGAGTGAGATAGCTCAAGTTTCTTTGTGATCCCCAGGCAGGCATCTGCTCTGTCTGATTTTTTGCATTATTTATAGTGAGAGGTACAAGGAGCAGAAAGAGCAGGTTATGTTAGTAAATGATTTCTCATAAATAACTTTTTCAACACAATTTTGCAGATGGGGGATTCTGCAGAAGGTACAATTCTAGTCTTAGTCTTAATCATTGTCAAAAAAACAGCTACGGGTACTCATGCTATTATATGGGAAGGGCAGGTATTTTTTAAGCGTACTTTCCTCCCCATAGGATGCAGAAGAGCAAGATGTATAAAACCTCCAGCAGAGCCCTGAGAAAGCAATATTTAGCCATGAGGCAAACAACATTCTTTAGTAAAGGTCAGTTTTTCATGAGTAAGGGTCAGTAGGCTGTTTATACCTCTAAGAGAAGGTACCCAGATATACAGGATCCCCAGGAGACACACGGTCTGCTTTCACCATCCAAGACGAATGATACATTTTTGACATTTATCACAATAGTGACTTCAAACCACATCCAGGAGTACAAAAAAGTCACTTACCAGTTAACTGCTCGGCTAGGAGGAAAATTCTAGGTGGCTTGCCTTAGTCGCACCAGGGTGTTCTAGTTTGATCATCTTTTCCCTGACCAGGTGCAATCACACCTCAGGGACAGGGCAGGGGGACAGGCCACTCCTGACACTAATCAGAAAGCAGTCCAAGGGTTGGTGCCCAAGCAGAAATGATAGTTCCAGGAGGGTAAGTGGTGGTCGCTGTCTGGCGACAAAACATTTGGCACACTTGCCTTACCCTCACCAGGAATTTTCACTCAACCCTGAGTCCAAGGTGCCTCCCAACAGGGATGCCCCCCTCCCAAAGCAGAGAAGGCAATCTCAGAGCTGGGTCTTAAAGTAGGAGCTCATAATTTCTCAATTGTTCCTGACAGGAAGGCTGGGAAGTTGTACCTTCTCTGCATTTGAAAGTCCTGCCTGCAGGCGAGTAGTTTACCAGTGAAGAGACTGCTTTGCTGGCTCTTCAGACACATTTCTCCTACTTGAGCTGGTATTTCTCCACAAAGATCTTCTGAGAAAGAAACATAGAGGAGAAGATGAAAGAAGAAATGGCCACTTCTCAGGTAAGCCTTGTGCCCCTGGCCGGAAGCCCTGTTGTCTTTTTCTCCGAAAATTTCACACATGTAGAAATTGTGGGGACCTGGGTGTCTCTGCCAGTTGAGCATCGGACTCTCCATTTGAGTTCAGGCCTTGATCCCAGGGACCTGTGATCCAGCCTTGAGTCGGGACTCCCGCTGCACTTGGAGCCTAGTGAAGATTCCCATTCTCTTCCTCTGTTTTTCTCCCTCAGTTTGCATTTTTTCTTTCTCCCTCCCTCTTTCTCTCTTTCTCTCTGTGTCCTCTCCAAAGAATGA
>NC_043704.1:2882424-2888696 GCF_006229205.1 Suricata suricatta
CTGCATCCCATAGGTTTTTATTTTCTTTGTAGTTATGACAGAGACATATTCTTGTTTGTACTTTTTTGTGTTTTTAGAAAGTGACGAATCACTTAATGAACATGTTTGGGTACCTTAAAATCCGGAAGTACCAGAGAACACCAGTGATGATTGAAACAGGGACCCGTTTCAATGAGGGGCGCCTGAGTGGCTCAGTTCCTTGTGTCTTCACTCAATTTCAGTGCAGATCATGATCTCGAGGCTCATAAGAGAGAGCCCAATGTCAGGCTTCATGGTAACCTTAGGAGGGCTCTTGGGATTCTCTCTCTCTCTCTTTTCCCTTTTCTGCTTGAGCAATCGTTCTTTCTCAAAATAAATAAACATTTTTTAAAAGGCTGTCAAGATGTCAGGTGACTTAGTTGTTTAAGATGGTTAAGTATCTGACCCAGGCACCATGGTCATTAAAACCGGTTTTTAGATGCACCAGGGTGGCTCAGTCGGTTAAGGCTCTGGCTTCGGCTCAGGTCAGATCTCACTTTTGTGGGTTCAAGCCCCACGTCAGGCTCTGTGCTGACAGCTAGCTCAGAGCCTGGAGCCTGCATTCAGTTCTGTGTCTCCTTCTCTCTTTCATGTTCTGTCTCTCTCTGTTACAAAAATAAATAAAACATTGAAAAAAAACCAAAAAAGCCTGTTTTCAGTCACCCTGATAATTTCTATTCTATCACTTCTAATCTTATATAACTACTTGCAAATGGTATGGATGTCTGCATGGAATGTATAAAGGTAGATTGGTTTTGTGTGCACACCTTCTGAGCCTCATTTTCATTCTCAGGTTTGACACCAATATGAACATTGATTTGGGGTCCGTTGGGTGTATTAACCTGTGTGTCCTTTTACATGAACTGAATGTAGGTCAGTTTACCTGAGTTAAAATCTGATCTGTATGCTTGACAAAATATTCACGAAAAATAGTAGAATCATGTGTTCTCTTAGATTATTATAATTTGTTTTCCATGACTTTATGAGAAACTGTTAGATGCTCTCTGCTAACCAGGAAATGCTTTTAAACCTTGTTGCCTTTCTTGCTAGCCTCATAGAACTGGTAATTGCTATGATCCCATTCAATTCCAAGTCCTCCAAGAGTTCTTGTCATTCAATTCTTCCTCTTTGTTATTGAAATATGTATCCCTTGACTCAAAGACTACTGCCTTGTTAGAAATGTGGACAGGGACCTATCCCAGAACTCCTGAACAGAATCTGCATTTTAATAAGATGGCCATTGCTCTGCTGTGAATTCTGATTCATGTTAGAATATGCTAAGTATATCTGTAACTCATCCAAACTTTCCATTAAGAAAGAGACACCACATGAGCCACTCAGTTGAGCTTCCAAGTTCAGCTCAGGACATGATCTCTCAGTTTATGAGTTTCATTCCTGTGTTTGGCACGGTGCTGACAGCTCAGATCCTGGAGCCCACTTTGGATTCTGTGTCTTTCTGTCTCTGCTCCTTCACTGCTCATAGTCTGTTTCTCCCTCCTTCAAAAATAAATGGACACTCGCAATAATAGTTTAATACAATAGACACATGTACTGTCTTTCAAAACTAAACAGTCACAAAATTTTTTTACAAAGAGACACCACCTGTGCCAGTGATGTAAATTCAGAATGCAAAAGTGTGTATGTCTAGGGGGTGCCTGGCTGGCTCAGTCAGTTAAGGGTCTGCCTTTGGCTCAGGTCATGATCTCATGGTATGTGGGTTCAAGCCCCAACTCAGGCTCCCTGCTGACAGCTCAGAGCCTGGAACCTGCTTATTCTGTGTCTCCCTGTCTCTCTGACCTTCCCCTGCTTGCACTTTCTCTCTCTTTCTGTAAAAAATAATAGTGTGTATGCCTGTATTGATGCCTTTATTTTACAAATTCTCTTAAATAAAACAATATATATTTCGGTTTATACCTCAAAGTTAAAGAACACATTAGAGCATAATATTGTGTCCCCAATTGTCTTACTGCAGAAAGTAAGAAATTCAACTAAGCCAAACCCAGTACTCCTAATACAACTGAACGAACAGGAGTTTAGTCCTTGATGAATCATAAAAATTCTACCAGGCAGGGATGTCAGACAAAGGAAAATTTATTTGCAAGAAATAAGGAGATCCCAAGGTGTAACTTCAAACTGGAGACTCACAGAGGAAGGGGAATGGTTTCCTTTTTTTAAAAAAGTTATTTTTTAACTTTATTTGAGAGACAGAAATGGGAGAGGAGGGGCAGACAGAGAGGCACAGAGAGAATCCCAGGCAATCCCTGCACCATCAGCACTGATGCAGGTTCAAACTCACAAACTGTGAGATCATGAGCTAAGCTGAAACCAAGAGGCAGAAGACTGAGCTATTGAGGCACCCCAGAATGGTTTCCATGTATTTAGGGTTAAGGTGGATATTTAGAAAGGGGAGGCTGGGGATACAATTGCACTTGAGCCTTAAGAACACAGTTCTATACATTTTCTGTCTGTTACATAGTAAATGGCAGTTGTGCCCATCCTTGGGGTGTGATCTAAGACTTAAAATGAGGTCAAAGGGCGCTCCTGGGTGGCTCAGTCCCTGAAGCTTCCATCTCTTGATTTAGGTTCAAGTGAGGATCTCACAGTCTTGAGATCAAACCACTAGTGAAGCTCCTTCCTGAGCATGGAGCCTGAGCGTGGATCCTGGTTGGAATTCTTCTCTCTGCACCACCCCTGCTCGTGCTCTCTCTTTCAGGAAATAAACATTTTTGACACATACCTGTGTTCACTCCATGCTTTCCTCTGATGTTCATCTGCACAGATGTGACTCAGGGGCTAAGCACAAATTGAGCCATGTCAGCTCTTCCCCAGGGCAGTCATTACCTTATGTATTTCCACCACTGCACACTGAGCTCATGGGTGTTTTCTCTGCACTAAAAGGGAGGAGAAAATAAAAGGCTCAGTAAAATGAGGGACTGAGGCCTGTGGGCACATGCAGGTAAACAGTGCGGATCAGGTCATGGAGTCTAGCTGGTGACATGATCTCCCTCCTGCATCTTAGGTACCATTAGGACCTCCTGCTGTGTCCACTTGGTAACTGTGGTGTTTGTTGCAGGGACTGCTGACCTTCAGGGATGTGGCCGTTGAATTCTCTCAGGAGGAGTGGGGATGCCTGAACCACAGTCAGTGGGAACTCTACAGAGATGTGATGTTAGAGACCTATGGACACCTCGTCTTCTTGGGTGAGGCTAACTCCCTCTAGATTTCTCAAGTGCCACTCAAGGGTTTTGTTCCTTCCTGTGGAGACTGTCTCTTAGAAGCTTTCTCTTGCATGCCTGGGATTCAAATCCCTACAGTAAAGAAAGAAGGAGGGGTTGACAGATGCAGAGAAAAGTCTTCATGATGTTTCCTTTCAGGTGAGATTTACCTTCCTTAGAGTCACATCATCATTTCATAGATGGATGGCATTTCTAAGTATTGAGTGGCATAAAATGATACTTCGGTCTTCAATATGAATTTCTATTCATGTTGGTAGTGGTAAGATGCAGAAGTGGAGATCAGGATGTGAAACTTGGAAATCCATCCTGTGTGTTCCAAAGGGGCTGTTGGGCAACAGCATTTGGGCATGATTTTCCAGAATTCCAGAATGTCCTCTTTTCTCTACTGATTCCAATACTGGGTTGAAAGGTAAAATCTCCAGCAATACTCTATTCCTTTGTTCTAACAAACAGGTCTTGTTGTGTCAAAGCCAGACCTGGTCATCTTCTTGGAACAAAAGAGGGAGCTATGGGATGTGAAGAGAAAGGAGACAGTAGCCTCATACCCAGGTAGGTGGGAATGAATCAGGCAGATGACAGAGGTGAGGTCCAAATGTGAAGGATGAAGAAAGGCTGTACAATGTGATTTGAGCAGCCATTCTGGAATGGAAATCAGTTGGAGAAACCTAGTTTTATGTCAATACGTTTCACAGAGGCACATCGGCTTTCCAATACATCACACCCTCACAAATCTCTTAGGATTCTCCTTCAGTTCCACTTAAAGGTCCTTCACGTCCACAATGAGGGCCTCCATAATCTCATTGGCTCTCCATTGCTTTGAGGGCTTGGGGTATTCTCTGTGTTTCTGAGGAAGTCTATATTCATTCATTTCTGAGTGTTTCCTTGAGTGAGAAGTGCGTCAGGGTAGCGGTAGGCATATTGGGATTTGGTGCAGAAATCCCAGGAAGAGGGGACAGAGTCCATCTAAATTCTGCTTAATGCTTTCTAATATATGGAGGCTGGAATCCTAATCATACAAAATTAAGACCCACCAGGTTCATCAGTTAATCAAGCACCTCCCTAAAATGAGAAAATCTAACCCTTTATTTCATTTCAAAGTTCCATTTTTGGGGCGCATGTGTGGATCAGTTGCTGAAGGATCTGACTTCAGCTGACGTCATGATCTCACAGTCAGTGAGTCTGAGTCCTGCACAGGCCTCAGTGATGACAGCACAGAGCAACCTTGGAATCCTGTCTCCCTCTCTCTCTGCCCCTCCCCTACTTGGTCTCTCTCTCAAAATTAATTAAGGTAAACTTACAAAAAGTAAGAAAAGTTCATTTTGATGGTATTAACTAAAATACAAAATTTCCACTCAATCTGTTCCATTCCTCAATCGTAAAATAACTTAAATCTCTTCTTCTTTTCCTAGAATTTCTACTAAATTAATGTCACAAAAAAGATAGATCATTAGGATTCAAAATTTGCAACCTATAATAAAATCTCTATTCATTTATTCTTAATCATTGAATCCTTTTATAACTTTTTCATATATAATAGGGAGTTCCTGTGACTTTCTCATATATGTTTTCAGGTACCGAGTAGTTGTATATGAGATTACATTATGATTAATTGTATCAAAAACTTTTAAATATAGTTTGTAATGTTTATTTTTGAAAGATAAACCAGGCATTGAGTGCTGAAATGAGGGACACACCAAAATTGAAGCAGGCTCCTGGCTCTGAGCTGTCAGCACAGAGTCCTCCCCAAGGCTCCAACTCCTAGACTCTGAGATCGCGGCCTGAGCCCAAGTCCGACGCTTCACCTACTGAGCCACCTACCCACCTCTGTAGCTCTAAGACAAAAATCTCAGTGTGTAACCATGAAAAAGGGCCTATTTTGATTTATTAGGTGGTTTTCATGCAGAGGAAAATTGCAACATGTATTCATCAATATCCACTCTGGAAATCTCTAATGAAAGCCCCTGTGTATTTAGCACTTAAAAGACATTATTACACAGAATTTAAGGATATAAAGCAATTTTCAGAATCAAGCAAGCAAAACCGTTCATTCCTTTTGAGATTTTCTTTTTCCCATTTATGTTGAGAGATGGAGAGAGAGAGGGGAGGAGGGACAGAGAGACAGGAGACAATTCCAGGCAGGCTCCACACTGTCAGTGCAGGCGGGGATGTGGGCTGGAGCTCACAAAGGATGAGATGAGGAGCTGAGCTGAAACCGAGAGTAAGACGCGCAACTTTCACTGAGCCACTCACGTACCCCAAAGGCTTTCAATTCTAAACATACAAACAACATCAAAGTTGCAAAATATGCCAACAATAACAGTATAAAAAATATGGGGATTACATTAACATATAATCTAAGTGATGTAGAAAAACTAATGATTTGGGGCTCCTGGGTGGCCCAGTCAGTCAAGGTCAGACTTTAACTTAGGTCATGATCTCATCGTTTGTGGGTTCATGTCCCCCATCAGGTTCTGTGCGGACAGCTCAGAGAGTGGAACCTGCCTCAGATTCTGTGTTTCTCTCTCTTTCTGCCCCTTCCTCTCTCACACTCTCTTTCCATCTCTCAAAAAATAAATAAACATTAAAAAAGAGAAGTATTTTAAGAAAAAGATAAATTAGTGATTCCTTTTTCCTGAAGTTGAGTTTTTCTGATTTCAGTTTTGTGTATGACAAATTCCAATCCTATGCATCAGATAGTAGCAAGTGGAATGCCTTACTTTTATTTTTCCTTTTCAGCTGTATTTCCAAATGAAACTGACAGCCTCCTTTCAGAGACGTTTATAGGAACTTCTATCCAGAGAGGGCCAGTGGATGGATATAAAGGTAGTGCCCTGGAGAACGGACATTTAATGAGAGACCGGAACAAGGATGGGGACAGTGAGGGGCCTCAAGCACACCTGGGGACACCTATTCCAGACTACAATGGTGAATGGCATCCATGTGGGGAGGTCTCTAATCAAAGCGCCACCCTCTTTACACATAAGAGTATACTTTCAGGAGAGAATCACTCTAAATATG
>NC_043704.1:2888796-2889796 GCF_006229205.1 Suricata suricatta
GTCTCTAATCAAAGCGCCACCCTCTTTACACATAAGAGTATACTTTCAGGAGAGAATCACTCTAAATATGTCGCATGTGGGGAAATACTTAACCAGTCCTCCAGTGCTGGTGATCAGAAGAGGATTCATGTGGGGAAAAGCCCATACACACGCAATGAACCTGGGAACATACTTAGTCAGTCATCAAGACTACATATCAATAAGATAATCCATGTTGGACAGAAAGGTTACATTTGTAAGGAGGGTGACAAAGTCTTCAACAGGCACTCAGCACTAATTCAACATCAGCGAGTGCACACTGGAGAGAAACCTTACGAATGCGAAGAAGGTGGTAAAACCTTTAATGATGCCTCATCAGTAAATGTACATAGACTAATCCGTACAGGAGAAAAACATTACACACAAAGAAAATGTGGGATGGCCTTTCCCCAAGACTCACCTCTTACTGAACATCATCGAATCCATACTGGAGAGAAACCTTACCAATGTACGGAATGTGACAAGGCCTTTATTCGCCAGTCAGACCTTAAGAAACTTCACAGAATCCACACTGGAGAGAAGCCTTACCAATGTAAAGAATGTGGCAAGACCTTTATTCAGCAGTCAGGACTTAACAAACATCACAGAATCCATACTGGAGAGAAGCCTTACCAATGCAAAGAATGTGGCAAGGCCTTTACTCAGCAGTCAGACCTTAACAAACATCACAGAATCCATACTGGAGAGAAGCCTTACCAATGCAAAGAATGTGGCAAATCCTTTCCTCGCCACACAAACCTCATCCAACATCTCCGAATCCATACTGGAGAGAAGCCTTACCAATGCAAAGAATGTGGCAAATCCTTTACTCACAACACAAGCCTTATCCACCATCTCCGAATCCATACTGGAGAGAAACCTTACCAATGTAAAGAATGTGGCAAGGCATTTACTCAGCAGTCAGACCTTAACAAACATCACAGAATCCATACTGGAGAGAAGCCTTACCAATGCAAAGAAT
>NC_043704.1:2889896-2891234 GCF_006229205.1 Suricata suricatta
CTGCTGCTTCTCGAGAAGCTGGGCGTTGCCGGAAATGAGCTGCACGCTCCTGCAGCAGGAGCGTGCCCTGCACTCCACTGCCACCAACTCCCTGCCGGGATCACGTAGGGGTGGGGGCTAGTTTTCCCTGTTGGCACCCGGGATTCGGGATTTGCGCGGCCAATGCTGGGGCAAGATGCACCGTGGAAATGAGGTATGTGCTCCCCACTCCCACAGCCAAGGTCGAATTGACCGCCCCTGACACCGCAGCCAGAGACGCTGACTCCCTGCCAAGATGGCGCAGGACTGGAAGCTGTTTTCTCCCTTGTGCCACCCGGGTTCGGGATTTGGGCTACCCAGCAGTTACATACGGAGTGAGTTTTTTCTCTGAGTGGGGTTAAACATTCTTTCTCTCTTCTCCAAAGACAGTACTATGAGCTTGTTCACTTTCTCTGTCTCTTCGCTTTCTCTCTCAGACTCTGCGCGTGCTTGCCCCATGTTGGGCTAGGGCTCCTGCCTCACCTGCCCATCTCGGGCTGGCCCGTTGTCCAATCTTCCGAGTTCGCACTCACTCACTCAGGCACCTTTGAGGTTGTCTTCTTTCTGGAGTCTGTGTTTTCTCCTTCTGCTCTTTTTTTTTTTAATTTTTTTTTTGAGAGACAGAGAGGGACAGCACGAGCAGGGGAGGGTCAGAGACAGAGGGAGATACAGAATCCAGAGCAGGATCCAGGCTCTGTGCTAGCTGTCAGCACAGAGCCTGACACGGGGCTTGAACCCACGAACCATAAGATCATGACCTGAGCCAAAGCCGGACGCTTAACCGACTGACTGACTCAGGTGCCCCTCTCCTTCTGATCTTGCAGGTGGGAGTAATGTCCTTCTCAGTTTGATAGATGTGGAAGACGAAGTTTACAGCACTCCCTTCCTCTCCGCCATCTTGGCTCCTCCCCTGATCCAGAGAAGAACCTTTCAAAAAAGTGTCCTGCCTGGCATGACAAATATTTCTTTGCCCAACATTTATTCTTTCCTTTTTCCTGTGAATGTATTTCCCTCTCTTTGAAATTCTTAATCTCTACACCTCTCCATAAGCCACAATGGCCCCTAAGCATCATTTGCCTGATGCTCATCTTGTTGATGTTCCTATACTTAAGCCTTTTTTCTCTTATGAATCTGTCTTATAATGGGTCGATTACTAGGCCAACCAAAGAATTGAGAACTGATGAAGAAAAACTTTTTCCTGTCCTACACATTCATTCCGTTGTTGAGAAGTTACCTTGGTGCTTCAGAGCCACAGGAAACTGAGAGAGAGAATGTGGGATAAAGAGGAACAGGAGCTTTCTGGCTTTACCAGACTGAGGG
>NC_043704.1:2891334-2892354 GCF_006229205.1 Suricata suricatta
CCCTTCCACATGGAACCTTCCCTCATGCATGCAAATGTCTCTTACAAAGGAAACTTGTCTTGGGTCTCAGAGTTTTTCCTTTGTAAGTTCAAAATAATCCTTAGGGCAAAGAGACATAATTTGAGGTGACAAACTGCTGCCCTTCTGCAAGAAAGTTTATTTTCCCAAGTCACTGCCAAATAGCTTTCCAAATAGAATGTCTTTTTTAAAAGAATTATTGGGCACTTGGTGGCTCAATTGGTTAGGCCTCCAACTTCAGCTCAGGTCAGATCTCATGTACGTGGGTTCGAGACCCTCATAGGGCTCTGTGCTGACAGATGGGTCAGAGCCTGGAGCCTGCTTCCTGTGTCTCCTTCTCTCTCTGCCCCTCCCCCTGTCATGCTCTGTCTCTCTCTCTATCAAAAATAAATAAAACATTAAAAAAATTTAAAAAATATTATTTCTGCCAGAGAGAACAAGAGTGAGAAAGAGAGAGAGAGCATGAGCAAGGGAGGGGCAGAAAGGGAGACACAGAAGCTGAAGAAAGCTCCAGCCTCTGAGCTGTGAGCACGGATTCTGACAGGGGCTCCAACTCCTGAGCTGTGAGGACATGACCTGAGCCAAAGTCAGTGCCCAAGCGATGGAGCCACCCAGGCACCCCAGAGGGTACTTTGTAAAACTCCCATCGACAATACATGAAAATTCTAACCTAAGTGCTCTTATTTTCACTGAAATTTGGTGTTACCCTGTCGTTTTAGGAAGTTCTGTTTTGATTTTTTGTGTGTTCTGTCCTGTTTTGATCTGTTTTGTTGTGATTCTAGTAAATCTTGAATGGTTTCTCACAATAACATATGAAATCTTCTTCCTCCAGGTTTTCATGGTGACTAAAGTTGAAATTGCTTAAAATTACAAAGTACAACAGAAATCAAAATGACTGCATGTAAATACTGCATAGATTAATATTAACCTAAGTACCCTTGTTTTTCTTTGAGGCAATGAACCCACTTATTTATTATTAAGTGTACTTATTCTAACACCGAG
>NC_043704.1:2892454-2894075 GCF_006229205.1 Suricata suricatta
TATAATGCTCTTTTTCATCTCTTGTTCCTGCCTTTCCTTTAAAGTCCAATTTGTTTGATATAAGTATGGCTACTCCGGCTTTCTTTTAACTTCCAGTCGCAAGATAAATATTTCTCCATGCCGTTACATTCAATCTGAAGGTGTCCTCAGGTTTTATTTTTTTATTTTTTTTCCTTTTTTTTTCAATATTTTATTGTCAAGTTGTTTTCCATACAACACCCAGTGCTCTTCCCCATAAGTGCCTTCCACCACAGGTTTTAAATGAATTTCTTGTAGACAGTAAATAGATGGATTTTACTTTTTTATCCATTCTGCTAACCTACGTCATTTGGTTGGAGCATGTAGTCCATTTACATTCAGTGTTAGGATTGAAATATATGGGTTTAGAGTCATTGTGTTCTCTGTAGGATTCATACTTGTAGTAGTGTCTCTGGTACCTTGTGTTCCTAGCAACATTTCCCTCAGAGTTCCCCTTAGGATTTCTGGTAGGGCTGGTTTAGTGGTACTGAATTCTTTCAATTGTTGTTTATTTGGGAAAACCTTTATCACTCCTTCCTTTCTGAATGGCAGGCTTGCTGGATAAAGGTTTCTTGGCTGCAAACTTTCCCTGTTTATCACATTGAAGATTCTCTGCCATTCCTTTGTGGCCTGCCAATTTTCAGTAGATAGGTCTGCAACTACTTTGATATGTTTTCCTTTGCCCTTTTATCCGAGGCTGCTTTCAGAATTCTCTTTGACCTTATATTTTGCTAGTTTCATTCTGATATATTGTGCAGAAGATAGATTCAAGTTACATCTGAGGGGGTTCTCTGTGCTTCTTGGATTTCAGGGTCTGTTTTCTTCCACTGATTCTTTTCCCTGCCTCTTCGGTTCGTGCAGCGGTTCCCTTCATTTTATTATGCACCTCATTTGTACCAGTTTTTCATTGATCAGAACTATTTTTAAGGTGCATAGTCTAGGTAGAAAAGCTTCTCTGATGTCTTCCATGTCTTTTTCTAGCCCAGCAGTTAATTTTATGTCAATGGTCCTAAATTCTTGCTCAGTTATGTTGCTTAGATCTGTTTTGACCTATTTGGTAGCTGAGACTACTTCCTGGAATTTCTTTAGAGGACAGTTCTTTCATTTCATCATTTTGGCTAGTTTTCTGTCTCTTGTCAGTTTAGAAAGCTTGATATGTGCTCTGCACCAGTGAGTATTGCTATATTAAAGGAGGCTCATTTACTGTCCAGGACCTGTCTATTCAGGAAGTGTTCTTTCAATGGATTCCCTTGGTCTCTCTTGTTGTGCCTTTGCTTATTTTATTTCCCTACTCGTAGTGATATTTGGAACTCTCCACCATGTGTACGTTGGCTAGTTTCTTGAGGTAGCCCTGGAACAGAAAACAGACAGACAAACAAATAGGGAACAAAAGCACACAAATGTACAAACAAATGAAAAAAACCGGCAAACCAAAAGGGAGAGGGAAAAAAGACAAAGGGCAGTTTCAAAGCAGAATGCCAGAGATCCCAGTTATAAATAAAGAGCAGGGTAGAGGCAGTGCTGATGGAAGAGCATATACAAAGAGAAGTGACAGGGATGGGAAGAAAGAGAGATTGAACTTTGACCTGGATTATGTTACCCT
>NC_043704.1:2894175-2899865 GCF_006229205.1 Suricata suricatta
ATGGGGGAAAGGGAAAAAACAAAAAGCAAAAAACCGAGTCTCTCTTAGTTTCCGATAGCTTTGCTCAAGATGCTGTGCCTGCTGGAAATGAGCTGGGAGCTCCTACAGTCTAAGGGCGCGCCTGGGCCTCCACCCGCCACTGACTCTTTGTTGGGGGTCCTGTCGGTGTGCGCCCTATTTTTCCCTGTGGGCACCCGGGATTCTCGCAGTCCGTGCAGGGGGCGGGGTGTGCCGTGGAAATGCGGTCCGTGGTCCTGTTCCCAAAACCAAGTTCGAATTGCTCGCGCCTAGTGCAGTCGCCCCTCGGGCCGCTTCCCGCCTGGCAGCGCGCCTCCCCAGCGCAGCTGCTTCTCACAGCCACAGATGCCTCTGATTCCCCGCCGAGATGGCTTAGGGCTGGGGGCTATTCCTCCTCTCGCCACCCCGGTTCGGGATTCCAGCTGCCCAGCAGTTATCAATGGAGGGGGTTTCTGTCTCCAAGCGCAGCCAAGCGTTCTATACCTCTTCCCCAGAGACAGTTCTATGAGCGTGTTCCAACTCTGTCTCTTCCCTTTGTCTCCCGGGCGCCGTGCACTTGCACCACGTTGGGCTGGGGATCTTACCTCCCCTGCCCGTCCAGGGCTGGCCCGTCCTCGGATCTCCCCCGTTCGCCCCCACTCACTCAGGTATCCTTGAGGTTCTATTCCTTCTGGAGTTCGTATTTTCCCCTTCCGCTCTCTCAGATGAACATAATATCCTTCTCAGTTCGAAAAACGGTGCGGAGGGAGTTTACAGAGCTCCCTTCCTTTCCGCAATCTTGGCTCCACCCCCCTAGAACTGTGTTCTTAAGGCTCCAGTGCAATTGTATCCCCAGCTTCCCCTTTCTAAATATCCACCCTAACCCTAAATACATGGAAACCATTCTGGGGTGCCTCAATGGCTCAGTCTTCTGCCTCTTGGTTTCAGCTCAGGTCATGATCTCACAGTTTGTGAGTTCGAACATACCTCGGTGCTGATAGTGCAGGGACCTCCTGAGATTCTCTCTGTGCCTCTCTCTCTGCCCCCTTCCACCCTTTCTGTCTCTCAAATAATGTTAATATATTTAAAAAAAAGGAAACCATTTCTCTTCCTCTGTGAGTCTCTAGGATTGAAGTTATACGTTGTGATCTCTTTATTTCTTGCAAATAAGTTTTCCTTTGTCTGACATCCCTGCCTGGTAGAATTTTTATGATTCATCAAGTACTAAACTCCTGTTCACTCAGTTACATTAGGAGTACTGGGTTTGTCTTAGATGAATTTCTTACTCTGCAGTAGAACGATTGGGGACACAGTATTATGCTCTAATATGTTCTTTAACTGTGAGGTATAAACCGAAATAAATATTTGTTTATTCAAGAGAATTTATAAAATAAAGGCATCAACACAGGCATACACACTTTAGTTTTTTTATAGAAAGAGAGAGAATGTGCAAGCAGGGGAGTTTCAGAGAGAGAGGGAGTCATAGAATCCAAAGCAGGCTCCAGCCTCTGAGCTAGGTGTCAGCACAGAGCCTGAGGCGGGGTTTGAACCCACACATCATGAGATCATGACCTGAGCCAAAGGCAGACCCTTAACTGACTGAGCCAGCCAGGCACCCCCTAGACATACACACTTTTGCATTGTGCATTTACATCAATGGCACAGGTGGTGTCTATTTGTAAAAAACTTTTGTGACTGTTTAGTTTTGAAAGACAGTATATGTGTCTATTGCATTAAACTATTTTTGCGATTGTCTCTTTATTTTTGAAGGAGAGAGAGAGACAGACTATGAGCAGGGAAGGAGCAGAGAGAGAGAAAGACACAGAATCCAAAGCGGGCTCCAGGCTCTGAGCTGTCAGCAGAGAGCCCAACACAGGGCTCAAACTCATTAACTGAGAGATCATGTCCTGAGCTGAACTTGGAAGCTCAGCTGAGTGGGTCATTGGTGTCTCTTTCTTAATGGAAAGTTTGGATGAGTTACAGATATACTTAGCATATTTTAACATGAATCAGAATTCACAGCAGTGCAATGGAGATATTATTAAAATGCAGATTCTGTTCAGGAGTTCAAGGAAAGGTCGGTGTTCACATTTCTATCCAGGCAGTAGTCTTTGAGGCACGGGATACATATTTCAATAACAAAGAGGAAGAATTCAATGATGAGAACACTTGGAGGGCTTGGAATTGAATGGGATCATAGCAATTACCAGTTCTATGAGGCTAGCAAGAAAGGCAACAAGGGTTAAAAGCATTTCCTGGTTAGTAGAGAGCATCTCACAGTTTCTCATAAAGTCATAAAAAACAAATTATAATAATCTAAGAGAACACATGATTCTTCTATTTTCCTGAATCTTTTGTCAAGCATCCGGTACACGGTACAGATCAGATTTTAACTCAGGTAAACTGACCTACAGTCAGTTCCTGTAAAAGGACACACAGGTTAATACACAGGTAAATGACCCTAAATCAATGTTCATACAGGTGTCAAACCTGAGAATGATGGTCAGAGGGTGTGCCACAAAACCGATCTACGTATATACCTTCCATGCAGACATGCATACCATTGGCAAGTAGTTATATAAGATGAGAAGTGATAGAATATAAAATTATCAGGGTGACGAAAACCAGGTTTTTTAGGGTTTTTTTTAATGTTGTATTTATTTTTGATATAGAGAGAGACAGAGCATGAAAGGCAGGGAGCAGAGAGAGAAGGAGACACAGAACCTAAAGCAGGCTCTAGGCCCTGAGCTAGCTGTCAGCACAGAGCCTGATGCGGGGCTCGAACCCAGAAACCTGAGATCTTACCTGAGCCGAAGTCGGAGCCTTAATCAACTGTGCCATCAAGGCGCCCCTAAAAGCCAGTTTTAGTGAGCGCGGTGCCTGGGTCAGATATTTAACCATCTTAACCAAATAAGTCAGCTGGCACCTTGAAAGCCTTTTAAAAAATGTTTATTTATTTTGAGAAAGAAAGATTGCTCACGCTGGAAAGGGAAAAAAGAGAGAGAGAATCCCAAGAGCCCTCCTAAGGTTACCATGAAGCCTGACATTGGCCTCTATCTTATGAGCCTCGAGATCATGATCTGCACTGAAAGTGAGTGAAGACACAAGTAACTGAGCCACTCAGGCGCCTCTCATTGAAACGGGTGCCTGTTTCAATCATCGTTTGTGCTCGCTGGTACTTCAGGATTTTCAGGTGCCCAAACTTGTTAATTAAGTGATTCGTCACTTTCTGAAAACACAAAGAAGTACAAACAAGAGTATGTCTGTGTCATAACTACAAAGAAAATAAAAACCTATGGGATGCAGGTCTGACTGACTCAAACTCTGCTTTCCTTTGAGGCAATGACCCCACTTATTTTTTTTAAGTGTACTTATTATGACACGGAGGAAGAGATACGCAGAGGGCACGAAGGCAGAGGAAGAGCAGAGAGAGGAGGACAGAGGGTCCAAAGCAGGCTCCACGCTGACAGCAGAGAGCCAGATGCAAGGCAGGAACAAAGGGACTGTCCTCACATTACCTGAGCTGAAGTGGGATGCTTAACAGGCTGAGCCTCTCAGACAGAACTCTTACTCTTTTTTTTTTTCTTTAACGAGGAATGCAGTCCCTCCCAGAAAACCAGATAAGCAGGCCTGGCAGCACAAACAATTCCTGTCCAAACCAGGGGGGTCCTGTAATTCCCTACAAGCCCCCAGCCCCTCCCTCTGGGTGGCCTTGCAGTTCTGAAGGCGCTAACCTGCCTCAGACCCCTCAGTCTGGTAAAGCCAGAAAGCTCCTGTTCCTCTTTATCCCACATTCTCTCTCTCCAGTTTCCTGTGGCTCTGAAGCACCAAGGTCACTTCTCAACAACGGAATGAATGTGTAGGATAGGAAAAATTTTTCTTCATCAGTTCTCCAGTCTTCGGCTGGCCTAGTAATTGACCTATGATAAGACAGATTCATAAGAGAAAAAAGGCTTAAGTATAGGAACATGAACAAGATGAGCATCAGGCAAATGATGCTTAGGTGCCTTTGTGACTTATGCAGAGGTGTAGAGAGCTAGAATTTCAAAGAGGGGGACATACATTCTCAGGAAAAAGGAAAGAATAAATGTTGGGCAAAGAAGTATTTGTCATGTCAGGCAGGAACCTCTTTTTAAAAGGTTCCTCTCTGGATCAGGGGAGGAGCCAAGATGGCGGAGAGGAAGGGAGCGCTGTAAACTTCGTTTGCCACATCTATCGAACTGAGAAGGACGTTACTCCCACCTGCAAGAGCGGAAGGAGAGGGCACCTGGGTGGCTCAGTCGGTTAAGCGTCCGGCTTCGGCTCAGGTCATGATCTCATGGTTCATGGGTTCAAGCCCCATGTCAGGCTCTGTGCTGACAGCTAGCTCAGAGCCTGGATCCTGCTCTGGATTCTGTATCTCCCTCTGTCTCTGACCCTCCCCTGCTCGTGCTGTCCCTCTCTGTCTCTCAAAAAAAAAAAATTAAAAAAAAAAGAGTGGAAGGAGAAAACACAGACTCCAGAAAGAAGACAACTTCAAAGGTGCCTGAGTGAGTGAGTGCGAACTCGGGAGATTGGACAACGGGCAGCCCGGGATGGGCAGGGGAGGCGGGAGCCCTAGCCCAACATGGGGCAAGCACGCGCAGAGTCTGATAGAGAAAGGGAAGAGACAGAGAAAGTGAACACGTTCATAGTGCTGTCTCTGGAGAAGAGAGAAAGAACGTTTAACCCCACTCAGAGAAAAAACTCTCCCTCCATATATAACTGCTGGGTAGTGCAAATCCTGAACCCGGGTGGCAGAAGGGAAAAAACAGCTTCCAGCCCTGCACCATCCCGGCGGGGAGTCCAGCGTCCCTGGCTGTGGCGCCAGGGGTGCTCACTTCGGCTCGGCTGTGGGAGTGGGGGCACATACCTCATTTCCACTGCGCATTCGCCCCCAGCATTGGCCGCGCAAATCCTCAATCCCGGGTGCCAACAGGGAAAAACTAGCCCTCACCCCTACAAGATCCCAGCAGGGAGTTGGTGGTGGAGGAAGGGAGGGGCGTCCTCTGGCTGCAGGAGCGCGCAGCTCATTTCCAGCAACACCCGGCACCTCGCGAAGCAGCAGCGCAAATCCTGGTGGCACCAAAAGAAACTGATCCCTCCCCCAACGTGATCCCAATCCCGGCTGGGGGCTTGGAGTTGGTGGTGGAGCCTGTCAGGGCTGCACCTCACCCTCTGCTGCTCACCTCGCCTCAGGCAGCAGCAGCGCAAATCCCAGCTGCCACCAAGGAAACTGTCCCCTCCCCCTACTAGATCCTGGTTAAGAAGCCAGGCACCGGTTTAGGTCAAGGAGGTTGTTTCCTACTTTCTCTTCAAGGGTTTTGATGGTTTCCTGTCTCACATTCAGGTCCCTCAGCCATTCTGAATTGATTTTTGTGTATGGTGTAAGAAAGGGGTCTAGTTTCATTCTTCTGCATGTTGCTGTCCAGTTCTACCAGCATCACCTGCTAAAGAGGCAGTCTTTTTTCCATCAGATACTCTATCCTGTTTTGTTAAAAATTAATTGGCCGTCCATTTGTGGGCCCAGTTCTGGGTTCTCTATTCTATTCCATCGGTCTATATGTCTGTTTTTGTGCCAATACCATACTGTCTTGATGATCCTTGACCTCAACCACAGCAATTGAAAGTAAAGGGATGGGCAAATATCTATCATGCGACTGGAAGCCAAAAGA
>NC_043704.1:2899965-2902310 GCF_006229205.1 Suricata suricatta
ACAAGAGAACACAAGTGGGGCACACAGGAGAATACACCCGGGACAAACACGCGGGGTACGCAGAAGAATACACGCTGGACACACAGGAGAACTCACGCAGGATGCACACGCGAGGCACACATGAGAACAGACGCGGGGCACACAGGACAACACATGCGGGATAAACACAGGATCACTCGGGGCAAACAGGAGAACACACGGGGGGCACACACGAGAACATACTCAGCGGACAAAGGAGAACTCACGTGGGCCACTCACGAGAACACATGTGGGGCACACAGGAGAACACATGCGGGGCACACACGCGGGGCACACACGAGAAGACCTGGGGGACACACAGGAAAACACACGGGGCACACACGCGGGGCACACTGGAGAACACACGTGGGGCACACAGGACAACAAACTCAGGGCACACAATCAGGGCACAAGGAGAACACATGTGGGGTACACACTCAGGGCACACAGGAGGACACACGCGGGGCACACAAGACAACATGCATGAAGCACACACGCAGGGCACACACGCGGGGCACACAGGAGAACACACGTGGGGCAAACAGGCGGGGCACATAGAAGAACACACGCCGGGCACACAAGAGAACACACGTGGGGCACACACGAAAACACACCCGGGACACACAGGAGAACACATGCATGGCACAAACGATAACACACGCGGGGCACACACGTGGGGCACACAGGAGAACACACGCAGGGCACACAGAAGAACACACGTGGGGCACACAGGACAACACACACGGGGCACACACACGGGGCACACACACGGGGCACACAGGACAACACATGAAGGTCACACAGACGGGGCACATGCAGGGCACACACGAGAACACACATGAGGCACACAGGAGAACACACGTGGGGCACACAGGAGAACACACCCAGGGCACACACACGGGGCACACACGAGAACACCTGTGGGACACACAGGAGAACACACGCCAGTCACAAACGTGGGGCACACACAAGATCATACACAGGGCACTCAGGAGAACACAAGGGGCACACACGCGGGGCACACTGGAGAACACACGTGGGGCACAAAGGACAACACACTCAGGGCACACACTCAGGGCACAAGGAGAACACATGTGGGGTACACACTCAGGGCACACAGGAGAACACACGTGGGGCACACAGGAGAACACACACCGGGCACACACGCGGGGTACACAGAAATTTTTGAAACCAGATTCGATTTCCTCACTGGTTATTGGTCTATTCATGCTTTCTATCTCTTCCCATTTGAATGTTGGCTGTGCATGTGCATTAGAAATTTGTCCATTTCTTCTAGGTTGTTCAGTCTGTTGGCATATAATTTTTCATTGTAATCTCTGATGATTGCTTGTATTTCTAAGGGATTGGTTGTGATAGATCCTTTTTCATTCATGATTTTGTCTCCCTGGGTGCTCTCTCTTTTCTTTCTGAGGAGCCGGCTAGAGGTTTATCAATTTTGTTTATTTTTTCAAAGAACAAACTCTTGGTTTCGTTGATCTGCTCGACGGTTCTTTTGGATTCTCTGTTGTTTATTTCTGCCTTGATCTTTATGATTTCTTTTCTTCTGCTAAGTTAAGGGTGCTCTTGCTGCTCCCCTTCTCTTCCAGTAGGTGCTCTGTTAGACTTTGAATTTGTGCTTTTTGTAGTTTGTTGAAATAGGCCTGGATTGCAATATACTTTCCTCTTTGGACTGCCTTTCCTGCATCCCAGAGATTTGGATTGTTGTATTTCGTTTTCATGGGTTTCCATATATTTTTTAATTTCTTCTCTAATTGCCTGATTAGCCCAATCATTCTTTAGTATGGCGGTTTTTAACCTCCACATTTTTGAAGGTTTTCCAGACTTTTTCCTGTGGTTAATTTCAAGTTTCATAGCATTGTGATCTGAAAGTGTGCATGGTATGATCTCTATTCGTTTATACTTATGGAGGGCTGCTTTATGTCCGAGTATGTGACCTATCTTGGATGTGCCATGTGCCATCAAAGAGAAGTTGAATTTCCTAACTTCAGGATGCAGAGTTCTAAATATAGCTATCAATTCCATCTGTTCCAATGTGTCGTTCAGGTCCATTGTTTTTTTAGTGATTTTTCTGTCTGGTTGATCTATCCATTGCTGTCACATTCTTATCAATAAGATTGTTTCTGTCTGATTAATTGTTTTATGTATTTGGGCACTCCCCAGTTTGGTGCATTGATATGTACAATTGTTAGCTCTTCCTGATGGAGAGACCTGTCATTATTATATAATGTCCTTCTTCATCTTTTGTTACTGCCTTTACTTTAAAGTCCAGTTTTTCTGATATAAATATGGCTACTCCGTTTTTCTTT
>NC_043704.1:2902410-2904359 GCF_006229205.1 Suricata suricatta
TTTCAAGAGAATGAAAAGACAACATATGGAATGTGAGAAAATATTTGCAAATCATATATCTGATACGGGACTAGTACCCAGAATATATAAAGAAGTCTTACAATTCAACAACAGTTAAGCACCTCAAGTAAAATGGGCAAAAGACTGAATAGATGTTTCTTCGAAGAAAATATATAAATGGCCAATAAGCACATGAAGAAATGCTCAATGTCACTTGTCATTAGAGGAATGCAAATCGAAATCACAATGAGACACCACTCACACCCACCAGCATTACTAGAATTTTTTTAATGGAAAATAACAAATGATAGCAAAGATGCAGACAAACTGAACTCCTTGTGCTGTACTGGTGGGAATGTAAAATGATGCTGTTGCTTTGGAAAAGGTCTGGCAAACTTTCTTCCAAAGGTTAGACATGGTTGCCACAAGACCCAGCAATATACAAGTGAAATGAAAGCATACGTCCACGTTCAAACTTGTACATGAATGCTTATAGCCGTACCATTCACAAAAGTCAAAAAGTGGAAACAATCCAAATGTTCATCAACTGATAAATAGGTAAGGGAAACGTGTTATACTGATAAATAGGTAAAGGAAACATATTATATTCACACAGTGGAATATTATGCAGGCAAAAAAGGAATGAAGTACTGATATATGTTACAAAATAGATGAACTTCAAAAACTTTGTGCTAAGTAAAAGAAGTCAGATATAAAAGATTACATCTTATAATCTTGATTCTGTTTGTATCACATACAAAGTACAGAAAAATCTGTGGAGTTGGAAAGTGACTAATGGTTGCCAGGGGCTAGCAGAAAGGGTTAACGGGAGTAACTACTTAGTGTGTATGGAATTTCCTTTGGGGATGATGAAACTGTCCTGAAGCTGGATAGTGCACAACACTAGATGGTTGTACAACATTGCACTGAGTTGTATGCTTTAAAATGTTAAAATAATAATATTTATGTTAATATGTATTTTACCACAATAAAAAATATATTTGGATCAAAGAAGATCACCCTTTAATTCTAAGAAATGAGATAGAGTTTATTTGGGACCCATAAATTGATCATGAAGGTGATTGCAAAGAGAAATTTCAAAGAGTTTCGGTAAAATGGTGGTATGTCGGAAATCTATATGCAGACCTCTGCAGTCACTTCCTCTATGGACGCCATTCACTTGAGTGCATACACTTTGTGTTTGTAAAAAATTAATTTATTACTTCATATGCATACTCTGGAGTTCATCTTTTAACTCCCTTAAAGTAGCCCAATGAAGGAATGCACTTAAACCCCTTAAAAACTTTACATTACTTTAAGACCTCTGAAAGCAGCCTAGTGCTGGCTACAACCCGCTATTATCAAGCACAGAAGCCTAGAAGGGATTTTCTGCGGAGTTGGAGACTCTGCTTTTGCAAATTTGGAATCAAAGTCAATGCTAATTGCCTATGACTATCCATGCACTGGCTCATAAACCTCTTTGGAATGGAAACTGTGTTAAACATCTTTGCTTCTCTCCAAATAGATGGCATAGTATATAGCACATAGTATGTGTTCAATAAATATTTCTTTATCATTCTTTTTTTTAAATTTTTAAAAAAAATTTTAATGCTTTTTATTTATTTTTCCCCTAATATTGTATTGTCAAATTGTTTTCCATACAATACCCAGTGCTCTTCCCCTTAAATGCCCTCCACCATCACCACCACCTCTTTTCCCCCCTCCCACTTCCCCCTCAGCCCTCAGTTCGTTCTCAGCATTCAATAGTCTCTCAAGTTTTGCATCCCTCTCTCTCCCCAACTCTCTCTCCCTCCTCCGCTCCCCCTGGTTCTCCGTTAGGTCTCTCTTGTTTTCCTGCTAGACCTATGAGTGCAAACATATGGTTTCTGTCCTTCTCTGCCTGGCTTACTTCACTCAGCATGACACCCTCAAGGTCCATCCACTTTCCT
>NC_043704.1:2904459-2905662 GCF_006229205.1 Suricata suricatta
TTATTTATTTATGTATTTATATATTTATGCTTTTGATGTTTTAGCAAGATAATACTGACAAATCCAAGATCAGGAAGATCTACTTCTGTGTTTTCCCCTAAGGAAACATAGGACTAAAATTTTATACAAACATAGATTCTATTGTTTTAGTGCTTATATTAAATACTTGATCCATTTTTACTTATTTGTATGTTGTATGAGGTAGAGGTCAAATTCATTTTTTGCATATGTGTATCCAATTGCCTCAGCACTATTTATTGAGGAAACCATCATTTTCCCATTGAATGGGTCTGGCAGTCTTGTGAAAAGCCAATTGGCCAAAACTAGACATCCAAATGCCTAACATCCCCATGAAAAGATGCTCACCATCTGTCTTGTCCCGCCCCGGCCGCTCCGGCCCGCGGGGCGGTGAGTCCTCGTGGGTTCTTTTCCTGAGGGAGGGAGAGAAAAACAGGGCAGGAGAGGGGAGACACAGAGAGTAAAGACACAACTCACGGTTTCCGATCAGGCAAAAAGAGAGAGCTCTATTGAGAAAACTGTCTCTTATAAAGCTTTCAAGGCGGGAAAACAAGGCAGCTGACCCAGGTCAGTTGCTAGGAAACAGGGTCAAGGGATTAAGGCTGGAGTAAAAGAGGAACCGGACTAAAGTGTTCTAGCGCAGCGCCTGAGGGGCCTATACCACCCTGCCTGCAGGCGGTTGATCTTTGATCTTTTGGCTTCTCTGACAGGGAGTGGCGCTCCCCTGCCTATTTTGCAGCTCCCCTCAGGGAGTGACAAATCCGGCTAGCAAGTGGCCAAGCAGCTGGGATCTTTGCCGCTCCCCACAACCATCAGAGAAATACAAATCAAAACCACAATGAGATACCACCTCCCACTGGACTGAGTGGCTAAAATTAACAACTCAGGAAACCACAGATGCTGGTGAGGATGTGAAGAAATGGGAACCCTCTTGCACTGCTGGTGGGAATGCAAACTGGAGCAGCCGCTCTGGAAAAGAGTGTGAGGTTTCCTCAAAAAATTAAAGACTAATTACCCTACGACCCAGCAATAGCACTACTAGGAGTTTATTCAAAGGACATAGGAGTGCTGGTGCACAGGGGCACATGCACCCCAATGTTCATAGCGGCACTGTCAACGATAGCCAAATTATGGAAAGAGCCCAGATCTCCATCAACTGATGAATGGATGAAGCAGATATGGTTT
>NC_043704.1:2905762-2910281 GCF_006229205.1 Suricata suricatta
TCACACTCATACTAGAGTCTATTATTCTGTCATTCATTAACTATTACTCTGTTATTGTGTCTTGGGCAGTAATCACATTTTCTATTATGAGCTCTGATATAGTCCAATAAGTAGGAGAGAGGAAAGTTTGTTGACAACTATTTCCCTATAGGACTTGGCATTAGATTTTCTTCACTTGTTTCTTGAAGGCCTTAGTGTTACCTTGCAATTTTTTCCATAACGTTTTCTATGTAGGACACATGCAGCTCAAGATAATTGCTGAAAGATGGGATGTTCTGACATAACCTGATGTTTTGTCTTCCAAAGTGGGAGGATGAACACAACGTACCTTTTTTGGTCTAACATACAGGAAATGTTCTCCCTTTGTTTGGTGGGGAGAGTGTTTTCTTGGAAACAGATTTTCTATTATCTTCTAGGAAACTTCTGTTAGTAATGATCAATTATACACAAAATCTGAAGCCAAGAAAAAAATTTATTTTTATTATTTTTATTTTTTAATTTTTAAAAATGTTTTATTTATTTTTGAGAGAGAGAGAGACAGAGAGAGAGGATGAGCAGGGGAGGTCAGAGAGAGAGGGAGACATAAAATCGGAAGGCAGGATCCAGGCTCTGAGCTAGCCGTCAGCACAGAGCCCGATGTGGGGCTTGAACCCACCAACCGTGAGATCATGACCTGAGCTGAAGTCAGGTGCTTAACTGACTGAGCCTCCAGGCACCCCATTTTTATTATTTTTTAAAGTTTATTTTTTGGAAAGAGATAGTGAGTAAGATGGGAGAGGCAGAGGGAGAAAAGGAGACAGAGAATCCCAAGCAGGAGCAGGACACAGGGCTTGAACTTCTAAATGGTGAGATCATGCCCTGAGCTAAAAATAAGAATTGGATGCTTAACCCACTGAGCCACCCAGGCACTCCAAGAAAAATAATTGTTTAAATTATCCATATTATGGAATAAGTTCTATTACATTTAACCTATCATGAAAGTATTTACCTGGTAATCTCAACATCTAGGATGCCACTGAGAACCAAGATACATGAAGAAGAAATGTTCTCTAAACAATCAACATAGATATGGCAAGATCCCAAACTCCTCTCACTTGATACAGAATCCTTAGAACTCCACGAGCATTTCCTAATTAGCCCAGAGGGAATGATTGTGTTATATAGCAGAGTAAAAACTGTGTTCAAAATAGGAAGACTGAATCCACAGCAAAACTTTCCATTAGTTTTAATATTTCCATTTTTAAAAAAACAAAGAGTTCAATCCACTTTACAAAGAATTTCATCAAAATAGTCACTTCAAAAAATGTTTTGGCCTCCAACGGGGCAAACTTCAATTACTTAGACTGTGTATCTTCACTCTCTGATCATTGTTGAATTATATCGTCCCTTTGGTGACTCATGCATGGAAGCAAGTGATATGGCACCAGTTTATGACAACCACTTAGTTTTTTAGCATTATTTACATGGTGAGGGCATATAAATCATAGAATATTCCATTACTGAACTGGCTCTCTGTGCTGGTAAATCAAAATAATGAAAATAGGCCAGACTCCTTTTACTTAAGAACTTTACAGCGGTCCACGCCTTTCTATTTTTCCATTAGAGCTAAGGTCTGGGGAGTGTTTTCTCTGTAAGCTCCTTCTCCCACATCCTGATGGTTTTCCTCCGGGCTCTGTCTTCCCCTGTTCGAACTGCTCTCTCAGCGATACATCCAATACATACTCTTTACTAATTGTTTTCACTCATCTTCAAGCATCCTTTTGAATAGATGTACTGTCTCACACATTACAACATGAGCATAACCGAGATGATAGCCTAAACTCTCTTTAAAACAAATTTTTTTTACATTTATTTAATTTTGAGGGACAGAGCACAAGTGGGGGAGGGGCAGAGAGAGAAGAAGATGCAGAATCTGAAGCAGGTTCCAGGCTCCAAGCTGTCATCACAGAGCTGGACACGGGGCGGGGCGTAAACTCACAAAGATTGAGATCAGGACCTGAGCCAAAGTCAGACGCTTACCTGACTGAGCCACTCAGACGCCCCAACCTACCCTTTCTTTTAAAGACACGGCAGGTGAAGGGCTATTCTGATGTTGAAGTGGGGGACAGCTTTTGGCCCTGCACGACACATGCTGTTTTACTTATCTTACTGCTCCACTTTATTTCTATACCCTTGCCAACATAAATGTTCTCATTTTTAGTTATTTCCTAACCTCCAAAAAAAACCTCTCACTGTAATTTCTGCTCACATCTTGTCTACTTCTGTTCAGAAACTTGGTTGAGTTTCCAGGAACCAGATCGAGACAAGGGCCCTTCAGAGAACATTTAGAAACTAGTGGTATTTATTATATATTTACAAATGCATCGAGACCTCATACAAGTTGACTTTAAGACTTAGTAATTCAGTCGCTTCCAAAAATTCAAAATAGAAATGAAAGCAAACTAAAAGCCAAGTTGTGAGCATGAAGTTTTCAAAAACTTGAAGAGAAAGGGTAAGGTAATCTACCAAAAGGAAGTGCCTAGCAATATAACACCTGGATGTGGTTAGACTTACAACAAAAAAGCAAAGGGGCCAGAATCAGGACAGCCAAGTGAAACTCACATTTCCAGAACTCCATCCCCCCTAAAGTTAATAAATTAATAGACGATCTCAACCTCCTCACTTCCCTTTTCATGTACTTGGATAAGTTAGTCATAGTATATGGAGCCTAGAACTTGGTGCCAACATTGTGGAAAACAACAAGGTAGTTTTAGACAAAGATTCTCCTGCCCTCAAGGAGCTTAGCATTTAATTGATGAGATGAGATTAACAACACCATTTCCCAGAAAAAAATTTACTGTCTACCGTTTTTTAAATTTTCAGATTGATCTGAGTTGAAAGCAGGGCTCAGAGGGATCTTGTGTGTCCTCATATGTTAGTTGTTAGGGGTAAAGAAATAAATAAGGCAAGGCGTCTTCCTTCAAGGGGCTTGCCTTCTAAAGTGAAGTAAAGATGTCTGACAAGTAGGAGAATGAAATAACACTATAAAGAGGGGTAGACCTCGCTTGTGTGTACAGAGGATTAACTTCAGCTGGGCCTATTGGGACAAGGCTAAATGGAAAGGTTATACTTGAGCTGAACCTTCGTGAATGAGTAGCCCTTTGATAACCAGAGCGCTGACTGGGACAGGGGAGGCCTTTTAAGACTGAGCACATGGAAGGGTGAAGGCAGAGCAGCCAGGAACCTCATGGCAAACTCAGGAAATTGAAACCCACTTCGATCATGGTTTTCTCAAATGGTGACACGGAAACCACTGGCTGTTTCAGAATAAATGCAGTAAGCGTTAGGCGTGACACACTTAAACTTCGCTTATTCACCATGAGAAAATACAGAGCATGATTCTTTTGAGACATTGATAAAAGTCATGAAAATAGCTAAAAATTGGAGTATTTATTCAAACATAGTTGTTCAAATACTAACACGCTGTGTGATGATGAGATAGCCGCCCAGTCTCTCGGTCCTCAACCTCTGTAAAACAGGATGGAAATAGGAAAATTCTTGCCCACCATCCCCTCCTATGCACACAAAACACAACTTCCCCTCCCTCAGTGTGTGACTGACGTGATAAAACCAGCTCTAAGTCTCTCTTTTTACTACAATACGTTACCTTTCCATTTAGCCATCAGGCTCTCACCCGATGCTAGGAGCACGGCGAACATCCCTTCTAGTCCGACCCTATGTGGTTACATGGTTGGGGGAGTGCACAGAGAGGGTAGGCAAGGAGAGCCAGCTGATGTCCCCACCACATCCCTGGCTCTCACGATGGGATGATAGAAACATCACTGGGATTTTTGCATCCTCTTAGCAGCAGGGTGATCACTGTCACATTGGCTGGCACGGGGATTTTTCTTGACTGAAGGAATGAATAGACGAACGCAGGCTTGCCAACAGGCATTAAAAGTCACCGAGAGTACTCACTTTTCATATAAGGAAGTATTGACACTTCCCTGCTCCCTGAGATTCAAGCGGATGCTTGTAGCAAGCAATGCGGCCAGAGCTAAATGGCGCCTTTCCAATTCTCCATCGGACAGGCGGGTGGACACTGCTTCTTGTCCTGGATTATGTATAGCTGTGTCACGACATTGAGGAAATCAAAACCTGTCCCCAAAGTGTTTGTCTTGTCAACCAATTATTTTCTAAAGAGAGGTGAAGATCACAGTTGCTTTGGGCTGGGATATATCGGCCAACACTAATTGTTCCTGATGTTATTCTCAAACATTCATACTAACACATAGGGAATTTTCAATGCTAAAAATACTTCAAATACACATATGCAGTAAGAGAATGGAATTTCTTTTACCTCAGTTTTCCCTATGATGAAGTGCTCCTTTTGAAGGAACTGTAAGTTTCGGAAGACTTACATGTTAAAGATCCTTACGAAAACCACGACTGCTTAGTATAGCATGCACACCCCACGCCCAGGGTATGTCTAGTGTATTTGATGCCCAGAGTGCATCATTTTTAACAGCCTCCTCCTCGA
>NC_043704.1:2910381-2916494 GCF_006229205.1 Suricata suricatta
GAGCGGCCACTTTGCCGTGGAGAGCTGCGAGCACTGACAACCCCCACCCGCAAACCTGGAATGACCGAGCCATTTGAAAAGCACCAGCGGCCATTTTATTGCAGGTCAGATAAGAGTTCCAGGCACCGCCAGGGACCGACGACCCCCACTCTCCGATCTGGACCGTCGTAAACTGTAACGCCTCACCATGGAATCCCAGCATCCCCCTCCCCACCGAAGTGAACAGCCAGTTGAATTCTGCCACCGTCCAAAGATGCCCCTACTTGGCTACCTGCCCACCTGAGGTCAAACCCGGAACTCCTGCACCCATAAAACACCCTGCTCTCCCATACCAGACACGACTTCCCTGACTCCCCGCTCCAGAGTCACGGAACCTCGCCCGGGAATTGCAGACTCCAATAAAGGCCTTCTTGGCTCCATAACTTGGTCTCTCTCTTTCCTCTCTCCTCTGCCTCCATCTATTAAACCTTACACCTTCCAGTCCGCCTTTCCCACCACCCTGCAGCGTAGCCATGATCCCGACGGCCTGGGACGCTCTTTCTTCTTCCTCACAGGGCTGGCTCCTTCCTCTCCTACAGATCTTGGCCCGAATGCTACCCTCCCAGTGGTCTTCCCTGTCCACCCGGTCCAGCAGTGCACCGCCCGCCCCCGCTCCACACCTTTGCCCGCATGTGACTGGATTTCACTTCTCTGCGTAATGCTTCTCAATAGTGCAACTACAAAGATACTTCTCTTGCTTGCTTGCAAATCATGAGACTAGTTTATCTGGCCTCTGCCCACTGGCAGGTGAGGGGACAGTCACACGTCAGGGACTCTGCAGTCTCCTTCACTGCCACGTCCTCAACTAAAGCAGTGTGCTTAGTAATGAGCATCTTTCAATTCAATATGAATGTGTAATGTACTCAGGAAGGCGTTAACAGGAGGAAAAAGAACCCAAAAGCATCTAAAAAACTTTTGACCAAGCCCTTCTCTGTGGCCCGATAGTTGGGACATTAGATGATGCTCAGAGCCCAGCCCAGGGCTCGAACTCACAAACCGCGAGATCCTGACCTGAGCCGGGATCCAGAGTATGTCCTTCAACCCACTGAGCCCCCCAGGCGCCCCCTAGCGTGAATTCTACTTGCAAACCTCACTCTATTATCTTCACGTTTTCTCAGGATGAAGTACAGTGATCTAGGCTTGCTTTTTTTTTTTATGTTCATTTATTTCTGAGAGAGAGACAGAGACAGAGACAGAGCATGAGCCAGGGAGGGGGGCGGGAGACACAGAATCCAAAGCAGCTCCAGGCTCTGAGCTGTCAGCACAGAGCCTGACACGGGGCTCGAACCCATGAACCGTGAGATCATGACCTGAGCCGAAGTCGGTCGGTCAACCGACTGAGCCCCCAGGCGCCCCAATCTAGGCTTTTTTGAATGATTGCTGGCTCCTCTCTCTGGCGGTCCCCTCCTTTCCTGTGGAAAGTGCCAGCATGCGTTCAGAGATGAGTCGGCTCTGTTAGTGACAAGAAGGTCTTGCTCACATAAACCTTTTAGGGAGTCCACACTTATGCTCTTATGGACACCTGATGCTAATAGGAGGGCAAAACAGAGAGACAGGAACTCAACTGCTTAGGGGCCAGGAAAGTTTCCGGAAATGAGAGGCCAAACGGCCTGACTTCACCCAATTAGAAATAAGGATGAGGGGCTCCTGGGGGGCTCAGTCAGTTAAGCATCCGACTTCAGCTCAGGTCACCATCTCAGTTTGTGGGTTCAAGCCCCACGTCAGGCTCTATGCTGGCAGCTTAGAGCCTGGAGCTGCTTCCGATTCTGTGTCTCCCTCTCTCTCCACCCCTCCTCCACTCATGCTCTGTTTCTCTCTGTATCAATAATAAATAAACATAAAAGAATTTTAAAAAAGACACAGGGATGAGAAAAAGAGCAGACGGTGACATTAGGTTTCCAATATAAACAAACACACACAGGCAGTGACGATCTGATGACCCCAGAATTGAAATAAATACGCAGAATTCAAAGCTTTGGATCCAATCCAAGTGGGAGGCGTGGGGGGGGGCAGAGGGGAGACAGGAAGGCAGGAAGGACAATGTCAAAGGAGGCCCCCACAGGAAGAGGGCAGAGTGGCTCTGTGACCCGAGACACTGGAGAGGGCACAGACCTCTGCGTGTACAGCGAAGACTGAGCCCTGTGGACAAGCCGGTGGAGCCCGTCCGTTCTGATGAAACGTGCCGTCCTGGGGCACCCAGCCAGCGCCGGGAGCATTGGTTCCATACATTTCACAGGGTGATCAATGCATTGCGTGAGTCAGAGAACAAATAAAGACACAGATAAGAGGGTGGCTGATGGAATGCACGAAGCGGGTTTCAGGCACGGGGCGGTCAAGGCTGCAGAAGCTTCTCTGGTCCTGGCCAAAGAAGGATCCCAGAGCCTCGCATCCCAGTATATCTGAGGAGAAAACTGAGCTTTCCACTGCCTTTCGCTAACCGTCTCCCAGGATCCCTGACCCAAGCAGATCTAGTGGACAAGCCACCGAAAAGGTGGTCATGAGTGTGGTGCAGGGCCTCACATCGTATCTCGAGAAGGGCCACGGGATCGTGAGGTGTGGGGCTGGTCAGAGGTCAGATCATGAGCAAGCCGACAAAGGGAGAAAGGATGTCCTTCCAAACACATGGGTCTTTCAGGCGAGATTCTTTAGGACGGTCCTAAACGGCACCCCGTGGACGTCAGGCCTGCCTTCCAGAACTATTTCTACATGTAAGCCAGGTCCGGGGCGAAGCCCAAGAATTTATGCTTCTATCAAGTTTCCCATGAGGCCAATGTCACTGGTGCAGGGACCACACTTTGAGAACCACCACTCAAGGTCTTTGGGACAGTGGCGTCTTGGCTGAGCCAGTGCATTGAATGCCTGGGCCACTGTACATCGGAATGCAAATTCTGAGTGCCCCCCCCCCCGCAGGGGGCTCCGCCCTGGGGGGACAAGTGTTCAGAGCAGCGCTGGGAAAGTGAGTCCGAGCCATCCTCCCTGAATTCATGTAAATAAATGCCTGCCGTGTGGCCCTGGACAAGCTACTTAACCTCTCTGTGCCTTTACCGTGGATTATTTTCTAATTAAATATATTCATATTTATAAAGCCCTTGGCACGGTGCCTGCCCCTTAGAAAGCTGCATGTACATTTAAAAAAAATTTTTATATTTATTCATTTTTGAGAGTGAGAGTGAAAGAGACCACGAGCAGGAGAGGGGCAGAGAGAAAGGGAGACACAGAATAGGAAGCAGCTCCAGGCTCCGAGCTGTCAGCACAGAGCCCAACGCAACATTCAAACCCATGAACCTTGAGATCATGATCTGAGCCCAAGTTGGATGCCTAACTGACTGAACCACCCAGGCACCCCTGCATGTACAGTTTTTAAATTTAATTTTACTGTGGGAAGAACACTTACTGTGAGGTCTACCCTCTTAACAAATTTTTAAGTGCACAGTACAGTCTTGTTAACTGTAGGCACGACATTGTACAGCAAGCTCTGGGACTAATTCACCGTGCACAACAGACACATTACACCTGTTGCTTAGAGACGGCCTGTTTCTCCTCCCCCAACACCCGGCAATCCCCGGTCCGCTCCCCGCCTCTAGGAGTTTGGCTTGTTTCAATGGCTCACATGACTGGAATCGCCCAGTCTCTGTCCTCCCGGGGCGGCGGCGGGCTTCACTCAGCCTAGCGTCCTCGAGGTCCATACGTTCTGTCACATGTGCAGAATCTCCTTCTTAGTTTTTTAAGTGTCAGTATCTTGTATTTTTTTTTATTAGTGTTTATTGTCAAGTTGGTTTCCATATAATACCCAGTGCTCATCCCCACAAGTGCCCCCTCCATGCCCATCACCCCCTTCCCCTCTCCCCTGCCCCATCAGCCCTCAGTTTGTTCTCAGTGTTCAAGATTATGGTTTGCCCTCCCTTTCTCTCCCCAACTATTTTCCCCCTTTCCCTTTCCCATGGTCCTCTGTTAAGTTTCTTCTGTTCCACATATGAGTGCAAACATATGGTTTCTGTCCTTCTCCGCCTGACTTATTTGGCTTAGCAGGACACCCTCGGGTTCCATCCGTGTTGCTACAAATGGCCAGATTTCATTCTTCCTCATTGCCATGTAGTACTCCATTGTATATATACACCACATCTTCTTGATCCATTCATCTGGTGATGGACATTTAGGCTCTTTCCATGTTTTGGCTATTGTTGACAGTGCCGCTATGAACATTGGGGTACATGTGCTCCTATGCATCAGCACTTCTGTATCCCTTGGGTAAATCCCTAGCAGTGCTATTGCTGGGTCCTAGGGGAGTTCTATGGATAGTTTTTTGAGGAGCCTCCACACTGTTCTCCAGAGCGGCTGCACAGTTTGCATTCCCACCCACAGTGCAGGAGGGGGCCTCCTACTTAAAAGACGAATCCTGTTCCTGTGTGCGTCCTTCCTTTACCCATTCATCCACTGGGGACACTGGGCTGCTTCCGCACCTTGTGAATCGTGTGGCCTCACTCACAGGAGGCCTAATGTCTCTTTGAGATCTTGATTTAGACTCTTTTGGACAAGTATCCAGATGTAGGATTGCTGGAGTGTACGGTCGTTCCATATTTTAATTTTTGAGGAAACTCTAGGGTTCTAATTTTCCCACATCCTTGCAAACATTTGTGCGTTTTTTAATGTTTATGTTTATTTATTTTTGAGAGAGGGTCGGGACAGAGAGGGGGAGAGAGAGAATTCCAAGCAGGCTCTGCACTAACAGTGCAGAGCCCAATGCGGGGCTCAGTCCCACAAACCATGAGATCATGAGCTGAGCCAAAATCAAGAGTAGGATGCTTTACTGACTGAGCCGCCCAGGAGCCCCAACATGTGTGAGGTTTTTAAATAACATTCATCTTAACAGATGTGAAGTGGTCTCTCATTGTGCTTTTGATCTGCATTTCCCTGATGACTAGTGATGTTGAGCATTTTTTCATGTACCTGTTGGCCATGTGTATGTCTTCTTTGAAGAAATCTCTATTCAAGTATCGGGCCCAGTTTTGATTAGATTTTTAGGATTTTATTGTTGTTGTCATAGTTAAAGTGTGGGAGTTCTTTTTTAATTTTTTAAAATGTTTTTATTTATTTTTGAGAGAGAGAGAGAGAGAGAGAGAGAGAGAGAGAGACAGCATGAGCAAGGGAGGGTCAGAGAGAGACCGGGACACAGAATCGGAAGCAGCTCCAGGCTCTGAGCTAGCTGTCAGCACAGAGCCTGACACAGGGCTCGAACCCACGAACCGTGAGATCATGACCTGGGCCGAAGTTGGACGCTTAACCGGCTGAGCCTCCCAGACGCCCCAAGGGGAGTTAGTTCTCTGTATATTTTTGAAATCAGTCCCTTGTCGGTTATACGGTTTGCAGGTATCTTCTCCCATTCTGTAGGTTGCTTTTCCCCTTGCTGGCTGTCTCCAGTGCTATGCAGAAGCTTTTTCACTTGATGGAGTCCAGCTTATTTCTTTTTGCTTCAGTTGCCAGTGCCTTGGGGTTCATATCCATAAAATAACTTCTAAGACCAATATCATGAAGGTTTATGCCTATGTTTTCTTCTAGGAGTTTTACAATCTCAGGTCTTACATTCAAGCCTTTAATCAATTCTCAGTCATCTTTTGTGTGTAGCATAAGTGCATTCTTTTGCATGTGGATCCCCAGTCTTCCATCACCTGGGGAAGAGACTACCCTCTCCCCGTTGTATATTCTTGCCCCCCCCACCCCCATCAAAACCCAGTGAACTGCATGTGTGTCAGTTTACTTCTGGGCTCACTGTTCTGATCCGTTGGTCTTTATATAGCACTGTATTGTTGTAGTTAGATTTAAATAGATTTGTCATATCACTTTGAAATCAAGAACTACAAAGTCTTCAGCTTTATTCTTCTTTATGAAGATTGGTTAGATTGATTTGGCTATTCGGAGATATTTATGGATTACAAGAAATAAAATACTAGTTTGGGCAAGTCACGTCACCTCTATGAAGTTAAGTTTGTTTTGTTTTCCTGTGGATAAAAAGGTGACTTACCTCATGAATTTACTGGGATGGTAAAGAGAAAATAAATGTCACCTTCCTCACACCA
>NC_043704.1:2916594-2918197 GCF_006229205.1 Suricata suricatta
ACTTAAGCCTTTTTTCTCTTATGAATCTGTCTTATAATAGGTCGATTACTAGGCCAGCCGAAGACTGGAGAACTGATGAAGAAAAATGTTTTCCTGTCCTACACATTCATTCCGTTGTTGAGAAGTGACCTTGGTGCTTCAGAGCCACAGGAAACTGAGAGAGAGAATGTGGGATAAAGAGGAACAGGAGCTTTCTGGCTTTACCAGACTGAGGGGTCTGAGGCAGGTTAGCGCCCTCAGAACTGCGAGACCCCCAGAGGAAGGGGCTGGGGGTTTATAGGGAAATACAGGATCCCCCTGGTTTGGACAGGAATTGTTTGTGCTGCCAGTCCTGCTTATCTGGTTTTCTGGGGGGTACGGGGTTCCTCATTAAAGAAAAAAAAAACCTAAGAGTTCTGTCTGAGATGCTCGGCCTGTTAAGCATCCCACTTCAGCTCAGGTGATGTGAGGAGAGTCCCTTTGTTCCTGCCTTGCATCTGACTCTCTGCTGTCAGCGTGGAGCCTGCTTTGGACCCTCTGTCCTCCTCTCTCTGCTCTTCCTCTGCTTTCATGCCCTCTCCGTATCTCTTCCTCAGTGTCAGAATAAGTACACTTAATAATAAATAAGTGGGGTCGTTGCCTCAAAGAAAAACAAGGGTACTTAGGTTAATATTAATCTATGCAATATTTACATGCAGTCATTTTGATTTCTGTTGTACTTTGTAATTTTAAGCAGTTTCAATTTTAGTCACCATGAAAACCTGTAGGAAGACGATTTCATATGTTGTGAGAAACCATTCAAGATTTACTAGAATCGCAACAAAACAGAACACACAGAAAATCAAAAAGGAACCTCCTAAATCGACAGGGTAACACCAAATTTCTGTGAAAATAATGAGCACTTAGGTTAGAATTTTCATGTATTGTCGATGGGAGTTTTACAAAGTACCCTCTGGGCTGCCTGGGTGGCTCCATAGCTTGGGCACTGACTTTGGCTCAGGTCATGTCCTCGCAACTCAGGAGTTGGGGCCCCTGTCAGACTCTGTCTGTGCTGACAGCTCAGAGACCTGAGTGTTCTTTAGCTTCTGTGTCTCCCTTTCTGCCCCTCCCTTGCTCATGCTTTCTCTCTCTTTTCTCACTCTCTCTGACAGAAATAATAATTTTTAAAAAATATTTTTAATGTTTATTTATTTTTGATACAGAGAGAGACAGAGCATGAGAGGGGGAGGGCCAGAGAGAGAGGGAGACACAGAACCAGAAGCAGGCTCCAGGCTCTGAGCCAGCTGTCAGCACAGAGCCTGACTTGGGACTGGAATCCCTGAATGTGAGATCTGACCTGAGCTGAAGTCGGAGGCCTAACTCACTGAGCCACCTAGGCGCCCAATAATTTTTTAAAAAGGCATTCTAATTGGACAACTATTTGGCAGTGACTTAGGAAAATAAACTTTCTTGCAGAAGGACAGCAGTTTGTCACCTCAAGTTATATCTCTTTGCCCTAAGGATTATTTTCAATGAACAAAGGAAAAACTCTGAGACCCAGGACAAGTTTCCTTTGTAAGAGACATTTGCATGCATGAGGGAAGGTTCCATGTGGAAGGGTGTCTCCCTCTGTGTAGCAGACAGA
>NC_043704.1:2918297-2919638 GCF_006229205.1 Suricata suricatta
GAGAGCCCCCATATGTTGTACCCAGATTTTAATATCGCCTCCAAAAACCAGAGACCGCCAGGGAGGCCGAAGCACGCATGCAAAAGCAAAGGGCTTTAGTACGAATTTAGGCCCGGCCAGCCTGAGCTCGGGCTCACAGACTTCAACAACACACTGGATCCACAGGGAGCCAGCCCCAAACAAGGCGGGGCAGGGCCTTTTATGAGTTTGGGAAGGGGAGTTACAGGAAATTGTGACACAGGTACAGGGGTCCAATCAATATAGCATCACATCATTGACAGTAGCTTTAACCAATTACAGAGTGGCTCCAGGACCCTCAGGTAGGGCGTGACTAGGACCCTCAGGTAGGGCGTGACTAGTCTTAACCTCCATCTTTAGGCCCGCCCTCAGAAATGTTAATGGTGTTAGCTGGCCTTCAAGGTCAGGGGGGAAACCCTAATCAGATCTGCATCCTTACAACTCCTGTAAACCTGACCTTTACTAAAGAATGCTGTTTGCCTCACGGCTAAGATCGATTTCTCAGGGCTCTACCAGAGGTTTTGTAAATCTTGCTCTTCTGCATCCTATGGGGGAAAAAAGTACCCTTAAAAAAAAAACCTGCCCCTCCCATATAATAGCAGGAGTGCCTTTAGTAGCTGTTTTCTTGACAATCATTACCACTAAGATTAGAATTGTAACTTCTGCAGAATCCCCGATCTGCAAAATTGTGTTGAAAACATTATTTATGAGAAATCATTTACTAACATACCCTGCTCTTTCTGCTCCTTGTACCTCTCACTATAAATAAAGCTAGAGAATCAGACAGAGCAGATGCCTGCCTGGGGATCACAAAGAACCTTCAGCTATCTCACTCCCTTTCGCTGACACCATCCATCCTTTAGGGACCCCTGGACCTGTGGGAGCTGGACTCTGGCACCTCCCTTCCCACAGAGCCCACAGACCCTGCCTGAGCACAGAAAACGGCTGCTACTTGGACCTCAACCTCCCCAACTCCTCTCCAGGAGATCTGCTACCTCTCCTTGTCGAACAGCCTGCACTCCACTCTCATAGGTTTGTTGTTGTTTTTATAGTATGTATTTCTGTTTTGGGAGACAGAGACAGAGCTTGAGCAGGGGAGGGGCAGAGAGACAGGCAGTCAGATTCTGAAGCCTGCTCCAGGCCCTGAGCTTGAGCACACACCCAATGCGGTGCCCAAACCCACAAAGCCTAGGATGATGACCTGAGCCCAAGTCAGGTGGGTAAACGAGGGAGCCACCCCAGCCCCTCTCAACTCTCATACATTAATGGGAAGCCTTCCTGCCTGTCCCTGGGCCCCACTTAGAATTATGATGGAAAAGGAGA
>NC_043704.1:2919738-2920904 GCF_006229205.1 Suricata suricatta
ACCCAATGCGGTGCCCAAACCCACAAAGCCTAGGATGATGACCTGAGCCCAAGTCAGGTGGGTAAACGAGGGAGCCACCCCAGCCCCTCTCAACTCTCATACATTAATGGGAAGCCTTCCTGCCTGTCCCTGGGCCCCACTTAGAATTATGATGGAAAAGGAGAAGACTCAGTAGGCAGAATGGGAAAGATCAGGATCTGAGGTCTCTGGGTGGGGAAAAGCATTTAGAACAGTGCTGGGAGTGTCTGGTCACAACAAACCCCCTCAGGTGTAAGGTTCCTCGTAAATATTTGACAGACACCACGTACTGCCCCTCAGGTTCCCCTCAGGAATTTGACTATAGAGCTAACTAAAAATTAGTAGTAGATCATAAAACCTAAGACCCACAGGGAACAGTCTGGCCTTAGACCACCCCTCATACACTTGAAATGAGCGGATCAGGAGTGGAATCCTGACACCTACAGTTATTAGGCCAATAAGGGAGGACTTGGGGAGGAACAAGGGGGAGGGGAAAAAGGGTGGGAGAGACCTGAACCTCATCAAACAAAGATCCTTGCCTACTGTCTCGGATGTTCACCCTCTAATGCCCCCTCTCTGTTCACAGAGCTTTCCTACAATCTCCCTCTCTTAGACTCTAATCAACTTTGGCCTGTTGCTCATTTTGGGTCTGGTTCTTCCTTTTGGGAGCAGGGAGTCAGGGAATCCCTGGGGTTGAGGTAAAAAAAATCCTGCAGAGGGTCCCCTGGAGCACTTCACTAAAACAACACTGTTGTATCCACCCACCCACCTGAGGGAATCTGAGGGGGAGGACGGCAGCAAGGATCCTTCTGGAAACTCACAGGGATCCTCCTGGGAAGCCCTGGGGGAGGTAAAGGAGCACAGTAACTGAGGCTCCCCTGGTTGTTGCCCAGATTAAATCCAGGCCTTCTCCACTGGTCAGAGTTTCTGGAGATTCACACATTCTCCCTCTGTCTGCTACACAGAGGGAGACACCCTTCCACATGGAACCTTCCCTCATGCATGCAAATGTCTCTTACAAAGGAAACTTGTCCTGGGTCTCAGAGTTTTTCCTTTGTTCATTGAAAATAATCCTTAGGGCAAAGAGATATAACTTGAGGTGACAAACTGCTGTCCTTCTGCAAGAAAGTTTATTTTCCTAAGTCACT
>NC_043704.1:2921004-2927303 GCF_006229205.1 Suricata suricatta
GGAGAGGGACCACCCCGGGGGTGCGGTGAGGCCCTGCTTCTGTTCCGGGCTCTGGAACCTTCCCCTCCTCCCTCCCGTCCCTCCCCTCCCCGCGGGTTTCAGGGACCAGTTTTCTTGTGGGCACTGGGGTCTCAGACCCCAGTGAGGGCAGCACAGATGGTGGTGGTGACACTGCCCAGGGGAGCCCGCCTGGCACTCGGTGTGAGCGGCCTGTCCTCCAAGGTGGCCGCCGCCCACTCTGAGCGCTCACCTGTGTCCCCGCGCTGGGCTCTGGCCCAGAAAGACGTGAAGGGCAGAGATTATTTCCCACCAGTCAGGGATTCGGTCAGTTGTGCTAACACACCGGGGCCTCCCTAAAACCTCTAGGCACAGGGGTTTGGAGGACTTCGGGGTGATGAACATGCCCACCTTCCAGGAGGGCAGCACGCTCTAACCCCCTGGGGATGGAAGCTTCTGCACTTGGGACCCTTCTGGACCTCGCCCTACGCACCACGTCACCCGCCTCCTCTCTCTGCCCGCATCATACCCTTTAGAATAAACCGTCGTAAGTAAAGTGCTTTCCTGAGTTCTGTGTGAGCTGTTCTAGCAATTATCAAGCCTGAGGAAGGGGAGTGGTTGGAACCCCCACATTGTGGCCCAGTGGGACAGAGTGTGGGTGGCCTGGGGACCCACGACTGGTGGGTCTGAAGTGGGGGCGGTCCTGTGGAGTCTGACCCTAACTGGGGAATTAGCCCCCCAGTTGGTGTCAGAGAATGGGTCGGTGGGCAAAATCCCCTGGTGTCAGGAGGTGTGTTGGAACTGAGAGCCCGAGGGGCCCGTAGTGTGCCCGGCAGGAGGACGGACCAGCCCTTGCCCCAGTTACACGCCTGCCTGGCATCTCGGAGCTGCCCACGGGGCCCAGGTCACTGCCGTGCCCATGCCTTCCCTGGAAGGGACTGGTGGTGGCTTTAAACCTTGTCACTCCATTCTCTGATATCCCTCTCTTCGAGAAGAGGAGCTTTGTGCCTTGTGCCTCTCCCCTTGAGTGTGGGCTGAACCACTGACGCGTTGCTAATGAACAGACTGTGCTAGGGACGCCCGGGCGGCTCAGCTAAGCTTCCAGTTCTTGATTTCAGCTCAGGTCATGATTCCAGGGTCGTGAGGTCAGGCCCCGTGTCTGGCTCTGTGTTAGGCTGGTTGGGATTCTCTCTCCCCTGTCCCCCTCCCCTGGCTCGCACTCGCACTCTCTCTCAAAATAAATGAATAAACTTAAGAAAAACAAAAAAGACTGTCCTGGTCCTGCCGTGCGTGACTCCTGGGCTAGATGGTCAGGATCACTGGGATCCTCTCTCCGGGGAAGCCACCCTGTGTGTGAACCCACACGAGCAGCCCTGTGGTGAGGTCCCACCCACAGCCGCGGCCACGGCCACGTGCGGTGTCCCCGGGAAGCAGCCCGTCTGGCCCCAGTGGAGCCTGCAGGAGGCAGGCCCGGCGCTGGAAGCCTGGGCTCTCGGAAGGAGACACTAACGGCGTGTGGCTCCAGCCCTCCAGCTTCCGGGGCCGTTTGTGACGCGGCGGCAGCCTGACGCTGCCCGGGAGGGGACAGGCGGTAGCCCACAGGCCTTTTCATTTCTCTGGGAGCCCGAGCCAACAGTGGCCACCGTGGCCTTCCCTTACCCAGTGACCCCGTTCTTGCCACTTAGCTTTTCACAGCTGAACCGTGTGTGTTTAAGCACACACACGCACGCACACACGTGTGCAAAACTAGAATGTTCACGCTCTCTATGCTGGGTACAGAGCTCACTGCTCTTACTTCCACAGCTAAATAAGAGGGATGGTCTGTGTTCACACTCGCCACTCCCGCGCCCCCCAGCCCCGTGCCTGTCCCAAACCTCTACTCTTTCCCCATATTTCTGGTTTTGGAAAAAAAAGATGTTTTCCCCTACCCTCTTCGTTCATTCTGTCTTCCTTGTTTGTGATACAAACACGTCGGCGGGGTTTCAAGTGGACACTGCGGAATCCTCAGGCTTGACTTCTTTAGATTGACTTCTTAGCCAATCCTTTTGTTGTCTGATTACTGATGTTAGGACTTCCAGCACTATGTTAAACAACAGTGGTGAGAGTGGGCACCCCTGTCGTGTTCCTGATCTCAGGGGGAAAGCTCTCAGTTTTTCCCCATTGAGGATGATCTTAGCTGTGGGCTTTTCATAAACTGCTTTGTAATGTTTAGGTACGTTTCTTCTATTCTGACTCTCTCAAGGGTTCTATTTGTAAGAACAGTTCCTGTATTAGGTCAAATGCTTTTTCTGCGTCTATCGACAGGATCATATGGTTTTTATCCTTTCTTTCGTTAATGTCGTGGATCACGTTGATGGATTTGCGAATATTGAACCATCCCTGTAACCTAGGAATGAATCCCACTTGATCATGATGGATAATTTTTTTTAATATGCTGTTGAATTCGATTTGCCAGTATCTTGTTGAGTATTTTTGCATCTGTATTCATTAAGGATGTTGGTCTGTAGTTGTCTTTTTGTGCTGGGTCTCTGCCTGGTTTGGGTATCAAGGTGATGCTGGCTTCGTAGAATGAGTTTGAAGTTTTCCTTCTATTTCTATTTTTTGGAATAGTTTGAGAAGAATGGGTATGAGCTCTGCTTTAAATGTCTGGTAGGATTCCCCTGGGAAGCCGTCTGGCCCTGGGCTCTTATTCCTTGGGAGATTTTTGATACCAGATTCAATTTCCTCACTGGTTATTGGTCTATTCATGCTTTCTATCTCTTCCTGTGTGAATTTTGGTAGTGCATGTGCATTCAGGAATTTGTCCATTTCTTCTAGGTTGTCCAGTTGGTTGCCATATACTTTGTCATAGTAATCTCTGATGATTGCTTGTATTTCTAAGGGATTGGTTGTAATAGATCCTCTTGCATTCATGATTTTATCTATCTGGGTGCCTCTGTTTTCTTTCTGAGGAGCCTGGCTAGAGGTTTATTGATTTTGTTTATTTTTTCAAAGAACCAACTCTTGGTTTCGTTGATCTGCTCGACTGTTCTTTTGGATTCTATATTGTTTATTTTTGCCCTGATCTCATCTGCTGGGTTAAGGGTGCTCTTGCTGCTCCCCTTCTAGTCCCAGTAGGTGCTCTGTTAGACTTTGAATTTGCGCTTTTAGTAGTTTGTTGAAATAGGCCTGGATTGCAATATACTTTCCCCTTTGGACTGCCTTTGCTGGGTCCCAGAGATCTTGGATTGTTGTATTTCGTTTTCATTGGTTTCCATATATTTTTTAATTTCTTCTCTAATTGCCTTATTAGCCCCATCATTCTTTAGTATGGTGGTTTTTAACCTCCACATTTTTAGAGGTTTTCCAGAATTTTTTCTTGGTTAATTTCAAGTTTCATAGCATTGTGATCTGAAAGTGTGGATGGTATGATCTCCATTTGTTTATACTTACGGAGGGCTGCTTTATGTCCCAGTATGTGATCTATCTTGGATGTGCCATGTGCCATCGAAAAGAAGTTGAATTTCCTAATTTCAGGACGCAGAGTTCTAAATATATCAATCAATTCCATCTGTTCCAATATGACGTTCAGGTCCATTGTTTATTTAGTGATTTTTCTGTCTGGTTGATCTATCCTTTGCTGTCAGTGGAGTATTAAAGTCCCCTGCAATTAGCACATTCTTATCAATAAGATGGTTTCTGTCTGTGATTAATTGTTTTCTGTATTTGGGCACTCCCCAGTTTGGCACATTGATATTTATAATTGTTAGCTCTTCCTGATGGAGAGACCCTGGCATTATTATATAATGTCCTTCATCTCTTATTACTGCCTTTACTTTAAAGTCCAGTTTGTCTGAAATAAATATGGCTACTCCTTTTTTCCTTTGGATTCCAGTCACATGATAGATATTTGTCCATCCCTTTACTTTCAATTACTGTGGTTGAGGTCAAGGATCATCAAGACAGTATGGTATTGGCACAGAAACAGACACATAGACCAATGAAATAGAATAGAGAACCCAGAGCTGGGCCCACAAATGGACGGCCAATTAATTTTTGACAAAACAGGAAAGAGTATCCGATGGAAAAAAGCCTGCCTCTTTAGCAGGTGGTGCTGGGAGATCTGGACAGCCACATGCAGAAGAATGAAACTAGACCCCTTTCTTACACCATACACAAAAATCAACTCAAAATGGTTGAAGGACCAGAATGTGAGACAGGAAATCATCAAAACCCTTGAGGAGAAAGTAGGAAACAACCTCCTTGACCTCAACCGGTGCCTGGCTTCTGAACCAGGATCTCATAGGGGGAGGGGACAGTTTCTCTTGGTGCCAGCTGGGATTTGTGCTGCCGCTGCCTGAGGCGAGGTGAGCAGCCTTCTTCTACCGCCGGCGCTTTGTGCAAGGCCCTCGGGCCACCGGCCAGCAGCAGCCCCTACAGGTCCCCGACGGAGTAGAGCCCAAAGAGATGGCCCCATCGGAGAGGGTCCTACAGCAGGGTGATGAGCGGGTCTCCCCACCCAGATTCCGGCCTGGGTACCGAAGGCCTTTCCGCCCCAGGCCTCCCCAGCATCCTGCAACAGAAGGTGGGGATGGTGAGACCAATCCCAGCCAAGGCCCCACGGATGGGTCCAGCCTGAGCCCCAGCGCCCTCGGAACCGCCCCTATTTCCAGTGGCGGCGGCAGCAGCAGCCCTCTCGACCCAGGCAGCCCACAGCCCCAGAGACCGCAATCCCCATCAATAGTGGGGAACCCCCACCACACTGGAGTGACTCCAACTCGAAGGACATGCAGAGCTGCCATCGGGTTATCTGCCAGGTTTTCCAAATGCCCTGTACCCCACCCAGCACCCCCCACCCCCCGCTTCCTGTAATTCATGAGCTCACAACAACGGCTTTCCCCTTTTTCTGGAGACTCAGGAGAGCCAGAGCGACAGACTTTTGCTTCCCCCCCCCCAACCCCCAGCCAGAGTAGAAGGAAGGGACCCAGCCTTCTTGTTCGGAGGCCCCACCTCCGTCCCCGGAATCAGGCTGAGAAGGAACCAGCCGCCCTTCCCTCCTCCTGGTTGTTTTTCTCCCAGCCCCCAGCCTGAATCGGGTTCACATTGGGGGAGGGATCAGTTTCATTGGCACCCCTGGGATTCATGCAGGTGTTGTGCAAGGCGGCCAGCGAGGCACCGGGCGTTGCTGGAAATGAGCTGTGCGCTCCTGCAGCGGGAGCAAGCGCGGCCCCCCCGCCCCCAACCGTCACCAACTCCCTGCCAGGATCACGTAGGAGTGGGGTCTAGTTTTTCTCTGTTGGCACCCGGGATTCAGGATTTGCGCGGCCAATGCTGGGGGCGAGATGAACCGTGGAAATGAGGTATGTGCCCCCACTCCTGCAGCCCAGCCGAAGTGAGCGCCCTGGTGCCTGAGCCAGGGACGCCGACTTCCTGCCCGGATGGCGCAGGGCTGGAAGCTGTTTTCTCCCTTGTGTCACCCAGGTTTGGGATTTGGGCTACCCAGCAGTTACATACGGAGTGAGAGTTTTTTCTCTGAGTGGGGTTAAACATTCTTTCTTTTCCAGAGACAGTACTATGAGCGTGTTCACAATCTCTGTCTCTTCCCTTTCTCTCTTAGACCCCGCACACTTGCCCCGTATTGGGCTGGGGCTCCCGCCTCCCCTGCCATCTCGGGCTGGCCCATTTTCCAATCTCCCGAGTTCGCACTCACTCACTCAGGCACCTTTGAGGTTGTCTTCTTTCTTGAGTCTGTGTTTTCTCCTTCTGCTCTTTTTTTTAAAAATGTTATTTATTTATTTATTTATTTTTTTTGAGAGAGAGAGAGAGACAGCAAAGCAGGGCAGGGTCAGAGACAGAGGGAGATACAGAATCCAGAGCAGGCTCCAGGCTCTGAGCTAGCTGTCAGCACAGAGCCTGACACGGGGCTTGAACGCACGAACCATGAGATCATGACCTGAGCCGAAGCCGGACGCTTAACCGACTGAGCCACTCAGGTGCCCTCTCCTTCCGCTCTTGCAGGTGGGAGTAACGTCCTTCTCAGTTCGATAGATGTGGCAGATGAAGTTTACAGCGCTCCCTTCCTCGCCGCCATCTTGGCTCCTCCCCTGATCCAGAGAGGAACCTTTTAAAAAGAGGTTCCTGCCTGTCATGACAAATATTTCTTTGCCCAACATTTATTCTTTCCTTTTTCCTGTGAATGTATTTCCCCCTCTTTGAAATTCTAAATCTCTACACCTCTCCATAAGTCACGATGGCACCTAAGCATCGTTTGCCTGACGCTCATCTTGTTCATGTTCCTATACTTAAGCCTTTTTTCTCTTATG
>NC_043704.1:2927403-2931386 GCF_006229205.1 Suricata suricatta
AGAGAGAACGTGCAAGGAGAGGAGGGACAGAAGATCCAAAGCGGCTCTGTGCCGAGAGCAGCAAGGCCCACGCGCGGGGCCCGAACTCACGAACTGTGAGGTCATGAGCCGATCATGAGCCGGGCAGAAGCCGGACGCTCACCCGACTGAGCCCCCCAGGTGCCCCTGAATTCTTCAGGAAAGAGACGTGTCACTAGCTTTTAAATTTGGTATTAAGGATATTAGGATGTTTCTAAGTATTTATTATTAGTTTCTCTCAGTAGTTACCTCTTTTGTGGTCATTTTATTTTTTATTTATTTAGAGAGAGAGCGAGGGACGGAGAGAATCCCAAGCAGGCTCTGTACCTCAGACTCCTGAACCACAAGACTATGACCTGAGCCGAAATCAAACGTCAGATGCTTAACCCACTGAGCCACCTACACGGCCCAAAAAAGAATGGGATTTTATTTTATTTTAATATTTTCTAGCATTTATTTTTGAGAGACAGATCATGAGCAGGGGAGGGGCAGAGAGAGAGGGTCACAGAGAATCGGAAGCTGTCCGCACAGAGCCCGATGTGGGGCTTGAACTCATAGACTTGGAGATCATGACCTGAGCCAAGGTCGGACGCTCAAGCGAGTGAGCCCCCCAGGCGCCCCTAGAATGGGATTTTTCATGCCTTGCAGGCAGGTGTGTGCAGTTAGCTTTAGTGAATGAAAAGAGAAGTAAAGCCGGATGTGCTGTTTGTGTGGTGCCTTTCTCCTTTTGAGTAGGATCGGGTCTTGTGGCTCACTGAAGTAAAATTAAGATTTAATCCTTGGTGCTGGTCTTCGATCCGTTCACACCTGGGAGGGCGTGGGCCACGTGATCTCTGCGCGTCTTTCCAGCTCAGCTCTTGGGATTCTGGTGTGGGTGCTGAGAGAGTTTTTTCTGTTTAATTAGATTTCTTCCTTAAAAATTCCCCCTGGCCCCTTGATAGGTCTTTATATTCTGGGTACGTGACTCTCCTGCCATTGTCTGCCTCTGCTCGGGCTGTCTGTGCAGCAGGCGAGCCCGGGGGAACACAGCCTCCCGACTCAGGGAAGCCCTAATCTTCTTTGTCCTCTGTTTCTCAGGGCGGCTGGGAAGCCCGAGGATAAGGGGAGTGACACCATTCTGGCGTCCACCTTCTCCAAGTCCGGCAGCTGTTTTGCTTTAACTGATGACAGTAAGCGTCTGATTCTTTCCGTACAAAACCGTGGCAATGTCTGAGCGTCAGGTATGAAATGCTAACGGTGAATAATTACCATGATGAACGCACAGCTGCCACTTGCATGCCCGTGACAGCAGCGACAGTGACCTCGTAATGACCCAGCTCCACGCCAGGTGCTGTTTCCAGGGCCTGACGCGTGTTAACCGATTGAGCCCTCGAAACACACTGTGTGTGGGGTGGGGGTGGGGTGGCGGGGTCGCCTGGCTCTCAGCCGCCTCCCTGACGGGGTCTGCAAGCCGGTCCTCCTCCGCGCAGAAGGCAGAGCGGGCCCTGAGCCCGTCACTCTGGCCCCGGAGTGGGTGGTCCCGGCCACCAGGGCGTCCTGCTCTCCTGTGCTCCAGCCTCACAGGGCCCAGATGAAGAATGTCAGCAGGCGCCCTGACAGTGGGAGGGGTTCGTGTCGCCCTTGAACTTGGCAGGGTGTAATGTTAGTGCCCCAGGCCCTAGTTTGTGAAGAAAGTGTGGGAGCTCAGTGTTGATGGGGGAGGGGTCAGCGGGCTGGGGGTCCTGTAGTGTCCTTCGGCCACAGGTGTCCCTCTGGAGGTCTCTGTCAGCAGTGCCTTCTGAGAGCTTCCTGTATTGTGCCCTCGAGGGCTTAGAGGAGGGGACGATGGTGCCCCAGGCCCCGGGCCTGCGGGACTGTCTGCTGCTCTGACAGCGTGCCCTGGGGAGACCTCTGCTTCCCCCGGTGGGAGAAGCCGGGGACCCTCCGGTGTCCGTGAGAGGGACGGATACGCCCGCCCAGCGCTGCCTCCCGGGGCTGCTCGGCCTCACCGGCCCTTGACAGTAAGGGGGAGACGCGGGCCAGGGGCGGCCACGCTGCACGGCCCGGCGAGCAGGGGGACGGGATCTCACTGGGAGCTGGCCCTCGCCTGGATCGGGGACGGCTGTGCTTCTTATTGTTGTAACAAGTTCATGTGCTTTTGGGGAGGAAGTGCACACCCACGCACGCACACTCGCACGCACGCGTGAGGATCAGAGAAAGTGGGAGACACAGGATCCAAAGCAGACCCTGTGCTGACCGCAGAGAGCTCGACACGGGGCTCTGAGGTCCTGCCCTGAGCCCCCCAGGTGCCCCGACAGCGGTGCCTTTTGGAGTCACGTCCATCTTATTTTCAAAGACTGAGAGGCCAGTTCCCGGAGGCTCTCAACATGGGGGTGTGGGCCCCGCCCAGGGGAAGCCCTTCCCCCGAACTCGGGGCGCGGAGCCGTGGGCACAGCCTGCCAGCAGCCCCACGCACCGTGACCGAAGGGTGAGCGCCGTGGCTCCCTGCGGGGCTCTGGCCGTTCCCGACGGGCTCCGGGAGGGACGTAGGGTCTGGGAGGAGGAATGCAGGTTCTCTTGAGTGTTGGTGGGTCCCCATGGCTGTCGGGCCATCGGGATGCAGGGTGAGGTCTCTGGGGGGCGAGGCCTGGCGTGGGTGTCACGGCCTGCCGCGACAGTCTGGAAAGAGACCCGAGGCAAGGGGATGAGGAGGAAAGAGGAGAGAGAGAGTCAGGGGACGGGAGGGACACTCAGAGCCGTTGCACCAAGTGTGTCATCCTTTATTAGCAGTTTGCAGCCTTTATACAATAACCACAGGAGCCACTGTCGACTAAGCAAAGCATAAAAATAGGCCACGTCCCTTATTTTCCAGACTGTCCCCCTTGTGACCCTGCTTGCTAAAGCACGCTTCCTTGTGGCCTCACGGGAGGGTGAGAACTCTCAGGGAGGCCACTGGCCCTCCACGTGCTGACCGTGCGCAAGCCAACCGTGGCGTCTCTGGCCTTCCAGGACCGTGGTGAGCAGGTGCATGGCCCTGACCTTCACGGCCTCCGAGGAGACGCTTCTGGTGGCAGGTAAGTCTGGAGACGTTGATTTCCTTTTTGTGTTGGAGCCGCAGGGAGGCGGCCGGCTGGAACTCAGGCATCTGTCGATGCTGTTGGACGTGGTGTGAGTGTCGTGCTGGGCAGCTGGGGCAGGGCAGACGGCCCGCGAGCCAGGCTGTGGGGGGTGTGGGTTCAGCAGCAGCGCCGCAGACATGCGGGCTGGTGGCAGGCCGCCTCAGGAGCGGGGCCTAGGAAGGTGGTGCTGATGGTGGGTGCAGACTGGGTGGTGAGGAGGCCTCAGGGTGGCCCCAGAAGACAGGGACAGCTGGGTGTGAGCGTGGGGGAGGGGCGCTGTGGGAAGAGAGGGCATGGTCTCCTGGCCTGAGCTTGCTTTCCAGGCTTTACCAGCCTCTACTCCCTGCCCTCCAGCCCCAGGGCCAGGAGCTGCCCCCCGAGGGGCCCAGTGAGGGTGGGGGGCTGACAGTGGGAGGTGGGGCCGGGTAGGACCCGAGGCCACCGGCAGGAACAACAAGGGAGGGGTTCTTGAAGGAAACACCACCAGGATTTGGTGACTGGGCGGCCTCGGGGACACAGGGAGGAGGAGGGTGAGGAGGGTGACCAGGGTGCTGGAGGCCGAGGGGTGGTGCAGGCAGCCTGTGTGTGAGGACCCCTGGTGGGGAACCGGAAACAAGTCCTGGGGGCCTGGAGGCCCAGGGGCGGGGATCCGGCTCCGGCCCCGTCACCTGCAGGTCTGTCCTCTGTCACTGCCGTGCGCTGGCCCTGAGTCCCAACGACCGCTGTGTCCTCACAGCCCGGACCAGAAGGTCGGGTGAGCTGGGCCGCGGCGCCGCCACAGCATCCATTCGTCCTGCCGCGGGCACATGGGGTGAGTGGCCTTCCCGCCCCCCAGGAGGGAGCCAGGAAGTGGGGCACCGGCAGGGG
>NC_043704.1:2931486-2934177 GCF_006229205.1 Suricata suricatta
AAGAAGCCAGATCTCAAACTGCAATGCGCACAAGAATCATCCGAGGGCACCTGAGGGGCTCAGTCTGTGAAGCACCAGCTGGGGGTCAGGTCATGATCTCACTGCTCCTGAGTTCGAGCCCCAAATTGGGTTCTATGCTGACAGCTCAGAGCCTGGAGCCTATTTCGGGTTCTGTGTCTCTCTCTCTCTCTGCTCCTCCACTGCTCACACTCTGTCTCTCTCTGACTCTCAAAAATTAATAAACATTAAAAAATGTTAAAAAATCTTATGGAAAGTTTATTTAAATTCAGATTCCTGGGTCCCAATCCAAGTTTCTGAGTCAATAAATCGGGGGGGAGAGAGGAGGGAGGGGGCAATGAGTTTCCACCTCCAACATCCCGGTGATCCAGGGAACATACATTGAGGAGCCTTGATTCTAGTGGGATTCCCCTCAGTTCACAGAAGAGAGTTTCGAAAGACGTGTCCCTGTCTAAAGGACACAACTTTGTCTAACTGACAAAAACTTTTGTTTTTCACAAAAAGACATTGCATTTTGATAACTGTTTTTGATAATACATTTCTCAAGATTTAAATATTTTACATTCAGAAAACATTTTTAATGTATATTTATATTTGAGAGAGAGAGAGAGAGAGATTGAGAAGGGGAGGGGCAGAGAGAGAGGGAGACAGAATCAGAAGCAGCTCCAGAGTCTGAGCTGTCAGCACAGAGCCCGACGTGGGGCTTGAACTCCCGAACTACAAGATCATGACTTAAGCTGAAGTCGTATGCTCAACTGACTGGGCCACCCAGACACCCCTAAATATTTTACATTCAGGGGCGCCTGGGTGGCTCAGTTGGTTAAGCATCTGACTTCAGCTCAGGGAATGATCTCACGTTCGTGGGTTCGAGCCCCACGTCAGGCTCTGTGCTGACAGCTAGCTCAGAGCCTGGAGCCTGCTTCCGGTTCTCTGTCTCCTTCTCTCTCTGCCCCTCCCTCTCTCATGCTCTGTTTCTCTCTGTATCAAAAATAAATAAAACATAAAATTTTTTTTCATATTTTACATTCAAACCTTAGTTTTACATTTGTAATATTCAAAGTTAATTTTTAAAATGCATAACAGTTATGATAATGATGGTTTGAAGGATCAGGAAACAATTTGATACATTTCCATCTATAGATTCAGACTGCCCCCCACACAGCACCTGAGAGACCTTATTACTTCCTGGTGTCATCCACCTTCACCACTTTTTTTTTTAATGTTTATTTATTTTTGAGAGAGACAGAGTGTGGGTGTTAGAGGAGCAGAGGGAGACACAGAATCGGAAGCAGGCTCCAGGCTCTGAGCTGTCAGCACAGAGCCTGACGCGGGGCTCGAACCCACAAACTATGGGATCATGACCTGAGCCAAAGTCAGATGCCCAACTGACTGAGCCACCCAGGCGCCCCCGCCCTCATCATCATGTTACACGGCTTCGGAACGCTAATCCACAAACTGCCTCTAAACCCCAACGCACTCCTCCTGCCTGGCTGGCTGCAGCGACCTCGTTCAGTGAGACAGAAATCGGGCCCGTTGGTCACTCAGGCGTCTGTGTCCACCTGCTCGGGCCGTGGCTCACTCAAGTCATGATCCTTTCTGAGATAGCCCGGGTGCCCAGAGGGTGTGTGTGTGTGTGTGTGTTGTATCTTTGTTTCAGCATTTAATAAAACCAACACTCTGCATGTCTGGATATGCTCTGAGGAGATGTGTAAGTGCTATGATAATAGTTAAGTGTCCGTTTCCACTGAACAAACTCGATGCTTTCTACCAGATACAAACACCAGGTTCTGTCTTAGGGTGAATACTCTCAACCGAAACACATTTTCATACAATAACAATTTTGTTTCCTAAAAGTCAGTTTTCCTTGGGTGGCCTATCTAGCTCAGCTGGTTAGGCCTCCAACTCTTGATCTCAGCTCAGGTCTTCATCTCAGGGTCATGAGTTCAAGCCCCATGTTGCGCTCCAGGTAAGGGAGGGGGCAGACAAGCGTGTGCAGGAGGACTGACTAGTCCTCACCCTCCACACAGCTACTGAGGGTAGTCTGATACCGGTCCTGGAGGGAGAGAGAGCTCTCACTCCATGGAAGGACAGGACACTGTTAGGACCTGCTCATGGTGGGCGAGGGGTGGATTTTGTGTCGCCCTGGGATTATGTACTGTCCCCTCCTCTCTTGTCTGTAGATCTGGGAAGCTCAGCCTTGGGATGGTGTCAGGATTTCTCCTCCCCGTGTCTCTCATGCATTTTATTCCTGCTTGTGATTTATCAAGAGCTTTGTTCTTTTTTCGGGCAGAAATTGCTTGGCAAGCATTTGTTGACGCAGCCAAAACACACTTTGGTGAGTTTTCCAGCCTGATTCAAATGACCCAGATAAGCACCCACGTGGTTTCCTCCTAGCTGTTTTATCTGGGTCCAACCTATCAAAGAAGGGGGACATTTAGGGTCGTTTAGGAACTTGGGGCCAAGGTTATAAGTGAGGCTTGCCGGGCTGGCTGCTCCAGGAGCGCCCGCTGCCTCGCCCCAGTTCAGGAGTTGGTCCGTGCGCCCTGGAAGAGGTGGGAGAAAGCACGTGCCCAAGTTATCATTTCTTCATCATGTTCTGCAGCACAGGACGATGTAGGCTCAGTGCTGGTCCCCTGAGCCCACGACTGTGCCCGCTGGCTGACCCGGGTGTCC
>NC_043704.1:2934277-2936100 GCF_006229205.1 Suricata suricatta
CCCCCCCCCCCCCCCCAGTGGCTGTGGGCTAAACCTCCTCTAGAGTATTCCGGAAGCTCAAGAAGGTGGGGCTACCCTTTAATGGCCAAGTCAGTTATGCAGGCCGGCCCTTCCCCACCCAGGTGGTACAGAAGAATGGGGGAAGGGAGAGCAAGAGAAGGAGAGTTTTCAGTTTTAAACTTTTAGCTGTTAACCTGGGAAATGAGGGAGGGAGAAGCCCTCCCTTCTACAAGGCAGAGGAACACAGAGAGGCAGCGTCCCCTTCAGTATTACTGTTTGGTCCCAGTGGCACCTTGGACCCAAGATCGCTTACCGAGTGTAGAGCCCCTTTGTCCATGAAGAAGTTGCTTTTCCCTCCACCTTAAGAGCTACCCTGGGTTCAGGGAGGGGTTCTGAATCCCGTCACCGCTAGTCACTATCTTCCCCAACAAATAACACGTTAGGCGTGCTTTTCCTCCCGGGACAGTCCTCAAAGCGGTGCCCTTCCTCCTTACAAAAGGTGCACCGGTTTCTTCCTTTTGGACAATCCCTAAGCATGTGCCCTTCCTTTCCACAAAACTGGCATGGCCTTCCTCGATAATTTGAAGGGTTATGCAACTTTTCTCCCCTACCAATCTCTTTTAATTGGTTCTGACAGTCCTTTGGGTTCATAGTCATGGCCAGCAGCACTTTGGCCAAATCCCTCTTTTGTCTTTTTTCTGCCTTTACTTGTTTTTCCTCAGCACTGTCCCTGTTATTGTACACTCTTTCTGCGATCTCTACTAGATCTCGGAGTCTTTTCTCTGAGGCGCTCGACTTTTTGTAACTTTCTCTCAATGTCAGGCGCAGCCTGGTTAATGAAAGCCATCGCCATGGTAGACTTATGATCTGCGTGCTCTGGACCGAATGGGGTGAACTGCCTGAAGGCTTCCATCACCCGTTCTAGAAAAGCGGCGGGACTTTCATTTGCCTCCTGCCTTAAATCATATACCCTGGTCAGACTGGTGGGCCTCCTAGCAGCCGCTTTCAGACCTGCCAGTAGAGCCTGGCGATAGGCCTTGAGGCGCTCCTTACCTTCTCCTGTGTTGTTATAATCCCAACTGGGGCGGACGAGGGGAAATCCGGCACCGACGTCAGCGGGGTTCATGGTGGGCACCCCCGTCGGGCCAGGAACTAGCTTTCATGCTTCCAGCAGGATCCGTTCTCGCTCCTCAGTTGTAAACAGAACCTGCAGCAATTGCTGACAGTCATCCCAAGTGGGTTGGTGAGTAAAGAGTACAGTTTCTAATAGCCCAATGAGGCCTTTGGAGTTCTCTGAAAAAGGGGGGTTTTGAGATCTCCAATTGTAAAGGTCAGAGGAGGCAAAAGGCCAATAATGATGAGGCTGATTTCCTGCCTCGTCTATAGGTCCCATGGCTCGCCAGGGGAACATCATGGAGTCTACTTCTGGGGTGGTGCCCCTTTGGCCACGGGTCCCATATGCTGGGCCTCTGTCAACGGGAGGGGATGGAGCAGAGGAAGAGGGCTGTGGAGGCAACGGGGCATTAGGAGCAGGGTCAGAGGGAACTGGGGAAGGTCAGTAAGGTGGAGGAGGAAAGAGGAGATCCTCATCTGCTCCTCCCTGTAAAACCGGGTAAGGGGGTGCTGAGGGTGAGGCCATAATTCGCCTTGGCTTTTCTTCTTCTGGGGTTTGAGTCACCTGAATCTGAGAAGATGCTGAAGCGAGAAAGGGTTTCACCCAAATGGGTGGGTTAGTGACCAGATCCTTCCAGACAGAAATGTATGGGATCTGACCTGGATGGCCCCCCATACGTTGATAAACTCTGTCTTCTATTGCTTCTATG
>NC_043704.1:2936200-2943078 GCF_006229205.1 Suricata suricatta
GTTCAAATGAGTTCCTGTTAAATAATAGTTAATTTGGTCTGTCTCAGTTTTCATGGGTAATTGTTAAGGTTTTGCTTTGATAAATTAAGATTAAATTCATTGACTGTCTAATTAGTTAAAAACTAAAAGCCACAACTAGTGATTGATACAAAACAACTGGGGATATTTAAAACTGTTAGAAAGCTGCTTTGTACTTAATTCGTTCATAAAATTTCCATCTAAGAAAAGTTCTGGTATAAACGTCTTTCAGTTGGTTACTAAGTCCTCAGTTGGAGACTAAAGATTCAGACTGATGAGAAAAAAAAAAAAAAAGGCTATGGGACAAAGTTTAAGGGAAAAGAAATCATTAAAAAGAATTTCATGAAAGTGTGAGGTTGAGGTAAATGGAATATTAAAGGTATATTGGTAGATTTCTCTTTTGTTAAGACGACAAAAGCTTTAGGTCCTATCTTTATCAGGTCTTTGATTGCTTAGTTAAAATTTCTCTGAGGTTAAAAGGGAGTTAGATTTTGCTGAAGGATCCAAAAGACAAATGAGATCTTTTATTGCCACTTTGGTTTAGTAAATAGAGTTTTCAGATTTGTAACAATTTGTAATTCTATTTAGGATGTGCTTTGTAATTTCCTAAGGTTTTAACAAATTTCCCAGTATTCAAATGGTAGAAAAGTCTTTTGGCCAATTAGGCCCTTTCATTCAGGATGCCAAGTTACTTAAAAAGCACTGTTGGATAGGTTATCTTGCATGGGTGAAGGCTGCAGCTGCTCATGTGTATTTGCAGTCCCTAAAGTTTTAATGTTTGGGTATAAGATCATTACTTAACACCTTTAGTAATCAAAATGTTAAGTGTCACTAAGTTTCTTTCTCAAAGTGCATCATAATGAACTCTCCTCAGATCTTTAGATTCTGTCACAGAACGTGTTTCTTCTTCAAGGGAAGCTGTAAAGAGGAGTTTTGGGACAAATGCAGTATTTGACATCTATTAGGTTAGAACTAAAATGGGTAGAAACTTCCAGAGCTAGAAGCTGCATTCAAGCTGAACAAGAATTAGGAACATAGGATTAAGTGAATTGATAAAAATTATAGTTTTGTGACTCTTGTTAGAAATATTGTTGGTCTTTAATGTTTGCTTATCCAGACTAAGCAACTTTCTCTTAAAGATATCTATAATATACAAAAATGTCGTAAAGTATTTGTCTAGAGCAGTTACCTTTTCTCTCTACTTAAACCATCTAAAATTCAAAAACTCAGTGAGTATTCTTTTTTCATGGCCATTACAATTGTTTACAGAAGTTCAATAAGAATCTGTTCATTTTATAGTAGGACACCAATTGGAAATACTGGTTGTTTGACCAAAGCTTTGACTGGCATGTCCTGTTCGAGAGTCAGACATAGGCTCAGAGATGACCTGACAGCTTTAAGGAACTAAGGTTGACTCTATGGAACGTGGAGCCATAAAGCCTCTTGGAAATGTTGGCTGGATACCGTGCTCACAGAGTTCCCAGCAGCCTTCCCAGGTGGGTAAAGAAGGTCACTTCCTGGCAGGTGTAGGAACCTCAGCATATGTTGGGGCCCTCGGGAAGAGGAGTCTGCCCAATTTAACAGGTATTGCAGGCCGGTCTGATGGAAAGTGCAGGCTTGGCTGGGCTTCTGGCCCAGAGCGGCTACGAAAAGCTCGACCTGGAAATTCCTTATAAAAAGGACCCAGCAAAGCAGACTTCAAAAAATCCTCACCATCTTGATTCTTGCTGAGCTTATGTAAATAATTAGGCCAGGGTTGTTAAGAATGGACTCGTTCCACCAATGCATTAGTTTCAATTTGGCTATCTCTGATAATAGAGGTTTTTTAGAGAGAAAAACTATTTCGGCAATGCACTCCTATAAGTGTAATTCTTGTTCTGAGTGCCTTTGAATATTTGTTAATGGATCTCAGATTTGTCAGTCTGTGAGGATGATATCTAAAATGGGGGTCACGCCTGGTCAAAAGAAAGGTGAAATTCACAGATATGCAACTAAACAAAAAGTTAAGCCCCTATTAAAGTTTCAAGTATCTCCCTGGAGTTAAGTTGACTGAGACTCTAAAAAACACTCAACCTGGTGAGGTGACCCAGATCCAGTCGATCAGCGCTGAACTAACCCTCAAAGACTCTGACTCCTGAGATAAGATCTCCAGCCCTGCTCCAGCCACACCCCGGAAGCTGGCTGGGCTAGCACGGCAGAAGCCTGAGGAATCATTGGTCCAGTAAAATAAACTGTTCGGTGTCTTTGCCATTGGACTGACAAATGTCACCCCAGAAAGCTGGGGAAGCAGCAAAAGTTCCTGATTGTGTTAACCTTCCTCTTATGGATAGGATGTTCTGTTGGTATTAAGTGCCTCTGATCTAAGCATGGGATATCAACATAGCAAAAGGTAAGGGGAGCCTATGCCTCTACTGCCAGACTCTAATGGGGGGGTCCTCAGGTGGCCACTAGATGGCCCACCAATTTGGCTGTTAGTAATGTAGAAAAAAAAAATCATAAAGGCGTATTGCACTTCTACGCCCAAGGATCCTGAACAAATAGGCTGTCATTCCTGCTTTTGTAAACCAGACAGCGCCAGATATTAGAAACCCTAAGAGAGACCGTTACCAAATTAACCATGGAGACTAGCAGAAATTGGCTGAACTCTCCTCCTCTTTGCCCTTTATAGGGTAAAAATTCCCCTTACACCAAAGAGGACTATGCCAGGCTTTGCGGGAACAATGTTACTTCTATGCCAACAGCTCAGCAATTGTACAGGATAGTCTAGCTGTGGTTCGCGATCACCACAAGAGAAAAGAACGAGGAGCCAAAACCAAAATTGGTGTACTTTTACCATTTGGCTCATGTATCATAAATAAGATCATAGCATTTGTCAAAGAGCAGGTACATGCTATTCTGTTAATGGTCTTAAGAGCATGTAGCCTTAAACCAGAACAATGGTAACATAGCTGACCCAGGATTGGGTCAGTTACAAGACAGAGCAGGGAATGTAAGCATGCAGGTCTGATTCAGGTTTCCCCTCTGACCTTGAAGGCCAGCTAACACCATTAACATTTCTGAGGGCGGGCCTAAAGATGGAGGTTAAGACTAGTCACGCCCTACCTGAGGGTCCCTGGTCCACTCTGTAATTGGTTAAAGCTACTGTCAATGATGTGATGCTATATTGATTGGACCCCTGTACCTGTGTCACAATTTCCTGTAACTCCCCTTCCCAAACTCATAAAAGGCCCTGCCCTGCCATGTTCGGGGCTCGCTCCCCGTGGATCCAGTGTGGTGTTGAAGTCTGTGAACCCGAGCTTAGCCTGGCCAGGCCTACATTCCTACTAAAGCCCTTTGCTTTTGTATGCGTGCTTCGGCCCCCCGGGCGGTCTCTGGTTTTGGGGGGCAATATTAAAATCTGGGTACAGCAGGGTAAGGGTCATTAGGCTGTTTATATCTCTAAGAGAAGGTACCCCAAAAAAAAAACAGGATCCCCAGGAGACACAATGTCTGCTCTCACTGTCTAAGACGAATGATACATTTTTGACATCACAATAGTGACTTGCAACCACATCCAGGAGTACAAAAAAGTCACTTCTCAGGTAACTGCTAGGCTAGGAGGAAAATTCTAGGTGGCTTGCCTTAGTCACATTAGAGTGTATCGAGTTTGCTCATCTTTTCCCTGACCAGGTGCATTCACGCCTCAGGGACAGGGCAGGGAGACAGGCCTCTCCTGACACCAATAATCAGCAAAGCAGTCCGAGGGTTGGTGCCCAAGCAGAAATGATAGTTCCAGGAGGGTAAATCGTGGTTGCTGCATGGTGACAAGACACTTGGCACACTTGCCTTACCCTCACCAGGAATTTTCACTCAACCTTGAGTCCAAGGTGCCTCCCAACAGGGATGCCCCTCCCCCCCCCCCAAAAGCAGAGAAGGCAATCTCAGAGATGGGTCTTCAAGCAGGAGCTCATAGTTTCTCAACTGTTGCTCACAGGAAAGCTGGGAAGTTGTACCTTCTCTGCATTTGAAAGTCCTGCCTGCAGGCGAGCAGTTTACCAGTGAAGAGACTATTTGCTGGCTTTTCAGACAAATTTCTCCTACTTGAGCTGGGATTTCTCCACAAAGATCTTCTGAGAAAGAAACATAGAGGAGAAGATGAAAGAAAAAATGGCCAGTTCTCAGGTAAGCCTTGTGCCCCTGGCCAGAGGCCCTGTTGTCTTTTTCTCTGAAAATGTCACGTATGTAGAAATTGTGGGGACCAGGTTGTCTCTGCCAGTTGAGCATCGGACTCTCCATTTGAGTTCAGGCCCTGATCCCAGGGACCCGTGATCCAGCCTTGAGTCAGAAGTCCTGCTGCCCTTGGAGCCTAGTGAAGATTCTCATTCTCTTCCTCTGTTTTTCTCCCTCAGTTTGCATTTTTTTCTTTCTCCCTCCCTCTTTATCTCTTGCTCTCTGTGTCCTCCCCAAAGAATGAAAAAATAAAACCTTGCAGACACCCTGGCTCAATGAGTACCTGACAACATCCGTCTTGACCTTGTAACAAGAGACCCCGTGGCTGCACTGCAGGTTTGTGTGTTACCATATCTGGGGGCACAACATATATAAAAAACTATGCCACGTGGTGTTCAGGGCTCAGTTCCTTGGGGACGAACCCAGCGGAGAGGTGCCAGGAGGAATAACGTTGTTTCCTGGGAAGGAAAGGCTCAGTGTGAGAATCCTGCTACAAAAGAAATTTTGAAAAAAGGAAAAAAAAATTTTTTTTTGCTTCTGATGGTTCTGCTTTATGCTTTCACCTAAGTTTTAAGCTTCTCAGAAATGATACTCAAGGTTAGGTGTTTAGAACACTCCTCCTGTGTACCCCAGAGACTTCTCTCCCTTCTCTCCAACCTGGCTTCCATTGGGTAACAACACTTGTCACTTTGAATTAAATTCCTGCCTGTATTGAAAATAGTCCCTTTGTGACGGGTTCAGACGGGAGGGTGTTGCATCAGTTTCCTGTTGCTGATGGAATCTAGTCCTGGGGTTGCACTCAAGGAGAACCGTTCCCATTTGTGTCTGAAATCCACGCTTTCACTGCTCTGGGTAGAAGAGGATTACGAAAATGCACAAATACATACAACGTCTATGAGGCACAGAATGCCCTAGAATGTTCCTGCTCCTTAGAATGTGGAAAGGATACTTGAAAATATTCTAGATACTACAAGACATGGAAACTCTATGTGACTGAAGGGTGTATATATCCACTGCATCCTTAAAGTTGTTTATATTCTGATTTACTGCTTGTGGGTCCCAAGAACGCACAGGGGATCCTGTGTCCAGAGGTGTGCCTGAGGCACTGCAATCAATGTGTTTCCAGTTATCTGTTGTTATCTTATTTTACGGGGCTTTATGCTCTCTGCCGTATTTCTCCCCTGTAATGTTCATATTTTCCTTCTAATCAGGTGAAATGCTTTTAGGAAGATTCCCTGAGTGACTTCCAAACACCATCATATTTTTTTTTAATTTTTTTCCATAATATTTTATTGGCAAATTGTTTTCCATACAACATCCAGTGCTCTTCCCCACAAGTGCCCTCCACCATCACCACCACCTCCCCTCCCCTCTCCCCGTTCCTCTTCAATTCTCCATTCATTTTGAGCATTCAAGAGTCTCCCAAGTTCTGCATCCCTCACTCCCCCCAACGCTCTCTCCCTCCTCCGCTCCCCCTGGTTCTCCTCTAGGTCTCTCCTGCCCTCCTGCTAGACCTATGAGTGCAAACATATGGTTTCTGTCCTTCTCTGTCTGGCTTATTTCGCTTAGCATGACACCCTTAAGGTCCATCCACTTTCCTACAAAGGGCCATATGTCATTCCCTCTCATTGCCATGTAGTACTCCGTCGTGAATATATACCACATCTTCTTGATCCACTCATCAGGTGACGGACATTTAGGCTCCTTCCAGGCTTTGGCTATTGTTGACATTGCTGCTATGAACATTGGGGTACAAGTGCCCCTATGCATCAGCATTTCTCTATCTCTTGGGTAAATCCCCAGCAATGCTATTGCTGGATCATAAGGGAGTTCTATGGATAGATTTTTGAGGAGCCTCCACACCGCTCTCTAGAGTGACTGCACCAGTTTACATTCCCACCAGCAGTGTAGGAGAGTGCCCATCTCTCCACACCCTCGCCAGCATCTATAATCTCCTGATTTGCTCATTTTAGCCACTCTGACTGGCATGAGCTGGTATCTCAGTGTGGTTTTGATCTGTGTTTCCCTGATGATGAGTGATGTTGAGCATCGTTTTATGTGTCTGTAGGCCATTTGGATGTCCTCTTTGGAGAAGTGTCTGTTCATGTCTTCTGCCCATTTCTTCACTGGGTTATTTGTTTTGTGATTGTGAAGTTTGGTGAGTTCCTTGTACATTTTCGATATTAGCCCTTTATCTGATATGTCATTTGCAACTGTCTTTTCCCATTCTTTCCGTTGCCTATTAGTTTTCTTGATTGTTTCCTTTGCCTTGCAGAAGCTTTTATCTTGATGAAGGCCCAAGAGTTCAGTTTTGCTTTAATTTCCCTTGCCTTTGAGGATGTGTCAAGTAGGAGATTGCTGTGGTGGAGGGCTAGGAGGATTTTCCCTACATTCTCCTCGAGGGTTTTGATGGTTTCCTGTCTCACATTCAGGTCCTTCAGCCATTTTGATCTTATTTTTGTGTATGGTGTAAGAAAGTGGTCTAGTTTCATTCTTCTACATGTTGCTGTCCAATTTTCCCAGCACCACCTGCTAAAGAGGCAGTCTTTTTTCCATTGGATACTCTTTCCTGCTTTGTCAAAAATTAATTGACCATACATTTGTGGGCCCAGCTCTGGATTCTCTATTCTATTCCATTGGTCTATGTGTCT
>NC_043704.1:2943178-2950304 GCF_006229205.1 Suricata suricatta
TGTTCCTGATCTCAGGGGGAGTGCTCTCAGTTTTTCCCCATTGAGGATGATATTAGCTGTGGGTTTTTCATAAACTGCTCTTATAATCTTTAGGTAAGTTCCTTCTATTCCGACTTTCTCAAGGGTTTTTATTAAGAAAGGGTGCTGTATTTTGTCAAATGCTTTTTCTGCATCTATCGACAGGATCATATGGTTTTTATCCTTTCTTTTGTTAATGTGATGAATCACGTTGATGGATTTGTGGATATTGAACCATCCCTGTAACCCAGGAATGAATCCCACTTGATCATGATGGATAATTCTTTTTATATGCTGTTGAATTCGATTTGCTAGTATCTTGTTGAGTATTTTTGCATCTGTATTCATTAAGGATATTGGTCTATACTTGTGTTTTTGTGCTGGGTCCCTGTCTGGTTTGGGTATCAAGGTGATTCTGGCTTCGTAGAACGACTCTGGAAGCTTTCCTTCTATTTCTATTTTTTGGATTAGTTTGAGAAGAATGGGTATGAGCTCTGCTTTAAATATCTGGTAGGTTTCCCCTGGGAGGCCGTCTGGCCCTTGGCTCTTATTCATTGGGAGATTTTTGACACCAGATTCGATTTCCTCACTGGTTATTGGTCTATTCATGCTTTCTATCTCTTCCCGTTTGAATTTTGGTAGTGCATGTGCATTCAGGAATTTGTCCATTTCTTCTGTGTTGTCCAGTTTGTTGGCATATAGTTTTTCATAATAATCTCTGATGATTGCTTGTATTTCTAAGGATTGGTTGTAACAGATCCTTCTTCATTCATGATTTTGCCTATATGGTTGCACTCTCTTTTCTTTCTGAGGAGCCTGGCTAGAGATTTATTGATTTTGTTGATTTTTTCAAAGAACCAACTCTTGGTTTCGTTGATCTGCTCGAGTGTTCTTTTGGATTCTATATTATTCATTTCTGCCCTGATCTTTATTATTTCTTTTCTTCTGCTGGGTCTCCATCATATTTAAACTGGAATCTTCTTTCTCCCCGTTTCTCTTTCCCACTAGTTTTTTTAAAGTTTCTTTCTTTTGAGAGAGACAGACTAGGAGCAGTGGAGTTGCAGACAGAGTGCATGAATTCCAAGCAGGCTCCACGGGGTCAGTGCAGAGCCTGAATTCCGGGCTAAACTCCACATTTTCTGTCTGTTACATAGTAAATGGCAGTTGTGCCCTTCCTTGGGGTGTGATCTAAGTCTTAAAATGAGGTCGAAGGGAGCTCCTGGGTGGTTCAGTCCCTGAAGCTTCCATCTCTTGATTTAGGCTCAAGTGAGGATCTCACAGTCTTGAGATCAAGCCACAAGTCAAGCTCCTTCCTGAGCATGGAGCCTGAACGTGGAGCCCGGTTGGAATTCTTCTCTGCACCACCCATACTCGTGCTCTCTCTTTCAGGAAATAAACATTTTTGAAAAGTAACTGTGTTCACTCTATGCCTTCCTCTGATGTTCGTTTGCATAGATGTGACTCAGGGGCTAAGCCCAAATTGATCCACTTCAGCGCTACCCCAGGGCAGTCATTACCTTATGTATTTCCACCACAGCACACTGATCTCATGGGTGGTTTTCCTGCAGTAAAAGGGAGGTGTAACAAGAGGCTAAGTAACATGAGGGACTGAGGCCTATGGGCACATGCAGGTAAGCAGTGCAGATTGGGTCACGGGGTCCAGCTGGTGACATGATCTCCCTCCTGCATGTTAGGTACCATTAGGACCTCCTGCTGTGTCCACTTGGTAACTGTGGTGTTTGTTGCAGGGACTGCTGACCTTCATGGATGTGGCTGTCGAATTCTCTCAGGAGGAGTGGGGATGCCTGAACCACAGTCAGTGGGAACTGTACAGAGATGTGATGTTAGAGACCTACGGACACCTCGTCTTCTTGGGTGAGGGTAACTCCCTCTAGATTTCTCAGGTGCCACTCAAGGGTTTTGTTCCTTCCTGTGGAGACTGTCTCTTAAAGCTTTTTCTTACATGGCTGGGGTTCACGTCCCTACAGTAAAGAAAGAAGGAGGTGTTGGCAGATGTAGAGGAAAGTCTTTATGATGTTTGCTTTCAGGTGAGATTTACCTTCCTTAGAGCCACATCATCATTCCATAGATGGATGGCATATCTAAGTATTGAGTGGCATAAAATGATATTTCCGTCTTCAATATGAATTTCAGCTCATGTTGGTCGTGGTAAGACTCAGAAGTGGAGACCAGGATGTGAGACTTGGAAATCCATCCCATGTGTTCCAAAGGGGTTGTTGGGCAACAGCATTTGGGCATGATTTTCCAGAATTCCAGAATGTCCTCTTTTCTCTACTGATTCCAATACTGGGTTGAAAGGTAGAATCTCCAGCAATACTCTATTCCTTTGTTCTAACAAACAGGTCTTGTTGTGTCAAAGCCAGACCTGGTCATCTTCTTGGAACAAAAGAGGGAGCTATGGGACGTGAAGAGAAAGGAGACAGTAGCCTCATTCCCAGGTAAGTGGGAATGAATGAGGCACATGACAGAGGTGAGGTCCAAATGAGAAGGATGAAGAAAGACCTTTCAATGTGATTAGACCAGCCACTCGGAAATGGAAATCAGTTTTTAAAACCTAGTTTTATGTCAATATGTTTCATAGAGGCACGTGTACTTTCCAATACATCACACTCTCACAAATCTCTAAGGGTTCCCCTTCAGTTCCACTTAAAGGTCCTTCACGTCCACAGTGAGGGCCTCCATAATGTCACTGGCTCTCCATTGCTTTGAGGGCTTGGGGTATTCTCTGTGTTTCTGAGGAAGTCTATATTCGTTCATTTCTGAGTGTTTGCCTTGAGTGAGAAGTGCGTCAGGGTAGCGGTAGGCATATTGGGATTTGGTGCAGAAATCCCAGGAACAGGGGACAGAGTCCATCTAAATTCTGCTTAATGCTTTCCAATATATGGAGGCTGTAAATCCTAATCATACAAAATTCAGACCCACCAGGTTCTTCAGTTGATCAACCACGTCCCTAAAATGAGAACATCTAACCCTTTATTTCACTTTAGAACTTCCATTTTGTGGGCACATGTATGGACCAGTTGCTGAAGGATCTGACTTCAGCTGACGTCATGATCTCACAGTCAGTGACGTCATGATCTCACAGTCAGTGAGTCTGAGCCCCGGACAGGCCTCAGTGATGACAGCACAGAGCAACCTTGGAATCCTGTCTCCCTCTCTCTCTGCTCCTCCCCTAGTTGGTGTCTCTCTCAAAATTAATTAAAGTAAACTTACACAAAGTACGAAAAGTTCATTTTTGATGATATTAAATAAAATACAAAATTTCCACTCTACATGTTCTATTCCTCATTCATAAAATAACTTAAATCTCTTCTTATTTTCCTGGAATTTCTATATAAATTAATGTGACAAGGGAAATAGAACATTTAGAATTCAAAACATAAAGCCTATAATAAATCTCTATTCATTTTTTCTTTATCATTGAATCATTTTATAATATTGTCATGTGTAATAGGAAGTTCCGGTGACATTATCATATATGTTTTCAAATACTAAGTAGTTGTATATGAGATTACATTACGATTCATTGTATCAAAAACTTTCAAATATCGTTTGTAATGTTTATTTTTGAAAGATAGAGCAGCCATTGAGGGCAGAAATGAGGGACACACCAAATTTGAAGCAGGCTCCTGGCTCTGAGCTGTCAGCACACAGTCCTCCCCAAGGCTCCAACTCCTAGACTCTGAGATCGCGGCCTGAGCCCAAGTCCGACGCTTCACCTACTGAGCCACCAACCACCTCTGTAGCTCTAAGACTAAAATCTCAGTGTGTAACCATGAAAGAGGGCCTATTTTGATTTATTGGCTGATTTTCATGCAGAAGAAAATTGCAACGTATATTCATCAATGTCAACCCCGGAAATCTCTAATGAAAGCCGCTATGTATTTAGCACTTAAGAGAAATTATTACACAGAAATTAAGGGTATAACTCAATTTTCAGAATCAAGCAAGTAAAAGTGTTCATTTTTTTGAGGTTTTCTTTTTCCCATTTACGTTGAGAGATGGAGAGAGAGAGGGGAGGAGGGGCAGAGGGACAGGAGACAATTCCTGGCAAGCTCCACACTGTCAGTGCAGACGGGGATGTGGGCTGGAACTCACAAAGGATGAGTTGACGACCTGAGCTGAAACCGAGTCAGATGCCAACCCTCGCTGAGCCACCCACACACCCCAGAGCCTTTCATTTCTAAACATACAAACAACATCAAAGTTGCAAAATATGCCAACAATGACATTATTTAAAAATATGGGTATTACATTAACATACAATCTGAGTGATGTAGAAAAACTCATGCTTTGGGGCTCCTGGGTGGCTCAGTCAGTCAAGTGTCAGACTTTACCTTAGGTCATGATCTCATCGTTTGTGGGTTCATGTCCCCCATCAGGTTCTGTGCGGCCAGCTCAGAGAGTGGAACCTGCCTCAGACTCTGTGTTTCTCTCTCTTTCTGCCCCTTCCTCTCTCAGGCTCTCTCTCCATCTCTCAAAAAATAAATAAACATTAAGAAAGAGAAGTATTTTAAGAAAAAGAAAAAGTAGTGATTCCTTTTTCCTGAAGTTGACTTTTTCTGATTTCAGTTTTGTGTATGACATTTTCTAATTCGATGCATCAGAGAATAGCAAGTGGACTGCCTTTACTTTCATTTTTACCTTCCAGCTGTATTTCCAAATGAAACTGACAGCCTCCTCTTAGAGACGTTTACAGGAACTTCTATCCAAAGATGGTCAGTGGATGGATATAAAGGTGGTGCCCTTAAGGATGGACACTTAATGAGAGACCAGAACAAGTCCCCTCAAGCACACCTGGGGACTGCTATTCCAGACTACGATGGTGACTGGCATCCACGTGGGGAGGTCTCTGATCAAAGCCCCAACCTCATTACACTTAAGAGTTCACATTTAGGAGAGAATCACTCTAAATATGACGCATGTGGGGAAATACTTAACCAGTCCTCCAGTGCTGGTGATCAGAAGAGGATTCATGTGGGGAAAAGTCTATACACACACAATGACCCTGGGAACATACTTAGTCAGTCATCAAGACTACATATCAATAGGACAATCCATGCCGGACAGAAAGGTTACATTTGTAAGGAGGGTGACAAAGTCTTCAACAGGCACTCAGCACTAATTCAACATCAGCGAGTGCACACTGGAGAGAAACCTTACGAAGGTGAAGAAGATGGAAAAACCTTTAATGATGCCTCATCAGTAAATATACATAGACTGATTCGTACAGGAGAGAAACCTTACACACATAAAAAATGTGAGATGGCCTTTCCCCAACACTCACCTCTTATCGAATATCACCGAACCCATACTGGTGAGAAACCTTACCAATGTACAGAATGTGGCAAGGCCTTTACCTACCATTCAGGCCTTAACAGACATCACCGAATCCATAGTGGAGAGAAACCTTACCCATGCAAAGAATGTGGCAAGTCCTTTACTCACCCCACAAGCCTTATCCAACATCTCCGAATCCATACTGGTGAGAAACCTTACCAATGTAAAGAATGTGGCAGGGCCTTTACTCACCAGTCAGTCCTCAACAGACATCACCGAATCCATACTGGAGAGAAGCCTTACCAATGCAAAGAATGTGGCAAGGCCTTTACTTACCAGTCACACCTTAACAGACATCACCCAATCCATACTGGAGAGAAGCCTTACCAATGCAAAGAATGTGGCAAGTCCTATACTCAGCAGTCAGACCTCAACAAACATCACAGAATCCATACTGGAGAGAAGCCTTACCAATGTAAAGAATGTGGCAAATCCTTTATTTGCCATGGAAGGCTTATCCAACATCTCCCAATCCATACTGGAAAGAAACCTTACCAATGCAAAGAATGTGGCAAATCCTTTTCTCACCAATCAACCCTTATCCAACATCTCCGAATCCATACTGGAGAGAAACCTTACCAATGTAAAGAATGTGGCAAGGCCTTCACTCAACAGTCAGCCCTTACCATACATCTCCGACTCCATACTGGAGAGAAGCCTTACCAATGTAAAGAATGTGGCAAATCCTTCACTCACCGCTCAAGCCTTACCAATCATCACCAAATCCATACTGGAGAGAAACCCTACGAATGTAACAAATGTGGCAAGACGTATACCAAGCACGCACACTTTATTGGACATAAAAAAATCCATTCTATTGAGAAACGTTAGCAATGTGAGTAACATGCCAAGGCCTTTATCCAACACTCACCTTATTCAACATCACAGAATTCATACTAGATCAAAACTCTACAAATGTTAGAATATGGCTAGATCTTTAAGTGACCTTTACACTTTACTGGACGTCACAGAATTCATACTAGATGAAAACCTTCCCAATGTAACACATGCGGTAAAGTCTTTAATCACTTTTCAGCCTTACTCAGTATCACAGAATTCATCCTGGAGCAACTCTTCCAAATTTGAAGAATGTGAGAAAGGTTTTCTGGACTGTTCACCCCTTGCTTCACGTTGGAAACTTGATCCTGGAGAATAACCACTGAATACGACAGCATGTGGCAAGACTTCTAAGAACTGCTACACCCTGACTCCTCATCAGAGAAGGAATACTAGGGAAGATGTTGCAAATATACAGAATTTGGAGAGCATGTTAATTAGAGCTGAAGCTTCATTCTACACCACAGAATTCATTCTGGAGAAAAAACGTAAAATGTAAAGAATGTAGTTAAATCTGTATGACTGCTCAACCCTACTCAGGATCGCAGACTTTCTCCTGAGGAGAAACATTACAAAGTAAAGAATGTGTCCCACCGTTAGCTGGAACTCACAACTTGCTCAATTCCATAGCTATCTTAGAGCATAGAAAGAGAGAAAGAGAAGAGAGAATTGCAGTGCTTACAAGTGGAGTTTGATCCTTCATCAATACTTGAAGAAACACATGAGATTTAAATCCTACATCATGACATCATGAATGAGACATGGCTTTCATATCCAATGTACTCCAGACTTTGCATGAAAGAAGGTAACTTTGAAGACATATTTAAAAAAATATAATTGCACATCAAATTTCAATAAATGTCACCGAATTCACATTGGGAAGTAGTACATCAGTCTCTATTCAGAAATA
>NC_043704.1:2950404-2958092 GCF_006229205.1 Suricata suricatta
ATACTGATGATAATGAATAATTCAAAGTTAATCTCAATGTATATGCTCTTATGCCTCAAAAGTTTAAATGGATTTGTTGTCGGGAGCCATTCTGACTCACAAGTTGAGAATTCTCCTTGATAGGTTATGGCAGGTTTGCAAGGTCTCCTTCCATCAGATGATGACCCACTTAGTTGTTTTTGCCTGAGCACCAACACCCCCCACCCCCACAAGGCCCCTTGTTGATTGGTATCTGGAGTGAAGTGTCCCCTTATTCTGGCCCTAATACATGCTGATTGCACCTTGTGGAGGAACTTATTATAGGAACTTCTTCTTTTGTGATTATGGAAGCAACCATTGCATTTGCGGAGAATCCTGCGTTTCTTATGCTTCTCAAGTAAACAGGCTATTGACCCCTGCTCACAATGAACTAACTTTTGCCTTTGCTATGCTAGAAACATTGTCTTCTATTTGAATGCTAAGGATACCTTCCTGCCCATATGATTAGCATTCAATCCCTTACCTCAATCACTATTGATAAAGATTATGCATGAATCTTCTACAAATCTATGTTCTGGTAAATTGTTACTTATCGAAGAATTTATCATCAGAAGTCATTGTCTAACCAAATCCACGTCTCTGCTATTCCCCATACATTTGACCATAAATAAACCTGAGTCTCAGTCAGTGCAGAGAAGCCTGCCTGTTGATCAGAAAGAATCTTGTGTTTCTCTCATCTGTCCGTTTCACCAACAAAATCCATCCTTCAGGGAACCCTGGACCTGCTCGGGCTGAACTCCAGCACCATTTATTATAAACAGTAAGCTCACATAATCCAGAGCCAGTAGGTTCAGAGCCTTCTAGAGAACCAAGAGAACTGATGGGTCCACTCTAGTCTGGGAGGCATGAGCTAAATGCCATAGTTCTATTATGAAGGTGGCAGCTTCAAGACCCAGGAAGGGTCAGCATTTCAGTTTCAATATGAAGGGAGGAAAAAAGTCAATGTCCCAGTCTGAAAATCATCAGGAAGAATTCCCTCCTACCTAAGGGAGGACTTGGCCATCAACTGATTGGATGAGGCCCACCCTCACTGAGGAGGGCAAGCTGCTTTAGTCTACCAGTCTTTACTCAGTCTAAGTGTTAACCTTATTCAAAACCACCCTCACTAAACACCCACAATAATGTTTGCCCATATATCTTAGCACCTTGGGCCCGGTTGAATTGACACATAAAATTAACCATGACACTATCATACTCCACTAAACAAGAATATAATCTTCCCAATAAATTGATGTGAATAAAATCCTCAAAATGTCAATAGTAAATGGCAGCTTCCAGTCTAAACTTGTATGTGTAGTATATATATTCACATGTATACGTGCATGTTACTTATAGTATATGAAGTTATTATTCTTAATCATTTAAGGAATAATTTTAAGTGTTGTTCCTGTTATATATAAATCACAAAATTCCATCTCTCAAAAAATGTTGAGTCCTGTCTCCCATTGGACATGGTGAAATTGTGTTTTGAGTATTTGTTTACTTGTATCAACATTAAACCTCTAGGTAATAATTAATGGCAATAAATAATGTCTTTTCATTATTCATATATTGTAAACATATGGTTCATGTTCTTAGTATTAAGAATCAGGCTTAGGAAGCCTGATTTATTAATTAAACTTCATTGCATGAGTCTGGTGGCTGGCCCAGAATTTGCCACCAAAATACACCATGAAGATTATGGTTGACCTGGTTGTGGTAAACCTTGTCGGTGGGCAAGCACCATGTGATCTGTTGTAAACCCAAGTGTATTTTTAAAGGTGATGGGCATTGGAAAGTCATAATGTTACTAATAAAAGGGCAAAGACCAGGTTCTATGTTTATGGGTACAAAACAGTATTTTCAGAACTTAGACGAAACTACATAAGTAATTTTTTAAAACTAGGAAAAATCCTTATGAGAGTGTTCAGGAATTTAAGTGCCATGGAACACTGACAGAATAAAACACTTCATCAATATGCACTTAAAAATATTGTTGGGAAAAAAGCCAAGCTATTGAGTTAGAAGAAAATTTCTTGATGAAATTTGAATCCTTGTCATGGAAATGACGTCTTATATTACTTATATAATTCCCTGAAAGTATAAAGTGCTAGCCAAATATTTGTTATATTTGGGATGCAAAATTTAATATTGAAGGGTCAGTAAAACATGTCTTTTTGTATCTTTCGTTTTTAATTTGTGAATTATCTGAAAGATTTGACAACCTGAAAAATACCCAGTTAAAAACATTTTACTAATTTTTAAAATTATAATAATCTAGTTGTTTTTTACTCTATGTGCCAGTATATATATTTATAAGGGCATAAGTGTATTATTCTTATATGTGAGTGTATACATGTGTTACATGTGTACATGTAGATGTAACATTCAGGAACTTATATGCAATATGATTATTACATGATTGCATGCATGTGTATTATATATGAACAGCAATAATGATATGTGTGCATGTGTATAATTGGATAAAATTTATATATAAAATTCTTGTTTCCACTAGGTCTTAAATAATATAGCAAATGCTGCTAAGAACAAAGGTTTCATTAACGTCTAGCTACAGCTGTTTACCTGTGTGAAGGCCTTTGACAGCCATGCCTGCGATTTCCCACACTAATTTTCAACATATCAAATGAAAGCCTCTACAGTTAATGTGATTGTAGGCTGATTGTCATTAGGTCAGTCTTCTGTCATAGTTTTGAACAGAAAATAGGAAATGTTAAATGAGAAGGTTCTGAAGGACAAACCAGATGCCACTTTTTGTTATAGGATTGTGGAAAAAAGACAATGAGTTGCTGATGTCTTGGTTAGTGAAGAATGACGTTGGAGATAATAGGCATAAGGATTAGGACTTTATAAGGGCATATGGTATGTATAGTTAAAGTTTAATCTTATGTTTTTTTAAAAAGGTTAAATCCTTGAATTTAGAACCAGTTTTTTTTTATAGTTTATTGTCAAGTTGGTTTCCATATAAACACCCAGTGCTCGTCCCCACAAGTGTCGAATGCCCAGATTTCATCCTTTCTCATTGCCATGTAGTATTCCTTTGTATACATAAATTACATCTTCTTAATCCATTCATCAGTCGATGGACACTCAGCTTCTTTCCATGATTTGAGTATTGTTGAATGTGCTGCTATGAACATTGGGGTACATGTCCCCTTATGCATCAGCACTCCTGTATCCCTTGGGTAAATCCTTAGTAGTGCTTTTGCTGGGCCATCGGGGAGTTCTATCATTAATTTTTTTGAGGGACCTCTACACTGTTTTCCAGTGCGGCTGCACCAGTTTACATTCCCACCAACAGTGTGGGAGGGTGCCCATCTCTCCACACCCTCGCCAGCATCTATAGTCTCCTGATGTGTTCATTTTGGCCACTCTGACTGGCATGAGCTGGTATCTCAGTGTGGTTTTGACTTGCATTTCCCTGATGATGAGTGATGCTGAGCATCGTTTCATGTGTCTGTTGGCATTTGGATGTCCTCTTTGGTGGAAGTGTCTATTCATGTGTTCTGCCCAGTTCTTCACTGGATTCTTTGTTTGTTGGGTGTGGAATTTGGGTGCATTCCTTGTAGATTTTGGATACTAGCCTTTTATCTGTTATGTCATTTGCGACTATCTTTTCCCATTCTGTGGGGTGCCTATTAGTTTTCTTGATGGTTCCTTTGCAGTGCCAAAGCTTTTCATCTTGATGAGGTTCCAATAGTTCATGTTTGCTCTTGATTCCCTGCCCTTTGGGATGTGTCACGTTAGAAATTGCTGCGGTTAAGGTCAAGGAGGCTGTTTCCTACTTTCTCCTCGAGGGTGTTGATGGCTTCCTGTCTCACATGCCGGTCCTTCAGCCATGTTGAGTTTCTTTTTGTGAATGGTGTAAGAAAGTGGTCTAGCTTTAGTCTTCTGCATGTTCTGTCCTGGTCACCCAGCACCATCTGTTAAAGAGGCTGTCTTTGTTTTTTCATTGGATACCCTATTCTGCTTAGTAAAAGATTAATTGGCCATACACTTGTGGGTCCAGTTCTGGACTCTCTATTCTATTCCATTGGTCTATGTGTCTGTCTTTATGCCAGTACCATAGTGTCTTGATGATGACAGCTTTGTGGTAGAGACTAATATCTGAAATTGTGATATCTCCTGTTTTGGTTTCTTCTTCAATATTACGTTGACTATTTGGGGTCTTTTGTGGTTCCATACAAATTTTCGGATCTTTGTTCTAGCTTTGAGAAGAATGTTGGTGCAATTTTGATGGGGATTGCAGTGAATGTGTAGATTGCTCTGGGTAATAATGACATGTTCACAGTGTTTATTCTTAAGATCCATAAGCATGGAATGTTTTTCCATTTGTGTCTTCTTCAATTTCCTTTGTAATTTTTGTATAGTGTTCATCATACAGATCTTTTATATCTTTGGTTAGGTTTATTCCTAGGTATTTTAGGTTTTTCATGCAATTATGAATGGGATCAGTCTCTTCATGTCTCTTTCTGTGGCTTCATTGTTGGTGCATAGAAATGCAGCTGATTCTGTACGTCGATTTTGTCCCCTGGGACTTGGCTGAGTTCATGGATTAGTTCTAGTAGGCTTCTGGTGGAGTCTGTCAGGTTTACCCTATAGAGTATCATGTCACCTGCGAACAGTGAAAGGTTGACTTTGTCCTCGCAAATTCTGATGCCTTTTATTTCCTATTGTTGTCTGATTACAAATGCTAGGACTTCCAGCACTATGTTAAACAATGGTGGTGAGAGTGGACATCCCTGTCATGTTCCTGATTTCAGGGGGAAAGTTCTTAGTTTTTCCCCATTGAGGATGATATTAGGTGTGGGCTTTTCTTAACTGGCTTTTATGATGTGTAAGTAAGTTCCTTCTATGCCTACATTCTTGAAGGTTTTTATTAAGAAAGGATCCTATATTTTGTCAAATTCTTTATCTGCATTTATCAACTGGATTATATGGTTTTAATCTTTTCTTTTGTTTATGTGATGTATCATATTGATTGATTGGCAAAAATTGAATCAGTCCTGTAACCCTGGAATGATTCCCCTTGAATAGTTTGCTCATGATGGATAATTCTTTTTCTATGCTGTTGAACTCAATTTGCTAGTATCCTGTTGAATATTTTTGTGTCTGTATTCATCAAGGATATTGGCCTGCACTTCCCTTTTTTCGCTAGGTCTCTGCGTGGTTTGGGACTCAAGTGATGCTTGCTTCGTAGAATGAGTCCAGACGTTTTCCTTCTATTTCTGTTTTTTCAAATAGCTTCAGAAGAATGGGTATTATACGAATATTGGGTATTATCTGATATGAATGTCTGGTAGAATTCCCCATGGAAGCCACCTGGCCCAGGGCTCTTATTCTTTGGGATATTTTTGATAACTGATTCCATTTCATCACTGGTTATGAGTCAGTTCAGATTTTCTATCCGTTCCCGTTTGATTTTGTTAATGCATGTGTGTTTCAGAATTTGTCCACTTCTTCTAGGTTGTCCAGTTTATTGGCATATAATTTTTCATAGCATTCTGTGATAATTGCTTGTATTTCCTAGGGACTGGTTGTAATAGATCCATTTTCATTTGTGATTTTGTCTATTTGGGTGTTCTCTCTTTTCTTTATGAGAAATCTGTTTAGACGATTATCAGTTTGATTTTTTTCAAAAAATCATCTCTTGGTTTCATTGATCTGCTCAATTGTTTGTTTGTTTGTTGTTTTGGTTTCTATATTGATTATTTCTGCCCTGATCTTTATTATTTCTCTTTTTCTGCTGGATTTGAGGTGCTCTTGCTGCTCTCCTTCTAGTTTCCTTAGGTGCACTGTTAGGTTTTTGTATTTGCACTTTTTCTGGTTTGTTGAAATAGGCCTGGATTGCAATAAACTTTCCTCTTAGGACTGCCTTTGCTGTTTGGATTGTTGTATTTTCATTTTCATTTGTTTTCATCTATTTTTAAATTTCTTGTGTAATTGCCTGAATGGCCCGTTCATTCATAAGTAGGGTGTTCTTTAACCTCCATATTTTTGGAGGCTTTCCACACTTTTTCCTGTGATTGATTTCAAGTTTCATAGCATTGTGATCTGAAAGTGTGCGTGGTATGATCTCAATTTGCTTACATTTATGGAAAGCTCCTTTATGACCCGGTTTGTGTACTATATTGGAAAAGGTATCAGGCGCACTTGAGAAGAGAGTGAATTCCATAGCCTCAGGATGTAGAGTTATAAACAGAACTGTCAAATCCATCTGGTCCAATGTGTTGTTCAGGTCCATTGTTTCTTTAGTGATTTTCTGTCTAGTTGATCTATCCATTGCTGTATGTGGAGTGAGTTTAAATTCCTCCTCAAGAGCACGTTCTTATCAATTTCTGTTTGGATTAAGTGCTTTATGTATTTGGGTGCTTCTGAATTTGGTGTGTAGATGTTTATAATTGTTAGGTCTTCCTGATGGATAGATCCTATAATTATTGTATAATGCTCTTCTTCATCTCTTGTTTCTGCCTTTCCTTTAAAGTCCAGCTTGTTCGATATAAGTATGGCTACTCTGGGTTTCTTTTAACTTCCAGTCGCAAGATAAATATTTCTCCATGCCGTTACGTTCAATCTGAAGCTGTCCTCAGGTTTTAAATGAATTTCTTGTAGACAGTAAATAGATGGATTTTATTTTTTTTATCCATTCTGCTATCCTAAGGTATTTGGTTGGAGCATTTATTCCATTTACATTCACTATTATGATTGAAGTATATGGGTTTAGAGTCATCGTGTTCTCTGTAGGATTCATACTTGTAGTGGTGTCTCTGGTACCTTGTGTTCCTAGCAACATTTCCCTCAGAGTTCCCCTTAGGATTTGTGGTAGGGCTGGTTTAGTGGTAATGAATTCTTTCCATTGTTGTTTCTTTGGGAAAACCTTTATCACTCCTATTCTGAATGGCAGGCTTGCTGGACAAAGGATTCTTGGCTGCATATTTTTTTTTGTTTATCACATTGAAGATTTCCTGCCATTCCTGTGTGGCCTGACAACTTTTAGTAGATAGGTCTGCAACTACTTTGAAGGGTTTCCCTTTTCCCTTTATCCATAGCTGCTTTCAGAATTCACTTTAACCTTATATTTTGCTAGTTTCATTCTGATATATCATGCAGAAGACCGAGTCAAATGATGTCTGAGGGGTTCTCTGTGCCTCTTTGGTTTCAGTGTCTGTTTCCTTCCCCCGATTGGGAAGTTCTTGGCTATAATTTTTTCAAGTATCCCTTCAGCCCCTTTCTTTCTTCTTCAGGAATTCCTTTGGTACAGATATTGTTCCCTTTGATTGTATCACTCAGTACTCAAATTCTCCTTTCGTGTTCTTGGATCAATTTATCTCTCTTTTTCTCAGTTTCCTCTTTTTCTATCATTGTGTCCTTTAATTCACCTATTCTTTCCCTGCCTCTTCAATTTGTGCAGTGGTCGCCTCCATTTTATTATGCACCTCATTTATAGCATTTTTTCATTGATCAGAACTATTTTTAAGGTGCATAGTCTCGGTAGCAAAGCTTCTCTGATGTCTTCCATGCCTTTTTCAAGCCCAGCAGTTAATTTTATGACAAATGTCCTAAATTCTTGCTCAGTTATGTTGCTTAGATCTGTTTTGACCAATTCTGTAGCGGTGACTACTTCCTGGAATTTCTTTAGAGGAGAGTGT
>NC_043704.1:2958192-2986588 GCF_006229205.1 Suricata suricatta
CGGTAGCAAAGCTTCTCTGATGTCTTCCATGCCTTTTTCAAGCCCAGCAGTTAATTTTATGACAAATGTCCTAAATTCTTGCTCAGTTATGTTGCTTAGATCTGTTTTGACCAATTCTGTAGCGGTGACTACTTCCTGGAATTTCTTTAGAGGAGAGTGTTTTTGTTTCATCATTTTGGCTAGTTTTCTGTCTCTTGTCAGTTTAAAAAGAACTGTTATGTACTCTCCACCTGTGAGTACTGCTATATTAAAGGATTTTCATTGACTGTCCGGATAAGTCCGTTCAGGAAGTGTTCTTTCAATGGGCTCCCTTGGTCTCTCTTGTTGTGTCTTTGGTTATTTTATTTCCCTACTCGTAGTGATATTTGGGACTCTCCACCATGTGTACTTTGGCTTGTTTGTTGAGGTAGCCCTGGAACAGAAAACAGACAGACAAACAAATAGGGAACAAAAGCACACAAATGTACAAACAAATGAAAAAGCCAGGCAAACCAAAAGGGAGAGGAAAAAAAGAGAAAAGCAGTTTAAAAGCAGAATGCCAGAGATCCCAGTTATAAATAAAGAGCAGGGTAGAGGCAGTGCTGATGGAAGAGCATATACAAAGGGAAGTGACAGGGATGGGAAGAAAGAGAAATTGAACTTTGCCCTGGATAATGTTACCCTAAGAAACTATATAGTCTGATCATTTCAGAGAGAAAGGAAGGTAATGACGGAGGTGTAGAATATATTTCAAGAGAGTGAATTAGGGGCGCCTGAGTGGCTCAGTCGGTTAAGCATTGGACTTCGGCTCCGGTCATCATCTCACGTTAGTGGGTTCAAGCCCTGTGTCGGGCTCTGTGCTGACAGCTCAGAGCTTGGAGCCTGCTTCTGAATCTGTGTCTCCCTTTCTCTTCGCTTCTCCGTATCATGCCCTGTCTCTCTCTGTATCAAAAAATAAATAAAAAATTAAAAGAATAAAAAAGAGAGAGAGAGACAATGAATGAGATATGACTGTTAAACAAACCTATAACCAGAATATCCACTCCAGGGAAGGGGAAAGATAAGAATGAGATAAGGGAGATATATCTGAATTGCAAGAATTGATCTAGAGTTCATCACAGCAATACATCCGTGCTGGTTTGGGGGGAGGCGCTGGGCTATTTCCAGTGCATCCAACCAGCTCTGGTACCAAAGCAGCTAGGCAAGGCAGATGGGTGTGGTTTAGTGTAGGCAGATCTCACCTGCACTGTGGGTCTCTGGGCCTGCTCCCTGAGGCCCCACCTTGGTGGCTGTGGGGTGAAAAACGGCGGCCCCCAGTCCCTTCTCAAACCACGTTTTGTGATCACTCTTTTGGGTCCGATCTTATTCTGCCCTTGGTGTAGCCATGGTGGGCATTGCTCTATGTCCTGCCCCCAGCCTCGTTTTCACCTCTTATTCCATGTACAGTAATGATGGTGAGTGAAAGGTCCCCCCGAAATACCAGGCGGGGCCCTTCCTAGCTGGCGATCAAGTAGGGGAGCAGTTTTTCCTGATGCCTATTGAGTCCTTTGCATACAGTCTGTCCCAGAGAAACTTTCTGGGCCCAGAGCACACAGCCCAAAGAAGCCTCCTCAGTAAGAAATAGTATGTGTCTCTGAACGCCCTGTGGCTACAGATGGGATGGTAGGACCCCTCTCTTTCCTGGCCAAGGTTTCTCTCTTTTCCAGGGACAGTTGTTAAGAGCAGTTTGGCCACTTTTGTCCCTTTGTCTCTGTGCAGAGGGGGCTCCCTCCCCTCCGTGCTTCTGTGTCTCCACTGATTTTATCTTCCCCAGCTCTCATCATGCACCTATGAGGCTGTCTTCTTAGTGGACTCTGTCTCCTTTTCTCCCCAACTCTTGTGGTTCAGTGTCTTTTGTCTTCAGCCCTTCTTTGTTTGATAGATGCAGGAGGAGTTAGGGGACTCCCTACTTCTCCCCAATCTTGCCCGCTCCCCTAGAAACCAATTTAAACAGCAAAGAATATCAGAAACAAAATTACAAAGATTAAATCAAAATTATAAAACAAGAAATGAAATTGTAAAATGTCTACCCTCTTAATTTAATTTATGAATGAAATTAATAAACTCATAAGAATACAAATAGGTTTGGGGTGGTGATATGTTTGTTTTTCAAGTTTTTTCTGTTATTTTTAGCACTGATCAAAATTTGTTGAAGTACATATTTAGTTATCTTTACAGATTTCTTATAATAACTCACAGCCTAGATGAATTTTTTTTCACTCAAACGTCTGTATATGGCTGTGTCATATTGTCATTATGTTTACATAAGTGGACCGGTTATTCCACTCAAAATATGATAAATATTATTTAATTCTAGCAGATAGATAATTGAAGGCTATTTAAGCTAATTATGAGGCTATATAAATTATAGTTAATATGAAACTTAAGGTTTTGGACAGGTCATTTTATTGTTAGTAATATTAGTGTGGATAGAACAATAATTAACATAAAGTAGGATAGAATATTGGGCATATGAGACTATGTATTTGACATTATTACAAAAAATGCAAAACCTACATTGAAATCTCAAGCTACACATACTAATAAAATAAGTGGTATTAAAATCGGTGATGTTAAATATTTGTTAAGGGTAACCCAAGTTATATACATATAACACAATACACTCTAAATTTAAGAGTGTAGCTATTTTGGGACTAGTAGATGAAAAGTCACATTACAACCACAATGAAACTAGTGAGAAGTTCTTTTAAATGGTGTTCGGGGTGCATTTGGCATAATGGCGTGAGTCACAATCTAACAAGTCAGTATTATTTGCATATTGTAACACTACTTTATTCATCGGAGTCTTTTGAAGAACCAGCTCTTAATATTACAAGAACCATAGACAGAGCAAACATAATTTTGGATCACATATTCAGTGCTCTCAGGGTAGTTTTATTAAATACGCAGTTTTTGGGCTAAAGGGCTGAAGGGTGATACCTACTGGGAAAAATTTTGTTGAAAATAAATGTATAGATTCTCAACAAGTCTATATACAGAATGCGGTTTATCTGCATATGCATTTATTTGTCCTACCATAATATAATAATAACTAATGTGAAAGCTAATACTTTATGAGCAGTAGTGATGCCATTTGAAGTGCATAACTTAGTCTGTGTGAAGTTAGTACATTTAATTAAATGTATTTATTAATCCATTACATACATTGTACATACATACAATACATCAATAATTAATTAAACAATATGTTTAATGTGTTCACATGGATGTGTACAGAATGCAGTGTTATCCCACACCAGTGTTAACCTATCTCATGATGTAATCGCCATGGGCATAGCTCTAAATATCACATGTTACAGTAGATATAGAGATGACGCTCAAAGGGCCTAGACACAAGGGAGTAGGTTCAGAGACAGGAACCCAATGAGATGGATTAGGAAGCCATATTATTAGAACTGTTTTCATTCCCTAATATAGGGGTTGTAGGCAATCTAAAGTCACATAGCAAGCAGGGAGTTTTAAGGGGGAGTCACGGAACTACTGAATGTTGATATGTAGGAGACACAGTGCTACAGTGCCTAATTGTTCTTGATATGATCTCAAGACTTGCTGGCATCAGAAAGGGCCACTGTTCTATGATGGTCAAGCTTGAACTGCTAGGAACATCGGGTTCCTTGTTTGCCAGCATCAGTGGTCTGTTGAAATCTTAAACAAGCTACAATTAGTCAAGCCGTAAGCTAGAGACCACAGGCCAGTGCATTAGATGTATGTACCTATGAAAGTATTTGTAACAGTTATAGTCGGATAAAGTCTGATAAAGTCTGTATTTGGAAAGGAACATACATACTTCAATAAGGCAGTGTTTATGAAACTTTACTCTGTGCACACACACACAGCTTTTACTCACATGGTGCTATGCTGGGTGCCTCAGGAACATGTATGTGAGTTACTCTTCATTATACTTTAGGACTTGAAAATAGGTGTCTCGTACTTCCCCCAGAATACAGATGCTGTGCCCTGCCTCTCTGTTTCTTTTTCTTCATAACATTGGTTGTATAAAAGAGGAGCCAAATATAGTTTGGAAGAATGTAAAGGGGCATGACCTGAACCTCAGAAGAAGTTCTCATGGTTGACTAAGAACCAAATTGGCATGTGATAAGCAGGAGAAATGCAAATTTAATAGTATGTGTATGGAGACTCCACAAACACAGGAAAATTGCAAAGGGAAAGTAAAGTATGTCTGTCTTTGAAGAGGAGAGAAGGAAGAGAAGGAAGTCAGGGAGAAGAATGGGAGGAAGGAAGGAAGGAAGGAAGGAAGGAAGAGGAGGAGCAAGGAATCAGAAGTCTGGGGCCTCCAAGGTAAAGAAAGGAATTCACAGGAAGATGAAAAGTAATATTTGGTAAGCACATATTTTCTGGGCCACTCTGAAACAATGGGACATAGAAGACTTTGTTCACGAGGTCCTTCCTGGATTCTTCTCTGTTAACCATACCTAGTTTGCATCATAATGTAGTAACATATGGTGAGTGCTCTCCTGCTGGGGCAGCTTTTCATGTACATTATTGTTTAGAGAGGGAGGTGACGAGTAAACATTTTTCTGAATCTGCTTAATTTTGATCATTATTAACTCTAAATAATCTTTCTGCAAATGTGGTCCATCAGAGAAGAGCCTGGGTGTGGCTCATACACACTGGAGGAGATTTTGTTGCATAAAGTAACAATCACACAGGAAAAAAAAATCCTCTATGAAATCACATGGAATCTAAAACAAGTCAAAATCGGGGCACGTGGGTGTCTCCTTTGGCTAAGTGTCAACTTTGGTTCAGGTCATGACCTTGTGCTTCATGAATTCGAGCCCCGTATTGGGTGCCCACAGCCAAGGAAGCCTGCTTGGGACTCCTGCTCTGTCCTCTCTGCTCCTCTCCCACCCATGCTTTCTCTCTTTTGAAACATAAATAACTTTGAAAAAAACATTAAAGTAAGTGACAGTCATCGAAGTGTGGATTATAATATTGCCAGCAACTGAGGGTGAAGGAAATGTTGAGATGATCATGGCATCTCGAGGTGTCGGCAGGGGACCCTCTCAAGCCTGTCACTCATAGTCAATGGCAGATCCACCAGGAAAGGAAAGTCTTCACATTCCACAAACTCGACGGTGGAGGCAGGTTATACTCTCCTATTCCCGCCAGAGGAAAAGCCGTTTCCATATCATTCCCAGGCAGCAGCTCAACCACTGAAACCCACATTCCTTCAAACTACCATTTTATTACAAAGAACTTTAGTTTATAAGCAACTTCTCAACTCATCCCTTGTGTCCAGAAAAGCAGGCCTTCTTCTGTATTCCCTGGACTCAGCTACGGTTTTGCCTAACCAGTTTGGCACTAATTCCAAATCCTGTTTTTCCAGAATGAACCCATCACTTGGCCGTAAAATACCCGGCAGTGCTTATTTATAAGTGTAAATGTAACAAGATTCACTTTTGTAGGATAAATAAATATGGGATTTCTATTGTACAGCACAGTGACTGTTGTCTACACTTGAAATTTGGTGGAAGAAAGCATCTCAAGCATGCTCCCCCCCCACACACACTAATCTTAACTGTGTTGGGTGAGGCATTTGTTCATGAGTTTGATGTAGGTAATGATTTTGTAGGCAGATAAGCTTAGGGGTCCTGGGAATAGGGGAGAGAAGACTAGATTTCTAAACATAAGAGAAGTCACATTAGTCATTTCTGAATGATGCCTGCTACTTATCCTAGCACCTGCTTTGAGAACTTCCTAGGATATATGAAAATTGCGGAAAAATAGAGCTCAGTAGTTAACAATTCTTTTTTAATGTATTTATTTTTGACAGAGAGAATATGGGTGGGGAGGGAAGAAAAGGAGGGCAGAGCATCCAAAGTGGGTTCTGCATTGACAGCAGAGACTCCCCTATGGGCACAAACTCACACACCTTGAGATCATGATCTGAGCCGAAGTCGAACGTTTAAAGGACTGAGCCACCCAGGTGCCTATTCATCAGTAGTTAGCAAGCTGCAAAAGAATGCAGAAACAGGGGCACCTGGGTGGCTTAGTCTGTTAAGCGTCCAGCTTTGGACCTGGTCATGATCTCAGGGTTCCTGGGTTTGAGCCCCACATGGGGCTCTGTCCTGACAACTAGCTCAGAGCCTGGAGCCTGCTTTGGATTCTGTGTCTCCCTCTCTCTCTCTCTGTCCCTTCCCTGCTCACGCTGCTTCTCTCTGTCTCTCAAAAATGAATTAAAGACATAAAAAAAATGTAGAAACAAACAGCCACTACCAGGCATGCAGATGGTCTAATCATAGAAGATGCAATAAATCCATGATATATAGTCTCCCACTGCTGTGTCCAGAGTAGAGACTGACTTGACACACATTCTCTTGTGGATTTTGTGGGAATTGAACACTTACTATGAGCACCCAAATAATGGACTAAGGGCACCAGGCACTTGACGATGCCTATCCTTCCTGGTCCAGTGACTTCAATCAACTAGGACCTGGACTCTCAATTTAAGATGACTTTTGGCTGATTTGAAAATAAAATGTCGTTTGCCACATCCCTTGACATATATGCACGTGTACTTGATGTAAATCTGACCCGACGTTGGGAAATATCCCTGGTGTTCTTTTCTTGCAAGGAAAACTGATTCTTTTCCTATGTTTTGGTTGATGGTATCTTTTGGTTCAGCAGCCATCAAGAGTGAAATCAATTGTGGGTTATAATTTCACAACGTGTATAAATATTTACTCTTTTATTCTTGTTTGTTTGGGGTTCTTTCCTTTTTTCTTTATTTTTGATAGAGAGACAGCGCGAACAAGGGAGGGTCAGAGAGAGAGAGGGAGACACAGAATCTGAAGCAGGCTCCAGGCTCTGAGCTAGCTGTCACCACAGAGCCTGACGCGGGGCTCAAACCCGAGAACTATGAGATCATGATCTGAGCGGGAGCCTGACGCTTAACCGACTGAGCCACCCCGGTGCCCCGGATATTTATGTTTTAATCTTCGCGACAGTTGTGTGTTTTTAAATGGAAAACAAGGTGCTGAATGAGTATGCACAAGAAGCACTGACGTTAATGAGAACGTGTGAAATGTAGGCACTAAAACATGCAGTTCTCTGTTCCCATATACCTGCTTTTGGGGTTCAGTAAAAAGTGAGCACCTCCCATTGAGACTGGAAATAAACAGCCAAACCAAATTTTCATTTCCTTCAATCTGTTCACTGAGGGGCAGTCCAGAGTGAAGCCGGACCTGGAAAGTCTTCCAAAGAAGGTGCATCTGAGTGGTGCTGTGCAGGGAGAGGGTTTTAGGCTTCTGAAATCTCTACCCTAGGGGGTTTTGCCAGGTCCATTCCTGACTGTGTGCAGGGGACAGTAGCAGGCTGCTGTAAAATGTGCCCCTTTGCCATGTTGATCATTTTGAAGGAAAAGCTACTTAAGAAACAGCCGATGTAGTAGGAACACTCTGCCCTCCAGCTGTCCCCCGAAAGCAGGAAATCAATCTTCCATGTAAAAGACCCCTATCCTGCACAGAGAGTTAAAGAGATAGTCATCCCACCACAGACAGGGAATTTAGAGCTGAGCAGTCTTCAAGAACAAACCTTGTTACTGTTCACTAGTTTGCTACCAACCACTAACCAAGTTCCATCTAGAATTTCCTACTAATTGAAATCCCAACAGAAGTTCCTTTCTGCTGTGAAATACTCACAGATGTAATGTCTCTTTCTCTACAAAGCAGAAAAACTATCTGCATTGGTCCTTTCTATAGGACTAAATTTCATAATTTGATTTTGGGGTGCATGTATTTCTCTGGGATTTTTTCTCCTGTATTCTGTCTCTGTCAATTTGATTCTTATGCCAGCTAAAATAATCTTGAAACATAAAGGAACATTAATTCACCCCAATGATTTTCCCATAGTATCCTAAATAATCTATGTGCAGTGTGGAACATCTGTACATGTCTACCTTAAAATAAGCAATCTATTTGCATACATAATGATTCTTTTTGATCAGGATCAGGCATATTCCAAATTTGAGGTTCCTTTTGTAACACCTTATTGCAGTGACGAGGGCGATAGTCACTATGTCAGATACTGTGATACAATGTTGGTAAAAATGGTCCTTTTTAATGATATTCCTGGATGTCCACTTGGGCTTCTCACAGAAGAAGTGAGTACCAACACTAAGGGAGTTGCTTAGAGCGCCACGTGACGTATCTCTGGTCAGTGAGATGAAGGAGACTCGTGTGTGGAGGACGAGGGTCCTGAATGCAAAGGAAATAACTTCCTTTCAAAATCACTAGGTACTCTAAGATTTTATCTTACACCTTCTTCATCATGAAACAGGGTTTGAGGGGCGCCTGGGCGGCTCAGTTGGCTATGGAGCTGACTTTGGCTCAGGTCGTGATCTCGCACTTCGTGGGTTTGAGCCCTTCATTGGGCTCTGTGCTGACAGCTCAGAGCCTGGAGCCGGCTTCAGATTCTGGGTCTCCCTCTCTCTCTCTCTGATCCTCCCTGGCTCACACTATGTGTCTCTCTCTCAAAAACAATCATTAAAAAAATGTTTATGAAACAAAGTTTGATGCCAGTGGCAGGATCACCATATTGGGGTCATGAGAGAAAAAAGATGAGCACAACACCTGCATATGGATAATGTCGCAGCAAAACTGAGGAAAAGGAGGTCTCCTCCCATGATGCCTCAGTCATTTTATCAGACATGGGCTTTCTTCTTATTCCTTGTGTTCATAATAGAAAATACGTATCCTATTTTCTAGAAATATTACTCTTCTTGGAATAGCTGAACATAAATAAGAGCTACAAAATAAAACATTATTATATTTCCATTGTATTCATGTTAAATATGAGTAACCTGCTACCCAACTTGATGCGACAGGTTTTCACAGCAGATAAAAATCCTATTTACACACACACACACACACACACACACACACACATACACACACACACACGCCAAAAAAATGGGTGTAAGTACAGTAAGAGCTATGAAAGACCATTGGAATTTTTGGCCTAAAAATTGCGTGGACTGTTTGAAGCAGAAGTGCTCAACACACCTGCCTGCTAACATGTGTCCCCACTATGGGGAGAGGGGTAACAGAGAGCCTAGAGCTCATGACTACCCTGATCACAGGCTAAGTGGTAATGAAGGACGTACCCGCCAGCTATGAGTCAGCATCCCTGGAAGATCATCCATGTACAGTGGACCCAACTTACACTGGGCTTAGACACCTGGTATACCAGCACTTGGTGGAACTACAGCACATGCTTGCTGACCCTGCCTATTATAGCACCCAGGAGGATCCTTCAGTTCCCAAATCGACTCTGCCACATGACATTGTTACGTCATGTCCAAAGAGCTAACAGCATCCAAAACTGCCTGAGAAACATTAGTAATCTCTGTCACCCAGCAGCATCTGCTAGTAAGGAATATGCAGGAAATCAATATATTATGAAGAAAATTAGCAGTTCCCTGATCTCTGGAACTCACCATATTGGCCAAGACCCCAACTCTGTTACATCTATTCTCAGATAACACCACCAGGAGCTGCCTCGAACTTTGGACTGACTACAGGCTCTCTCCAATTGCCCCCCACATTTCAAAATATTTCTCTACATGTGCTTTTAATAGGTCTTATATTTCTCTCTGAAGACTGGTCCATCATTATTCTTCATCCACGTTCAATCCCTGTCAGTGCTAAATGTTTGAACTAGGACCGTGGTCCATTGTCTTGAATCCCTCTATTCTCAGTTAAGAGGTCAGTCAGGACACTCTAATCATAACACAGACAAAGAGCTGTCTGAAAGGCATATGTAACTGGAAAAGAAATGTGGGAGATTGAGAAGAACTGGCATACTTAACAAATGAAACAAGTGAGGTTTACGTTTCACTATTCAGAGAGTCAGTTGTGCTAACTGGAAACAGGTGTCCTTTCTCCACATGCAGAATTCATGCAATTCTTCCTGTAATTTTTCCTCTCCCGTGCCTTGCCTCTTATTGGAATATTTTTCTGCCACCTATGGAGTATTTACTACACACCTTGCCCTGTCATGTGTGTGCATGCACTAGGTTGAAACCTCAAAAGAACCCCACCATGATGACCTGGGGCCCAATCCTTATTAGGAACCATGGGTGCAGAGTTTAGGAGTTGCTGGATAAGTCCAGATTGAGCCCTTGAAACTAAAACATAGTTGGGTAAATCTTTGGGGATCTTCTCTAAAGGCTCCTCAGTGGAATGCCTAGGGACCTAGAGGAGGCAGTTGCTCACCGGGCAGTGACTGGGGTGTCATATAAGAAGTTATACTGACTTGTGACTGTGTAGCATGTTGTTTAGAAAATTTGCTAATGACGCTTTGTGTTGGTTCAAGCCCCCTGCTAGGAAACCGACTAAAAAAATAGATCCCAAGATGCACAATCAAGAAATACTTGAGGTAAACTGTCAACGGTACCCTTATTTTTCTGTAATGTATCCATTTTGATGTCCTAGTAGTTATAAGGCAGAGAAAATTATGTAATAGATGAAATATGAGAATTATAACCATTCACTCTTTAATGTCTGGGGCCACTGAGAAAATGACTACCAGGCATCTATATCTATCTATCTATCTATCTATCTATCTATCTATCTATCTATCTATCTATCATCTATCTATCTATCTATGTCATCTATTTATATGCAGATTTACATCATCTAAACCCATATCATCATCTATATCTATCTAATTATATCTAATTCTTTACCTAAGAGGTGGGAGATGCTATCTCTTATCTACATTTTTAAATAAGGTGAGGTAGGTTAATATTAGTGGCAGGATAGTGTGCCATTCATTATATACAAATTTAAACACATTTAAACACTGATATGTGGTATTTAATAAAATATATGAAAATCACTACTAGATACAGGTATGCCTTCAAACGCACTGTACGATCCTTGTTCAAAATAAAGATTGCAAGCATTCAAGAAGCATTCTTGTTCTGGGGCACCTGGGTGGCTCAGTCTGGTATCTGACTCTGGCTCATATCATGATCTCATGGCTGGTAGGTTTGAGTCCAAGACCAGCTCTGTGCTGACAGCTCAGAGCCTGCTTCAGATCCTCTGTCTCCCTCTCTCCAGGTCTGTCCCCTACTTGCATTCTATCTCTCTCAAAAATAAACCAAATAAAAAGTGAAGCATCCTTGTTCTGATATGATGACCTAGGAGTACTATGTTCAATAATTTTTAGGACTGAAGTAACTACTAAGAAATATCGTTGTACAATCATATGCCCTTTTGGGAAGGAGGTATCCTCTACCGATATCTGGGAAGTTGTTTTCATCACGACCACTTCAAGTAGTATTCTCCACCCTTATCCATTCATATTGCAAAGATGTATCGGTATTTTACTAGCATCCAACTACTTTTTCTTTGTTATGTCATTAAGTTTTAATGTTTTATTTTAATTCCATTTAAAATATGTGTGTGCTCATCACAGCAGTTGCATTTTTTAATTCCCAGCATGTATTAATTTAATCCCCCACACACCTTCCCTCTGATGGGGACTATCAGATTATTTTCTGTAATAAAGGGTTTATTTCTTGATTTATTTCTACTATCAAGTAATGATTAAATTCCTGGTGGAGGAGTGAACAATGGGCTCCCTAAAAGGTCTTCTCATTGCCCTTCTGATTTTTATTATAATAACTCTAATGTGTTCTCTCTTTTGCTTTGTTCTCTCCTGTTGTCATGATATGTGCAAGCAGTTCCTTACTCCTTTGCCCAGCCAACAGATGATACCTACTACACAAAACAAATTCACCCCAATGTCCCCTCTGCCCTCTACAACCATGGCTTTCTGTAATAGCGACATGTAGGGACAAAGAGTGACCAATTTTGGTCCATAGATTGGGACATTCTGACATCCCCTCTCACTTTGAAGAAGTTATAAAAGTTGAGCCCTTCACTGCTCAACAACCTTAAGGATTTCAGGATCAAAGATTAACAGGGGTGAATTGGGATGGAAACAGAAAAGTGTTCACCTTTAGGCCAGAAGGTGGACCTATAGCCTGCCTAGATTTGATAAGATCAAGTATGTGCTGGTTACTATATCCAGGGTATCATGACTGCCTGCACATCTTATCAAACTGAGCGGTAACCAAGGGAGAAATCTTGGAATAGTATTTTAGGAGTAGAAAATTAGAGGTAGGAACATTTATGATCTAATACTCCCTGCAAGACCCATCCCTTAGCAGCTTTATTCAGCCAACGTGCAGCTCTCTCTGCCCACCGGGCCTGTCCTGTGCTACTTAAATAAACTTACAATGATGTTTCACAAAATATTTCAAGAACTTTTTCCTGAACATTGTACTCAATGATCCCACATCAATTTTGTTACAAAAATCGCAAGTGCAGCTGTTATTCTCCTGCAAAGCCAATACTTAAGACGGGAGTTTTGATGGAGATGAATATGGGCTTTTTTTTTTAGGAGGCCAGCCATTTGGGAAGAAGGGAGGCTCTTGCCCACACACCAACCTCAGAGTCTTTGCCTGGCTGAAAGGTTTTTTTTTTTTTTTTCATAATGTTTCATTATATTGAGAGAGAGACACACACACAGTTTGAGTGGGAGAGGGGCAGAGAGAGAGCGAGACACAGAATCTAAATCAGGCTCCAAGCAGGGGCTGTCTTCACAGTGCCCACGGATGGGCTTGAAGTAAAACCACAAGATCATCCTGAGTGAAGTCAGAAGGTTACCAGACTTAGCCACCCACATGTCCATGCCCTGAAGTTTTTAAAAAAAGAGCTTGAGTGCAGTTGATCCATAGAAGAGGAATACGGTTATCTGTAACACCTCTTGGTTGCCTTCAGACTCAGTTATGCCAGCTCCAGGAAGTATTGTTCTACTCGGAGGTATGTATTGGTGTCTGAAGGAAAGGATGGATAAGAGGGTTTGGTTCTGACCCTTCTAGGAAACAACGCATGATATATAGATAGACAAAGAAAGATTTGGTTCATCAATCTTACAGGCTAACATTACAAGCTAAAACTGAAGACTCCTAAGTTGGCTAGTGGGGACTGGGAGTGTTTCAATACAACTTAAAAAACAACAAGTCCTCTTGGTTTATTGTGTTGCTGCCAATAGAAGGGTATCCTTCTTTTGGGAGGCTGATATATATACACACTAAGAATAAATCAGATGGGGAAACCCTATCAAATGGGAGCAGCAGAGCCATGGTGCATGCTCCTGAAGAAAAAGGACCTGGCCTTGGATTGCATTGTGTGGTGTCCTGATCTCTGGGATGCACTGGAGAGAACAGTCCTCTGCCTACAGCACTGTGGGAAGAGGCTTTCTTGGCTCCCCAAGGTCAAAAGATTGTGCAAGTGCCTGCCAGAGGCCTTTCAGTAACAGGGTGGGGAGGCTCCTCTCCAGAGGAGGGGAGCAGATCCAGATCCAGGCCTTGCCAGATCCTTTAGGAAAACAGGTTTTGAGTCCTAACGGAGTTCTAAGGAGAAACAGCAGAGAATTGTGGCTCAGGGCTAGTTGACTGTCCTCTCTATTCTTTGAGTGCTGCCTGAACGATGTGGGTTGAAAGCCCCAGTCCCTGGAGGAGACACCGTTCCCCCTCCCAATATCAACCGAATGAAACTTCAGAGAGCAGCACATGGAAGCAGAACATGTATACCACAAATCCTGCCCCGCCGTGCCTGGCCACGGATTATTTAGTGGAGCAAGACTGACTGGCCCAACAGAGCCTGCCCCTCCTCCAGACCAGCACAGCCACCGGCCCCCTGCACCAACAGACAACTTTTTTTTCTCCTTTTTTCCCTTTTTGTCTCCTCCCTCTTCTATTTTTTTCTTTTGGAATCTGGCTCAGAGTCTCTGATTTCTTTTTTCCTGCATATATATGTATGTATTTGATCAGGATTTTTCATTCTAATTCCACTTTTACCTTTTCTTCTGTCTGTCTTCTTCTTTTTGTTCTCTTTTGTTTTATTTTCTTCCTTTCTATTTCCTTGGAATCAGCCTTATAGTTTTTTGACTCTCATTTTGATTTTCTTTTCCTCCTTTTCCTCTTTTTATGAATTGAGACTTCCCTCTTCCCACACCCCACCTTTTGTTTGTCAGGGTCCCTTCAACAAACCAATTAAAGGACACCAGCCCAAAGGTCCATACTCACCAATGCTATACCAATGAGATCTGCAGAGAAGTGACCAGAGGGATAGAGCATCCAAAATATAACAGCTGACTGCACAAAACATACACCAGGAGTATGTCCTGGGTGCCAGGCACTGGACAGTCTATGACCCCTTATTAATACAGCAGTCCTCTCAGGCCCAGGCATATAAGCAGCCCTTATAACATGCATGAGACAGAAACTTAGCCAGAGTGACGATCCAGAGGAATTCTCCACAAAACAAAGGTCAAGACGAAATCATAGCCAGAGAATAGCTCAAAGCAGATATAAATGATCCATCTGAAGAAGAATTTACAACAACAGTTACAAGACAAATAGCTGTGTTTGAAAACCACATAGAAGACACCAGAAAAACCCTTGCTGCAGAGTTCAGAGACCTAAGAACTAGTCAGGATGAATTGAAAAATGGTATGACTGGGATGCAGAACAAACTAGATACACTGACGGCCAAGAGGGAAGGAGAAGTGGAGAGGATAGGTGAAAGAGGAGATATAAGTTTGCAAAATGATGAAGCTGAAAAAGGGATAGAAAATTACTCTATCATGAGGGAAAATGTAAAGAATTAAGTGATTTCAGGAAATAAAACATTACTTATATCACAGAAGTCCCAGAAGAAATAGCAAGAGAACAAGGGGAAGAAGGTTTGTTTGAACACATTACGGTTGAGAACTTCCCCATCTGGGGAAGGAAAGAGGCATCCAATTCCAAGGGGTACAGAGAACTGCCTTCAAACTGAACAAAGACAGGTCAACACCACAATATGTCACTGCGAAACTTGCAAAATACAAAGATAAAGAAAGAGTTCTAAAAGCAGCTAGAGGAACACCTGGATGGCTCAGTCGGTTAAGCCTCCGACTTTGCCTCAGGTCAGAATCTCACGTTCGTGGGTTCAAGCTCCATATCTGGCTCTGTGCTGACAGCTCAGAGCCTGGAGCCTGCTTCGGATTCTGTGTCTCCCTCTCTCTCTGCCCCTCTCCGCTCATGCTTGTCTCTCTCTGTCTCAAAAATATATAAAATATTTAAAAAATTTAAAAAATATGTAAATAAATAAGAATGAAAGCAGCTAGGGACAAAATATCCTTAAACTACAAGGGTATTCACATAACTTTATTAGCACAAGTGTCATATAAATTTATTAGTAGAAGTGTGCCCTGAAACCTATCAGGCCAGAAGGCAGTGGAAGAAAATATTCAATGTGTTGATGAGGAAAAATATGCAGCCAAGATTCCCTTTCCCAGCAAAGAGTAGAACAGATACAGACTTCCCTAGACAAACAAAAACTAAAGAAGATAGTGATCACTAGGGTACCTGGGTGGCTCAGAAGGTTGAGAGTCTGACTTCGGCTCAGGTCATGATATCATGGTTTGTGAGTTGAAGCACCACATCAGCTTGTGTGCGGATAGCTCAGATCCTGGAGTCTGCTTTGGATCCTGTATCACCCTATCTCTGTCCCTCTGCCACTTGCACCCTGTGTCTGTCTGTCTGTCTGTCTGTCTCGCTCTCTCTTTCTCTCTCTCTGAAAAGAAAAGAAAACAAAACAAAGCAAAAATAAAGGGAGTTAGTGATAACTAAGCAGACCTATAAGAAATTCTAAGAGAGGCTCTGTTAGTGGAAAGCATCAAGGTCTATAAAGGACTAGAGAACATCACCACAAACACAAAATCTACAGATATAACAATGGTAGTAAATTCATATCTTTCAAATCACTCTGACTTTTAGTGCACTACATGTCCCAATCAAAAGACATAGGGGATCAGAATGGATTAAGAAAGTTACAAAAACAAAACAAAACAAAATGAAAAAAATAAAAAAACACAAGATCCCTCAATAAATTGCCTAGAAGAGACACTGAGAACACTTGCAGATTTGAAAGTGAGGGGATGGAGAACGTTCTATCAAGCTTATTCATGTCAAAGGATTAGCAAATTAGGTTAAAAATTTTTAAACATTTATTCATTTTAGAGAGATAAAGAGAGCAGAGCATGAGTACGGGAGGGGAAGAGAGAGAAGAAAGGGAAAAATTCCCGGAAACAAACTAGGAAAACTCAAATAGGAAGAAAGAGTCCTTTTAAACAGGGTTGTTACCAGCCAAGAAAATGAATTGGTATTAAACATCCCATTACAAATAAGAGTCCTGGGCCAGATGGGTTCACAGGGGATTTCTAACAGACACTTAAAAGAGAGTTAATACCAATTTTCCTCAATGTGTTCCAAGAGAAAAGGAAGGAGAGTTTCCAAACACTTTCTATGAAACTAGTATTACCGTGATTATAAAGTCAGACCAAGACCTATCTAAAAAAGAGGCCAAACTCCTTAAGGAACCTGGAATCAGAAATATTCAATAAGATACTAGCAAATGGAGCCCACCTGGGTGGCTCAGTTCCTTGGCTGTCTGACTCTTCATTGTGGCTCACATCAGGATCTCATAATTCATGAGTTCTAGCCCCATGTTGGGTCTACAATGAGGCTATGGACCCTATTTTGGATTCCCCCTCCCTCTTTCTCTGCCCCTTCCCTGCTAATTCCATCTTTCTCTGTGTCTCTGTCTCTCTGAAAATAAATAAACAAATATTTAAGAAGAAATAATGATTCACTATGATCAAGTGGGATTTACTTCTGGGATGCAAACATGGTTCACCATTTGGACATCAATGTGATAAACTATACTGATGTTAATAAATAAAGGCTAAGTACCATATGATCCTTTTGATAGAGGAAAAGCTCCATAGTTAATATCATCTTCAATGCAGAAAAACAGAGAGCTTTTACTCTAAGGTCAGGGACATGACACAGATGTCCACTCTCACCACTGTTGTGTAACGTAGTACTCAAAGTCCAAGGCTCAGCGATCAGAAGGAAAACAGAAATAAGACTTCCAATTTGGCAAGGAAGATGTCAGACTTTCACTCTTTATAGATGACGGGATAGTTTCTCTACATAGAAGACTGAAACACTCCACCAAAAACCTGCTAGAGCTGATATGTGAATTCAGCAAAGTCACCGGATATAAAATCAGTGTACAGAAATCAGTTTCATTTCTACACAGTTATAATGAGGCAGGAGAAATATCAAGGAGTTGATCTGATTTATAATTACACCTGAAGCACAAAGATCCCTAGGAATAAACCTAACCAAAGATGTAAAAAATCTGTATGCAAAAAATAGAGAAAGCTTATGAAAGGAATTCAAGGGGACAAAAAGAAATGGAAAAACATTTCATGCTCATGGATTAGAAGAAAAAATATTGTAAAATGTCAATACTACCCAATGCAGTCTACATATTCAAGGCCATCTCTATCAAAAGCACACAAACAATGGGGTACCTGGGTGGCTCCGTCTGTTGAGCAGCCGACTTCAGCTCAGGTCATAATCTCACGGTTCGTGGGTTCAAGCCCCATGTCAGGCTCTGTGCTGACAGCTAGCTTAGAGCCTGAAGGTTACATCATATACTGTATCTTCCCCTCTCTCTAACCCTCCCTGCTTGCAATGTCACTGTCTCTCAAAAATAAGTAAAAAGATAAAAAATTAAAAAAAACCCGAAAATGCTAAAGAACAGAAGCATTATTCCAAGAGCTAGAACAATCCTAAAATTTGTATGGAAACACAAAAGACTTGAATAGTCAAAATGATGTGCTAAAAGGAAACCATCAGGAGAGGCATCACAATTCTGGACTTTGGAATGTATTACAAAGCTGTAATCTTCAAGACGGTATGGTACGGGCACAAAAACAGACACCTAGATTCATGGAGTAGAAGAATGCAGAAACAGACCCACAAATATATGGCCAACTCATCAAACAGAAAAGATTATCCAATGGGAAAAAGACAAGCTCTTCACAAATGCTGCTGGGGGAACTGGACAGTGACATGCAGAAGAATGAAACTGAACAAGATTCGTATACCATACACAACAATAAATTCAAAATGAATAGAAGACCTAAATATGAGAAAGGAAATCACCAAAATCCTATAGGAGAAATATTCAGGAAACCTCTCTGACCTAGACCAGAGCCAATTCTTACTTGACATGTTTCCAGGCAAGGGGAATAAAAATGAAAATGAGCTATTGGCACTTCATACCAAAAAAAAAAAAAAATCCTTCTGCACAGGGAAGGGGAAGGAAATAATCACCAATACTAAAAGGCAAAAGATGAAATGGAGAGGATATTTGCAGTTGACATATCAGATAAGGGTTAGTATCCAAATCTAGATAGAGGTTACCAAAGTGAACACTGAAAAGCCAAATAATCCAGTGAAGAAGTGGACAGAAGAAGTGAAAATACACTTTTCCAAAGAAGACATCCAGATGGCTAACAGACCCCTGAAAATGCACTCAACATTACTCATTATCAGGAAACTACAAATCAAAACCACAATGAGATTTCGTCTCACATATGTCAGAATGGATAAATTACAAGGCACCTGGGTGGCTCAGTCTGTTGAGCTTCTAACTCTTCCTTTCAGCTCAGGTTATGATCTCACAGTTCATGGGTTCAAGCCATTGTCAGGCTCTGCCCTACAGTGTGGAAACCGCTTGGGATGGTCTCTCTCTCTCCCTCTCTGTCCGTCCTTCCCTCCCTCATGCTGTGTCTTCTCTCTCTCTCCATATAAACTTAAAGAAAAAAGAAAAGGAATGACTAAAATGAACTATTCAGGAAACAACAGATTTTGTCAAGGATGCAGAGATAGGTGAACCCTTTTGCACTGTTGAGGGGAATGCAAACTGGTGCAAACGCTTTGGAAAACAATATGTAGATTCCTCAAAAATTTGAAAATAGAACTACCCTAAAATGCAAAATGAACACTACAATTTACTTATCCAAAGGATACAAAAATGCTGATTTAAAGGAGTGCATTTGCCCCAATATTTACAGCAGTGTTATCAACAATAGCCAAATTATTCCAAGAGCTCAAATGTCTATCAACTAATGAATAAAGGAGATGTCATATATATGACAATATATATTGTATACACACACACACACACACACACACACACACACACACACACACACTGGACTATTACTCGCAATAAAAAGAATGAAATCTTGCGACGATGCGGAAGGAACTGGATGGAACTGGAGGGTATTTTGCTAAGTGAAGTGAGTCACTCAGAGAAAGACAGATATCATATGATTTCACTCATTGTGTAGAATTTGAGAAACACAACAGATGAAACAGGGGAAGGAAAGGCAAAACTAGATAAAAACAGACAAGGAGACAAACTACAAGAGACTCTTAAATATAGAGAACTGAGGGTTGCTGGAGCAGAGGTGGGTGGGGTGATGAGTTAAATGAGTGATGGGCATTGGAGAAGGCATTTCTGGAGATGAGCACTGGGTGTCATATGAATCTCTGGGTACTACTCCTGAAGCCAATACTACACTTTATGTTACGTAACTTGATTTTAAACTAAGTAAGTAAATAAAGTAACTATAAATGGATTAAATTCTTCAATCATGAGATATAGACCAGTTGAATGGAAAGAAATGGCATGACACACTTATAAGGTGCCTTCCACAGGCTTACTTCAGGGGCGCCTGGTTGTCTCAGTCGGTTAAACATCTGTCTTTGGCTCAGATTATGATTTCGCAGTTTGTGGGTTCAAGCCCTGCGTCGGGCTCTGTGCTGACAGTTATCTCAGAGCCCGGAGGCTGTCTTCGGATTCTGTGTCTCAATCTCTCTCTGTCCCTCCCCTGCTCATGCTGTCTCTCTCGCTCTCAAAAATAGAATAAAAAAAACTAAAAAAAAAAAAAAAAGAGAAAGTCTTCCTTCAGCTTTAGGAACACAGACTGAAAGTGCTGATGTGGAAAAAGATACTCTATGCAAACAGAAACGAAAGGAAAGCCAGGTTGCTATGCTTACATCAGACAAATAGACTAAGCCATGGTCTCTAATAGGACACAACAAAGGTCATTATGAAATAGGGGTTCATTTGTGGAGGGTTTTTAGCTATATGTTGTTTAGAAGAAAACGTTAAAGTTTTCCCTTCAGGTTGGTTTCAGAAGGACATGAATAGGGTGTTCCTGTAACTCGTAGTACTTTCCACTTTCCAAAGCAACACCTTTTCCCATAAATGTTGGTGTATCTGTAGGTTCAATTAGAGCTTGTGTAAGGTTTATGAACATCTGTATATTAAGGGTTCTCTAAATGACTATCTGATATTCAAAACCCTATTTCTATAATTGGGGGGAATGCTAAATGACAATTTCAGAAAAACCTTTTGTTTTCAGATTTCGATGTGTGTGGGAGAACATTATTTTGATGAAAATCATGGTTCTTTCCTATAACCAGGAGCCTATAGTTTGTCAAAACCAACATGAACAGGCTAATTTACAGTAACCTGTTTTCTAACCTTTTGCTATTATACACTGCAATTTTTTCTCATATGATTTTAACATAAATTGCTATCTGGTATTTTTATCTCCAAAGAAGTTATTTCAGCCATAATATCCCTCTGTAAGGTTACGGATATTAATTTTGGGGCAGTTTCTCTTTGCTTACAATTGCATCCCAAAAATAAGCACCACTAAGGAAGGTTTACCAGTCGAGCACTGTCCTTCCTTTGCTTCCACATTATCTCTATGAAAACCTTACTGCCATTTCCTATGGAAGGAATATGCTTAACCGTTTGAAGAAAGAAAAAACTGGTCTGGTGAACTCTTGAACATTTGAACATAGATCAATTCATCTTTTGACATTATACAGTAGCACCTTTCATTTTGAGCACCTTTCTCACATGGCCTAAACAACTTGCCCACTCCTAACATGGCATAAAACTCAGTAGGACACCTTTCCCTGCCTCTCTCAGCCCACATTTGCCCATGCGCAGAAGACACTGATGTGAGTTGGTCCTCACGTTCCCAGATTCCATTCTTGGTAATGGCTCCCCACAGCCATAAGTAGAATTTCTGGCCACTTGCTGCACATGTGCAGAGAGGACCTGTGGCACACATTGGCCTTCTGTGGCCAAAACCTGCAGTCATGTGCTTCTCCCTTCACCTGCCCAGGTCTCCAGAGGACCAGCCCTGAATTCCATCTCAATCAAGCCCACACACCTGAATTTACATTTCAAACGAGAAGGGATAGAGTCTCTGGACAGTCCAATCCTCCCTTGCACCAATGTTATCTCACCGGGTTTTTCTGCCTTCTCTCGTTTCTCCTTTTGGTATTATCAAACTTCACACATGTGCCCAAAGAGAATGCAGGCAAACCCGTCAAGCTTGGCACCTCCCACAATGCAGGTGATCCTGAGCAGATGTGGAGCAGTGACCAGCCATCCAAGATCACTCTGTGTAATATAAACGCTCAAGCTCCCATCAGTCCCACTACTGCAGCAGACCCTATGACGTTCGGGGATTCCTGTTTCATATTTTGGGGCTAACATTGTGGGCACAGCTAAGCTGTCCCAGAATTTACATCTTAAGAAGTCCTTCTGTTTCCATGGTTCCTGTGGAGACGGACAGAGCATGGTCATAAATTGTCTCTGTCATCATGACAGAGAATCTGTCATAAATGACGTGTTCACTTTGAAATTAACTTCCGCTGCCAGTCCGAGATTCTCCCTTCTCAGAACAGCTCAGAGAACAGAGTTCCTAGCAGCTCAGCTTCCTGTATAGTTCACTGATAGTAGCCCTTTCCTGAGGCCCAGATTCAGAGAAAGGATTGCAAAGCACTTACCATTTGGTGAGTCCCTTTCATCTTTCTGCTTCAAACAACATTTCCAAGGTAACACATGGCATCCACCTTCCATTCCTGGGGTGTCCCTTGATTTTCTCACATGGAAATTAACCAAATATATAAATGCAAATGATCCTCATCCAATTTCCCTCAGAGGCTCTACTCCACCATTTCTTTCTGTCTCCCATCTTCTCTCTATATTTGTGCTATCACATCCAACATTGTTTTCAAAAGTACTGATAATTCAAAAGAAGAGAATCACTCTCTGCTCCAGAGGCTCACCAGGAATCCAATCTTCCTGCACAAATGAACACAGTGTACCCGATTCCCAGGGCTTGGGAATGATTAACGTGCACAGTGTAAGATTCTCAGGCCAGCGTCCTGGACACAGTGCATCCTCATACACTTGGAGCAGGTGATAGGTACTCAATAAACATCTCTTTGATGGAGGAGTACACATGTGTACCCCAATGAGCCTTGCTCAGATACCACTGCCTTATCTAGTCCCTTTCCAACTTGCAGGGGATTTGCAGAGAATAACATCTTCTCAAAAGCTGTTAGTAATTTCCACTGGCAACAGCAGTACTTGTGCTGAGATAAGATGGTTGGGTATAAGGGACTCAGGGGTGCTCTTCTGCTTTCTCTACCTTAGTGCTACTGGAGATGAAGTCTGGGGACAGCAACCTCAATGCTTGTAAAAAATACCAATTCATGACCTTCATCTAAACTTAGGGAAGTCATGATATCTGAGTGGGGGCCCCAGACTCTCTTTTTAATGAGAACCCCAAGTGATTTGTGTATACATGAAACTTTGACAAGCAATGTTGAAAATGTCATCCTCAGCTTTGCCTTCCCATTGGAATCTCCATTATTGTTTTTTGTACTATCATCTGTAACGTCCCAACCCCAAAGATTCTGGCACATAGGCCTTAATGGGGCCCAGCACCAATTAGGTCTTCAGGAAGTGGCCAATGACTCCCCTGGGAGGCCAACATAAACAATCAGGCTCCCAGTATATTTCTGAGGACAGATTACTGGGTCTCATCAATGTGGAGCCTCTGTGGATAAGGCTGCACTGTGTAAGATTAGATAGGGGAGCTTCAGTCCACTTCACATTCCTGATGTTGTACCAGACATTGTGTAAGTCTCCAGGAGATGAGCGCATCCACAAGAGGGACAGGAGTAAATCACTTCAGGGCCTGCACATAGAAACTCCCTCATTTAACATGCTCCAAAAATGAACAGAAAAGCAGTCCAATCAAATAGATCCTAACTGGCCATGGAAGGCTTTTCAATGTTACTGTGAATGTCATGGAAGACATTGGGACAGAGGGTAAGCCTAAGAGGTTGGAGGAGCATGGAAAGAGGGAGACAGGAGAGGTACCTCTGTGACCACCAGTGAAATAAACCTGGGCTTCTAGGATCCATTCAAGCTGAGCTTTCCCAACCACATTTTAAGATTGAGTTTTCTTCTTTAACTTTGGTCCCTCACTGTGTCATCTGCTTCACTCATTCCCACTTACCTGGGTGTGTGGTTCCTGTCTCCTTTGTCTTCATGTGACAGGGCTCTTTCTTTTTCCAAAGAACCTGACCAGATCTACTCTAGAGGCAGGAAGACCTATTGATAGCAAAATACACGAACCTGGCTAGAAAATCTACAATTTCTTCTTACTATATTTCTAATAGTTTATTGTCAAATTGATTTTCATATAACACCCAGTACTTCTCCCCACAAGTGCCCCCCACCATGACCATCATCCCCTCCCTCCCTTCCCCTCCCCCTTCAGTCCATGGTTTATTTGCAGTATTCAGTAGTCTCCCTTGATCTGTGTCCCTCACTCTCCCCCGCTCTCTTTCCCCCTTCCTCTCCCCATGGTCCCCTGCCAGGTCTCTCCTGTTAGACCTATGAATGCAAACATATGGTATCTATCCTTCTCTGCCTGACTTATTTCTCTTAGCATGACACCCTCAAGGTCCATCAACTTTCCTACTAATGGCCATATTTCATTCTTTCTTATTGCCATATAGTATCCCATTGTATATGTATACCACATCTTCTTGATCCATTCATCAGATGATGGACATTTAGGCTCTTTCCATGATTTGGCTATTGTACAAAGTGCCGCTATGAACATTGGGGTACATGTACTCCTACGCATCAGCACTTCTGTATCCCCTGGGTAAATCCCTAGCAGTGCTATTGGTGTGTCATAGGGGAGTTCTATCGAGAGTTTTTTGAGGAATCTCCACACTGTTTTCCAGAGCGGCTGTACCAGTTTACATTGCCACCAACAGTGTAGGAGGTGCCTGTCTCTCCTAAGCAAAGATGTAAAAGACCCCTCTGCTGAAAACTATAGAAGACTTATGAAGGAAATTGAAGAAGACACAAAGAAATGGAAAAGATTCCATGCTCATGGGTTGGAAGAATAAACGTTGTTAAAATGTCTTTATTACCCAAAGCAATTTACACATTCAATGCAATCCCCATCAAAGTTGCTCCAGCGTTCTTCTCAAAGCTAGGAGAAACTATCTTAAAATTCATACGGAACTACAAAAGACCCTGAATAGCCAAAGTCATATTGAAGAAGAAAACCAAAATGGCAGGCATCACAATCCCAGACTTTAGCCTCTACTACACAGCTGTCATTATCAAGACAGTATGGTACTGGCACAAAAACAGACACATGGACCAATGGAATAGAATAGAGAACCCAGAACTGGACCCACAAGTATATGGCCAATTAATCTTTGACAAAGCAGGAAAGAGTGTCCAATGGAAAAAAAGACAGCCTCTTCAACAGGTGGTGTTGGGAGAGCTGGACAGCAACATGTAGAAAAATGAAATTAGACCACTTTCTGACACCATTCAAAAAATAAACTCAAAATGGATAAGGGATCTGGATGTGAGACAGGAAACCATAAAAACCCTTGAGGAAAAAGCAGGAAATAGCCTCCTAGACCTCAATCGCAGCAATTTCTTCCTCGACACATCCCAAGAGGCAAGGGAATCAATAACAAAAATGAACTTCTGGGATCTCATCAAGATAAAAAGCTTCTGCATGGCAAAGGAAACAATAAAAAAAAACTAATAGACAAACGACAGAATGGGAAAAGATAGTGGCAAATGGCATATCCGATAAAGGGCTAGTATCCAAAATATACAAGGAGCTCACTAAACTCCATACACGAAAAATGAATGATCCAGTGAAGAAATGGGCAGAAGACCTGAATAGACATTTCTCCAAAGAAGACATCCAGATGGCCAACAGGCACATGAAACGATGCTCAGCATCATTCATCATCAGGGAAATTCAAATCAAAACCACACTGAGATACCACCTCACACCAGAGTCACTAAAATGAACAAATCAAAAGACTATAGATGCTGGCGAGGGAAAATCTACAATTTCAAATCCAGCACTATGCTCAGTAGAGAGTAGGACACATGACAGAAGTGTATAGAGAATTCTTACTCCAAAAGTTGTTTCCTCTTGGTCTCTTTGGAACACTTCGTAAGACTTTTCAATAGTCAACTCCCTCAATTCCACTTCTAAGTACTATTGAATCAAAAATAAGGAAGACATATCAGATTTGAAACTGTCGGCAACAGTATCCTATGCCATGTAGATTCTAAATTATCACTAATTCACAGTGAAGGCAACAGAGAACTGCAAGGAAGGGGAAGGTTTAAGTCAAGATAAAACATCATGAATACTTCCTTACAAGGAAAAATGCCTGATTATTTCCTTGAAATGATACCATTTGTGCCAGGTCACATTATAGAATTTTAAGACCATGATCATATAGTAATTATATGATACTGGTTTCCTTTTGCTGAAAATTTAAAACAGCAATAATGGGAGAATATGTCATTCATACTGTACAAAATAAAAGTGCAAATTAGGAGGTCCAGGACTAATATAAAACCTTTATATGCAAAGGCTAGGATCCCCTGTAAATACGGAGAGAGACTTCATTTTCTGGGGGAATCTGTCAGAGAGACCCTGGTCCACATGAAGAATGTTAACATCAGCTGTAATGAGACAAATTGGTATCAGTGGCCTCATGCATGTAGAAGTGCTGGGAGCCAAAGAAAAAGTTAAAGAACGCTGGTGGAAAAGTTAAGGAGAGAGTTAACTAACTCTGGTGGTATGTTACAGCAAGATAAGCAGCAGTAAATAACTGTTGGTTCCTGGAGAGTCATAAATAACTATTGGCTCCAGGAACTGAGATTACCATCTGTTAATGTCTAACAGGTCACTGGTACCTTGTACCTCCCCCTGCATTTTTTCCTCCTTCTGCATTTTTCTTCCCCCTGCTTGTGTATATAAGCAGTCTCTATGATTAAACAGACAGAGCTTGATCAGACCTCCTGTCTTGCTCTCATTCTTTGTGTCTCTTGTTCTATCCATTCACCCGTTCCCTCCTCTAGGTCCCCGTTGAAAGACCCCGCGGGCCAAGGCATATTGGCGCCCAAACGTGGGGCCTGGAGTGTAGTTCCTGGATGAACATCACTCCTGGAAAGACGGCCGCATTCCCAGGGATCACTGCTTCAGCACAGAAGTAAGTGAATATGCGCAATGATCACCACAGAGTCGCTCGCCTGTGAGACAGATCTGGAGAGGTAAGAATTAGCAAAGATTATAGGACAAAAAAAGGAGTGGCAAGGCACAAGGCACTAGGGTTAAGAGAAAAAATTTTATAGAAAAGGTAAACAGAGAATAAGAAAAGTGAGAAAAGAAAAGAGATTGCTTAGTTAAGTGTTTTCTTTTTAATATCTGGATCTTGTTTGTAAAACCTTTGTGGGAGGGAATGTTATAGCCTCTGGTGTGTGTGTGTGTGTGTGTGTGTGTGTGTGTGTGTGTGTGTGTGTGTGTGAGTGAATGCGTGGCCCAGTCTGGCTTGTGTACCGGGTTCGAATTTGTGGCACCACGGGTGGGCACTCTTAAAGTCCCCAAATAACCTATGGAGTCCGCGTGGGCCTGGTCTGCGATACCGTGGTGAAAAGCATATGGTCTATAACGGCATCGGAAGAGTTTCCGATTGTAAGTCACAACGCTGAGTCCGCTACGGCTAAGCTTCACCTAAGCTCCTTCAGGACACGGCCAGACAGGCATCTGATTGGTCTCCTCATTAGCGGGGACACCTTACCCTTTGTTTGTCTTTACGTCACCGTATCATAAGAAATAAGGGATACAAAATAAGGGATGGGCAATACAGAGTCTGTTTTACTTGTTTCAGGTTTCTGCAAACCCTCACTCTAGAGATAGGCAGAGTTAGAGAGATGGATAGGTCAGAACTTGAAAAGCTTTGGGCCATAAAGAGTCTAAAGAAAGAGAACTCTTTATTGATATGAAAAATGTATATTAAGTTTTGAGCCATATGGAGTCTAAGAGGACTCTATATAGATATTCTTCCACCCTGAAGATGGCGCCAGTAATCTGTAAAAGTCACCTTTCTAAACCTCTAGACGTAAGCTAATTTATCATCTAAATCTTAAATGCACATGTGCTTTTTGTCTGGGGTATCGAGTGGAAGGCTGGACGCAGCATTACTTCCCACCCCGGGACCGCACCGAGACGTCGGTCGGCCCTTTAGTAAATCTGTGTTTAGTGAGGGCTTCTCCCTCGTTCATTTCCCAGGTTGATGGCTATAATTGGAACTAAATATTGTTGGTCTACCTCGGGACAGAGACCTGAAGAAATGTTTCCCAGCAGCTGCCAGAGACTCATTTTGTCCCGGGGAAGATTTCTTCTCCTCTCTGGACTGACATGGATTTCCTAATTCTACTGGTTAAACAAAACTAACAAACAAAAGCTAAAAGCCTCAAGCCTGCACTGACGAAATTTTAAACTGGGAATTCTCTTTCTTTGCCCCCTGGGGAGCCTCTCCTGGCTCTCCCTTCTGCTGCCCTGTTGCCCGGGGCCATCCAGAGGGCCATCAGGTTGCCAGTCTCTGGGTGGGGAGAGGCCAATTTGCATAAAGGTACAATAGACCACAAAAAATCAGTTTTTTGCACAAAATTTCGAGGTTAAAATCAACTTTAGGGAACAAAGTGTCTTACCTGGGCTCAAGTGAAACTTATTCAGTGCTTAGGTTTGTTGGTTAAAACAAAGGTTTATGTTTATCTAAATCTACCAGAAGTCAAATAGGTTCCTATGATCTCTGCTCCAATTTTTAACAAAGTGTATGTTAAAAAGATGGTTAATTTGGTCTGTTCTATGGTTTTCATGAGTAATTGTTAAAATAGTTTTAAAGGTTCTTGGTAACTTAAAACGTTGAGGTTTTACTTGATGAATTGAAACTAAATTCATTGGCTGTCTAACAAGACAAAAAACAAAAGCACAAGCCACAACTAGTGATTGATATATTGGTATAGGATGAGGTCCGTAGATGCTTGGGCTTTTGACTTGTGGCAAAACAACTGGGGATATTTAAAACTGTTAAAAAGCTGCTTTGTACTTAATTGGTTCATAAAATTTCCATCTAAGAAAGGTTCTGGTATAAACATCTTTCAGTTAGTTACTAAGTCCTCAA
>NC_043704.1:2986688-2998742 GCF_006229205.1 Suricata suricatta
CGTAGATGCTTGGGCTTTTGACTTGTGGCAAAACAACTGGGGATATTTAAAACTGTTAAAAAGCTGCTTTGTACTTAATTGGTTCATAAAATTTCCATCTAAGAAAGGTTCTGGTATAAACATCTTTCAGTTAGTTACTAAGTCCTCAACAGGAGACTAAGTTTTCTAACTAGTGTACTCCAGACTGATGGGGAAAGGTAAAAAGGGAGAACAACCCTATAGGCAGGAAATTGGGGATATGTAAAAAAGATATAAGAAATGAAAATGCATTTTTGTTGAGGGTAAAAGAAAGTAATTTTGTCCTAAACCAGATTGGTAGTTTGGAAAGAAATGGCTTTGGGACAAAGTGTAAGGGAAAAGAAAGTTGTAGAAGGTTTGTGAAAGGAAATCATTGAAAAGGAATTCGATGTGTGTAATTGACATAAATAAAATTTTAAAGGTATATTGGTATAAGGTTAGAAATCTGCTTTTCAAAAGACAAGTTTTTCTGGACCTTTGGGCTGCTCTTGATAAAACTATGTAAATGAAGGGTTTCTCTTTTGTCAAGAAAGCCAACGTTTTAGGTCTTATCTTTATCAGGACTCTGATTGCTTAGTTAACACTCTCTGGGGTTGAAAAAGTTAGATTTTGCTAAAGAATCCCAAAGGCAAATAAGATCTTTTATTGGCATTTTGGTTAAATAAATAAGAGTTTTCAGATTTGTAACAATGTGTAATTCTATTTAGGATATTCTGTGTAACTTCCTAAGATTTTTAACAAATTTCCCAGTATCCAAATGGTAGAGAAGTCTTTTGACGAATTAGGCCCTTTCATTTAGGATGCCAAGTTACTTAAAAAGCACTGTTGTATAGGTTATATTGTATGAATAAAGGCTGCAACTGCTCAAATATTCGTGCAGTTCCTAAAGTTTTAATGTTTTGGTATAAGATCACTACTTAACACCCTTAGTAATCAAAATGTTAAGTGTCATTGTATTTCTTTGTTAAAGTGCATCATAATGAACTCTCATTAGATCTTTAGATTTTATCACAGAACGTGCTTCTTCTTTGAGGGAAGTTGTAATGAAGACTTTTGGGACAAATACAGTATTCCTTATCTTTTAAATTAGTACTAAAATGAGTAAAAACTTCCAGAGCTAAAAGCTACATTCAAGCTAAACAAAAATTAAAAATATAGGGTTAAATAAACTAATATAGATTATATTTTGTAATTCTTGTTAAAAACATTGTTGCTCCTTTGGTGTTTGCCTATCCAGATTAAGAGACTTTCTCTTAAAATATCTATGATATACAGAAATATCATAAAGTATTTGTTTGTCTAGAGCATTTATCTTTTCTCTCTACTTAAACTGTCTAGAATTCTAAAACTCAGTGAGTATTCTTTCTTTCATGGCAGTTACAATTGTTTGCACAAATTCAATAAAAATCTGTTCATTTTATAGTAAGACACCATTAGAGATACTGGTTATTTCACCAAGGCTTTAACTGGAATAAACAATAATTAAAAATCAAACTGTAACTTAACAGCCTTTACAATTAAAGACAGCATTTATGTACTTTAAATGATTTTCAAAAACTATTGAGAGATTTTAATTGGATTCAGCCTCTTTTAAAGCTGTCTACTAGAGATCTTATTCCTCTGTTTGAGATCTTACATAAAAACTTCTGTCTAAATTACAAAGGAGAGTTAACTCCTTTGGTCCTGGAATCCTTATCTAAAGTCAACGGGGCTTTACAAGGGGCCATGCTTACAAGGATTAATTACAATAAGCCTTGGCCTTTAATAATTTTGCCAACTGAACATTCTCCCACTGCTTGCCTATGGCAAGAAGAAATATTAGAATGGCTCTATTTATCAGCTACTCCTAAGAAGGTTTTGGCCGAATATCCATCCTTAGTAGCACAAATAATTATTAAGGGGAGAATAAGAAGCAAAGAAATTGTTCGGTTAAGGGCCAGCAGAAATTGTTCTTCCATATCTAAATTTCAGATTTGAAGAATTAATGCAGGGATTTACTGATTTTCAGGTTGCTATGATTGGGTATACAGGCAATCTTGGCTTTAATACACCTAAGGACCCTATGTTACAATTTGGCAAATTAAATTCTTTTATTTTCCCCACTAAAATAATAACTAAGCCTTTAGAGGATGCCCTTTTAGAATTTACTGATGGGTCCTCTAATGGCATGACTTCTGTAATTATTCATAAAAACTCGTCTAACCTAAAATCATTTCTTTTCTAACTAGGAAAACTTCAGCCCAGCGAGTTGAACTTTTTGTTGTTATTAGATTATTTCAAAAAACTCCAAAGAGGTTTAATCTGTCCTCAGATTCTAAGTATGTGGTTGGGCTCTTTTCAGCAACTGAAACTGCAACAGTGTCTGTCTACAAGACAGGGATTTCAGGTTTAACTCATTCTAAATTGCCTGGCCCCCTCTCTGATTCATCATCTAGGCTCTAAAGCTCTGAGGCTACAATGTAAGGTCACTCGTGAACAGACACAGCAGACAGTAAAACAGTGCCCTTCTTGTGTTGTACATCTACCTGTTCCTCATTTGGGAGTAAATCCTCGAGGACGAGTGCCCAATGCCATTTGGCAAAAGGACGTGACACACATTTTAGAGTTTGGTAATCTAAATATGTCTATGTGAATGTTGATACCTACAGCGGCTTCCTATATGCTACCTTACAAACTGGGGAAGCAGGAAAGCACGTTGTAGCACACATGCTTTCTACTATATCAGTGTTAGGAATCCCAAAACAAATAAAAATTGACAATAGACTTGGATATACTGGGACCATGTTCGCTAAATTCTGTCAACAGTTACACATTAAACACATCACTGGAATCCCTTATAACCCACAAGGACAAGGTATAGTAGAACGGACACATTTATCCTTAAAAAATACCCTTGAAAAGATAAAAAAGGGGGAATGGTACCCCATCAAGGGATCTCCCAGAAATCTTCTACATCATTCACTCCTCATTTTAAATTTTTTAACTTTGGATAAAGAAGGACGCTCAGCTACTGAGCATCTCTGGCACAATGAGACGCAAAAAACTTTTGCTACCGTGCTTTGGAAGGACCCCTTGGATAATAAATGGCATGGTCTGGACCCAGTCGGGACGAGGAGCAGTGTGCATCTACTCAGGACAAGCAGATGTGGCCTGATGGTTGCCGGAGAGACTAGTAAAACAAATTGATCATAATGCTCAGCTTTCCAGGGAGAAAAAATCTCCTTCAGAAAATTCTCTGTCTCTTCTTGCAGGAATCATGTTTAAAAAATGGCAATGCTTCCTTTGGATGCACGGGATCCTACACCTGTTGCCTTGCAGAATCGCTGTGCATTGGACCTTCTTACTGCCTGAAAAAGGGACCTGCCTGTTCCTCAAAGAAGAGTGCTACTTCTACGATTAATGAATCTGGCCTTGTTGAAACACGGATCCAACAACTGCACACACTCAATATTGAGTTGCAAAGACAAAAATTTTCTGCCGCTGCCGATGATTCGTGGAGATCCTCCATGTTCTCACTTTTGATGCCCCTTGTGGGATCTTTGATTAGCCTCTTATTAATGATCACCTTGGGACCACTTGTGCTAAACAGGATTATAAAATTCATAAAACAACAAATTGACTCCCTGGCATCAAAACCTCTACAGATATATTATCATAGACTTGACCTGGCTGACAGGGGCTTGGCAGAACCTGAGGATGAAACTATTCCTACAGGAAATATATAGAACTCAGAGCTATATACACCAGCTCTAGCGTGGACCCATTGGCCCATCTCTGAGTCCCCTGAGAGGCACACCTGAATTGCATAGAGGTTGGTGTCCTACATAAAACTCCAGCCCTGCCTCTCCTGCCAAAAAGACACCAAGGGCTTACAACTAAACCACAGAGGATTTGGGTCACTACCTCCCCCCTCTGGATAAAGCCAATTGCCCCAGAGGCAAGAAATCAAGAAGTCTACCCTTACCTTGTCGTTCACCTCATCTAAATATAAATAAAAAGGGAGGAAATGCCGGGAGCCAAAGAAAGAGTTAAAGAACTCTGGTGGAAAAGTTAAGAACAGAGTTAACTAACTCTGGTGGTATGTTACAGCAAGATAAGCAGCAGTAAATAACTGTTGGTTCCTAGAGAGTCATAAATAACTGTTGGCTCCAGGAACTGAGATTACCATCTGTTAATGTCTAACAGGTCACTGGTACCTTGTACTTCCTCCTCCATTTTTTCCTCCTTCTGCATTTTTCATTCCCCTGCTTGTGTATATAAGCAGCCTCCATGATTAAACAGACAGAGCTTGATCAGACCTCCTGTCTTGCTCTCATTATTTGTGTCTCTTGTCCTATCCACTTGCCCATTCCCTCCTCTAGGTCCCCGTTGAAAGACCCTGCGGGCTGGGGCATAGTGGGACTCATCATTATTGTGATAGAGTTTCTAAAGGATGTAAAAAAAAAAAACCACCCTACCAATTTTAATAGGATACCAATCATGAAAATATAGAAGATTATGGTAAATTTTAAGCCAAGATTCATCCCATGTCCTATCGTCTTCAATGTATTTTATTTTCTTAAAATTGTTTAATGTTTATTATTTTTGAGAGAGACAGAGACAGACAGACAAAGAGAGATAGAGCACAGGAAAGGCAGAGAGAGGGGGAGAAACGACATCTGAAACAGGCACCAAGCTGTCATCACAGAGCCTGACACAGAGCTAAAACCCATGAACCATGAGATCTCATGAGCTGAAGTCGGATGCTTAACCACTGAGCCACCCAGGCACCCTTTCAATGTATTTTAAATAGTAAGTCTTTGAAACAATGTAGACAGCAAGTGTCTTTTTCAGAACGCTGTCTTATTCAGGGCCAAATTTTCAGAATGCATCTTATTCAGGGCCAAATAGCCATCTGATGTCTTTGTTCATATTCCTTTTGTTTTAAGATTATTTATTTATTTTGAGCAAGAGAGAGTGTATAGCGGAGGGGGGAAAGAGAGGATAAGAGTATGCCAAGCAAACTCTGCTGACGGAGAGCAGCCTGACACAGGGCTTGAACTCAAAACTGTGACATCATGACATAAGCTGAAATCAAACTCCAACACATACCTGACTGAAGCAACCATGAGCCCCTATTTGTTCAGGTTCCTTAATCTAGTTTACATAGACTCATGCTACACCCAGACAGGACTTCAGTATATAATCTTGACCTTTACTGGGATCCCCAACATATCCCCATATGGATCTGTCACAAAATGGTTATTTTTAATAATTTGCAGGTCATAAATTCATGACAGGAATTCCTCATGCTGTATAGACAGCCTGGTCATAGAGAATGGAGAGAGAGCCCAGAGGTGTAACGCCTAAAAAGCTGAATTGACTAGTCCAAAACAAATTTGCTAGATGAGACCTGCAGAGATAGAGAAGGAAGGTTTGCAAGTTGTAAATGCACAGCATTTCACTAGAAAATGAGGGCACAGTTCCTAGCTAAGTCAAGTCAAAATTTACCTGAGAAGGAGCCATTTCTTCCTCTCCTTTCTGCTCCCAAGTGCTTTCTGAGGTGACATTATGTGGAGAAATCACACCTGTAGGCCTTTAAAGTCTCAGCATAGCCTCTTCACCTGCTCTCATCACTTCAGAGGTAGAAAAATCCTGAAATGCTCAAAAGCTCACCCTCTCACTGACTTTGTCACAGGAAAAATTCAGAAAAAATGGAGCTCCTGCATGGCGACTTCCATGGGAGTTTCTCCTTCCCAGGTTCAGATGTCCCCTCCCACAGACAGCCACACATCCTGCCACAACTCGGGGAACCTGGGCTGCCCTCACCTGCTCCGTCCACGTCCATGCCCAACAGACTGTCATCGTCCCTTCAACTGAAAGCCAGACACAGCCTTCCCAAATACGTCTGTGAATCCTCATGCTAACCCTGATCTCACCTGAGAATCTCCTGGAGCTCATAGTTAAAACAGCACCAATGCTCTCACCCTGACCAATAGAGGACTCTAGCAGAAGGCACAGGTGAGGCTGGTTCTTAAAACTCGCCATGGGATCTTTATTGTAAACCCAGGCTGATAGGCGGTTTGTGCTTTCAAGTTTTCATGTGCATATAAATCATTTGGTATTCCAGGTCCCATCGAAGAAATGGTGATTCCGCAATTTGGAATGGGGTCTGTGAATTGCGTCTTTCACCAGTTCCTTGTAAATGCTCATCCTGCTCCCTGAGACCCACGTTTAGTGGCACAAACGCTGCCTCAGCACTCCTGAGCCCCCCACAGACACCACTTGATGTTAACACAGACAATTCCTGCTGAGTTCCATGAAAGAGTATACCACGCAGGTTCCACTGTTGTGAGTTAGCTGTTGATTCCCAGCAAAGACCACCATCACCATCCTGCAGGACCACATGCTTTCATTGCACTTGAAAGTTTACTGGAAGAAGATTCTGGAATACACTAATGTCTGAACCAATCTCCATTTGGAAAACAATATGTAGAAATCAATCACTGCAATGTGGATTGAGCACTAATTTCCTGTTTACAGTGAGTTGATGGTGTCCCCTGTAGGGAACTTCACATACATGGTGTGACTTAATCCCGATAATATCCTGTGGGTTGCCCACTAGGCATCCCACAGTAACCACGGAGATGTAGGTACTGGGCCTGACCTGTTTGCCATCTTCTGTTTACCTGTGGATTGAAAAAGAACATTTGCAACCACAGGAATGAAATATGGATGAACTGAAAAATACAGAAAGGAAGGTTAGATTCAAAGTCCAGGGACTTAAAATTGTTGTGTTTGCCTTTTTTTCCCCCTTTAAACAGGATAGAAAAATGGTGTGAGCCTATAAGTAAATGCCAGTTTCCTGTACTTGGTACACTCTCATCAGCAATATATCATCAGTTTAATTCCTCCACACTTGAGATACCACTTTCTCGTTTAATCATTTGAGAAAACAGGAATTGTTATCACCCTGTTGTTTCCCTGCTTTCTAGGAGGAGTATGTATGGAATGTGTCATCTATAGATAATATTATGTATGATATAAAAATTAATATCAGAGAGGGGTGGCTCAGTCGGTTGAGTGTCTGACTTCAGCTCAGGTCATGATCTCACAATCCGTGGGTCCGAGCCCCGCATCAGGCTCTGTGCTGACAGCTCAGAGCCTGGAGCCTGCTTCAGATTCTGTTGTCCCTCTCTCTCTGTCCCTCCCCCGCTCACTCTCTGTCTCTGTCTCTGTCTCTCAAAAGTAAAATTTAAAAGGACCAAAAAAATTTTAAATGAATATCATAGAATATATTAGTATCATAAATAATAATGCCATATATATCATACATCTATATATCTATTTAAATGTAGATATCTGTATTATCTAGCTATCATCTCTCTATCTATATAGATACAAAATTCAACCTTAAATGAAGGATATCCTTCCCTTGAGGACAATGCAGGTGAGCCCTGAGGAACTTATATTAAGTGGAATAAGACATCAAAAGTGGCAAATACTATATTATTTCTATTATATCTGGAACCTAATAGCATTCATCTCCTACAGCAGAGTAGAATTGTGATTGCCAAGAGCTGAATGAAGGGATATTAATGGAGTGGGTCAAAAAGTACAAAATTTCAGGTATGCATGAAATTCTGGAAATCTAAAGGACAGGATGGAGATACATATAATTATGTGTGTATTATACTGGACATTTGCTACGAGAATGTATCTTTAATGTTCTCAAAAAAAAATCAAAAATTAAAAGTCCTGAGAAGCCTGTGTGACTCAGTTGGTTAAGCATCCAATTTTAGCTCAGGTAATGATCTCAGTTTGTGGGTTTGAGCCCCACATTGGGCTCTTTGCTGACTGCTCAGAGCCTGGAGCCTACTATGGATTCTGTATCTCCCTGTCTCTCTGACTCTCCCCTGCTCACCCTCTTGTCTCTCTCGAAAATAAATAAAACATTAAAATTTTAAAAACCAAAATTCCTAATTATATGAGGTGATAGGTATGCTAATTAGTTAGATTTTTATAATCATGTCATAATATATCCATATATTTATATTTTGTTCCTTGAGCAACTACTGAAAATCTGCAGGAAAGGAAAATAGGATTCTGGGTGAAGGCTCATGAAAAACAGGATTGAATAGGAAAGATAGAAATGAAGGCACTAAAAGATATAGTCAGTCCTCTGCTCTCGTTTATCTGCTTCTGGGTTTTTGGAATTGTGAGCACCAGCCCTGGGAGATGAAAGGAGCAACGACTCAGAATCTCCCCTTCTCTAATCTGTCCTAGGAAAGGCGGAGATCCCTGAGCCAGTCCAGACCTGGACAGGGTCTCAGAAGGGGGTGGATATGGTCTGGGCAAGGGAGGGAGCTGGCTGCAGGCTCTGATGTCTCTGTCTCTGGGATGCTTCCTGCTCTGTCACTCCTAAGCGTGCCCAGAGAATGTTAACACCTGGAGTTCATATTATGTGAATCTATTTAGTCTCTTCCGTTTCTATTTCATAAAATAAAATAGAAAGCAACTTTACATAAACAGAATTTTCTGGGACAATTGTGGGAAGCAGCAGCGAGGAGCCAGTAAGGAGAGTGTGATGGAATAAAGCTCTTGTGCCCTTACAACCCTTGCGGCTGATCCGGTTCCTCAGAGGTTAATTCACTTAAGATGTCTTTGCACCAATGTCCTTCAAGCTTCTTGAGTTGAAATGTTACTGTACAAATATCCTTCACGCTTTGGAACTCTTCTAATAACAGTAAGAAGAGAGTGTAAAGTTCCCAGGAATTGGCCCAACAATTATCATGAAATCAGAAGAAGTTTTGTCTAGAAAAAACCTTCTCTTAATTGTGGCTCTTTGTATAAAACGTCTTGCAAATAAGAAATAAAGTGGCAATATGGGCATCACTCATGTTGTCCCTCCCGTTCCCATCCTTTGATTCTCTTTTCTTTTCCTCATTCCCTTACCCTTGCGTCCTTGTTTCTGTGCACCCGTGCGCGAACCACAGACAATTATGTTAGAAAAACTGAATTCTTGATGTGAATGTAAAACAAATGCCACTACTACTACTGCTAAGAAAAACTCTTAAAACAAACAAAAAAACCCACTTTGGTTCATGGGTGACCCATCAGAAGTGACACCACATCTCACACCACAACACAGAAAGGGAACTGGCCCAACAGAAGCCAAGTCCCCTGCACATCACCTCTTCCTCTCATTCTCGCCACTATCCTGAATTCAACAATGTACCCATTTGCTCTATTCTTAAAATCCTTACATGGCAGGAATCATGTCTCTTCATCCTTTTTTTGAATGACAAGATGCCATTCAAACAATCACTTTCTATCTGTTTGCAACTCTACACATGCTCAGTGTTCTCAAAATAGGAAAAAGAGCTTGGAATGAGTTTCACCTGGGCACCATGAAGGAGCTTCCTTCTATGGAATGAGGAGAGGACACTGATGACTCATTCCTCTTTCTCTGAGAGGGAAGCAGGTTCAGATTCTAGTGCCATCCTAACCCCAGTCTCCACGGGACGTCCCCAAATATTCCAATGAGGCTTTGTTGCTGCAGAGAGTGTCCCTAGTGAGACTGAACTGATGGCTGCATAGGGATTCAACTGCCAGAAACCTTAGGCTGAATCTGGGCCATCAGGTGGAGCATAGACCTGTTCTTCGGGAGCAGTATCCTTGATGCAGTTGTGATGCTTCCTCTCCCTGGACAGAACATTCTAGCGTAAAAAGCCTCTATTTCAGTTAACACTGGCTACAGGTTGTGGGCATGATTCTAGATGTTTTATGGGTTTTAACCTTGCCTTGTTAAAGGGTCTTCTCCCCTCCTGTGGTTGCATTAAACCACGACTTACTGGGGCAGGATTAATGGCCTTTCCTTAATGCCACTTAGAGATTCTGCACGGACCATCAGGAGCGCCAGTTTCTTGAAAAACCATCAAACATGTTAACTGCCATTGTGAAACTGTCGTCAAAACCCCATGCCCAGGTAAATGTTATGCAAAGAAAATATGTCATATTGAAAGATACACATTCAGGAACATGGCGGCTTAGTCAGTTAAGCATCTCTGTCTTGGTTTGAGCTTAGGTCATGATCTCATGGTTTGTGTGTATGACCCATGCCTTGCCCTTCACACTGTCAGTACAGCGCTTGATTAGTGTGCTCTTTCTCTTCTCTTTCTGCCCCTACCCTGTTCTCTCTATCTCTCAAAACAAAGACATTTTGGGGTGCCTGGGTGGCTCAGTCAGTTAAGCAGCAGGCTTCGGCTCAGGTCATGATCTCATGGATCGTGGGTTTGAGCCCCGTGTTGGGCACTGTGCTGACAGCTAGCTCAGAGCCTGGAGCCTGCTTTGGATTCTGAGTCTCCCTCTCTCTCTGACCCTCCCATGCTCGCACTGTCTCTGTCTCTCAAAAATACATAATAAAAACCATGAAAAAATTAAAAAGAAAAAAATACCTGCCCTTCCCACTTAATGAAAGCATTATATGGCATGAGTGCCTGTAGCTAAGCTTTTTAAGACAATCGTTACTACTCAGATTAGAATTGTAACTTCTGCAGAGCCCACGTTCTGGAAAATTGTAAATGTTATCTACGACAAATCATTTACAAAACACACGCTGCTCTTTCTGCTCCTTGTACCTATCACTATACATAAAGCTAGAGAAGCAGAGCAGAGATGCCTGCCTGGTGATCAGAAAGAAACTTGAAGTTCTCTCACTCCCTTTCGCAGATACGTTCATCCTTCAGGGACCACTGAACATGCTTAGCTGAACTCCAGAACCTTCTAAATCCACATAACACTCCAAGGCATGAATTTATAAACGAGGGACACGGAAAAAAACAGACTACATTTTTCCCATGAGGTGAGGAAGTTGTGTAATACCTCCATGACACATGAAAGAACCAGAATCGCAGAGATAGGATCGAGAATCATCAGCAGGCTGTACTCTCAGTGCAGAGCCCCATGCAGAATTTAATCTGTCCCAATGTCTCTGTGCCCACTTGTTGTTTCTCTGTCTCAACTTAGTGAAATGGTCACTGAAAAAATATCTAGTTTCTTACATTTACTGGATGTGGGACACACTATTCTACAAAGGGGAAGATAATATGTCCCCAAGACTATGTTTGTGTGTGTGTGTGTGTGTGTGTGTGTGTGTGTGTGTGTGTGTGCGCACACGCGCATCCGTGCACGCGCGCATTGATGTATGTTAACTTTTGGAATCTAGTCATGACTAATGCTCAGAAAGTACTGTTACTGGTTGTCTTGTGTTAACCTGTACAATCCGGATTGCATATAAACCCCACTCATTTCTTATTCTTTGATAATTCTTTCCATGGAAACCTACCTGTTTGTTATTTGCTAATACCGTCTTAGAAATGCAGACTCAGTATCCCATTCTAACTCCTGAATCAGACAAACCCTGATCTCAACATCACTGTTGTGAATTTCTAATTCATATTAGAACCTGATACATAGAGGGGTACCTGTACAGATGGCTCAGTCAGTTAAGTGTTGGACTTGAGTGCAAGTCATGATATCACAGTTCCTGATGTCAAGCCCTGTGTCAGAATTTGTGCTACCATCTTGGAGCCTAGAGCCTGCCCTGGATTCTGTGTCTCCTGCCCTCACAGCCTACCCCTCCCCTGCTCATAATCTGTCTTTCTCTCTCAAAATATGTAAACATCCAAAAAATAAGAAATACATAATTGGATAACTACATCTCTAACCCACTAAAGCTTTCAAACGAAGAGAGAGACACAACTTATACTGCATGATATAAATGCAGTCCTCAAACATGTGTGTGCCTCTGTCGGCACCTTCAGTTCACAGTTTATCTGGCAGGAATAGAGTGTTCCCAGTGGTTCTGTGAAACATATGCCACCTTATTACCTCAAAGGAAGAAAAAATGTAAAGTATATAACTGTTAAAAATGAACTTAGTGCAGAAAGCAGAATCTCACCTAAGCCAGAACCATTTACCCACCTCCTTCTTTCAATTGAGGTGCCATTATGAACACTGCCCTGTCCACATGAAAACTGTGGCATTTATTGCAGG
>NC_043704.1:2998842-3000707 GCF_006229205.1 Suricata suricatta
CAATTGAGGTGCCATTATGAACACTGCCCTGTCCACATGAAAACTGTGGCATTTATTGCAGGGGCTGCTGACATTCAGGGATGTGGCCATAGAATTCCCTCAGGAAGACTGGGGATGCCTGTGCCTCCCTCAGCGGGAAGTGTACGGGGATGTGATGCTAGAGAGCTATGGACACCTCCTCTTCTTGGGTGACGATGACCTCCTGTATCTAAGCTAGCATGAGTTGCCTCCATGGTGAGTGACAGGTAAAGTATTCACTAGTTGGAACTGTCACTCAAAGGAAACTTTGTATTGAATGAGGGAATTGGGGGAACAACTACCAAAGTGGACAGGGGTAAGTACTTGCTTTGATTCAGGATTACAATGAATATCTGAAAGGGGAGCTTTGTCATCCTATGTGGAGGTGGGTATAAGGCAAGTGCAAGCACATGTATACTGAGGAAAGAAGCTGAAATGCATATCGTATGTTGTATTAAGGAAGGCCAGGCTCCCCAGTGGGTGGAGATTTTAACATTATACTGAGGTCCTGGTAAGTGTCTGACACTTCATAGTCCATCTCCTAGGTGAAGCTGTCCTGGACCTACACTGGTCTATGCTGGCCAGTGCTCTTGGAATTTGCATCCAAAATATAAAGGTAACTCAAGAACCCAATGTCATGTTGAGAAAGAAGAGCAAAGCTGGAGGCAGCACAATTCCATTCTTCAAACTGTATTACAAAACGACTCCTCAAGACATCATGGTTCTGGCAGAAGTGCAGACCCAGAGATTATTGGAACAGAATAGAGAACCAAGAATTGGACCCACGAATCTATGGCCAACTGCTCTTCCACAAAGCAGTAAAGAATATCCAAAGGAACAAACACTTTTCAGCAAGTGGCGCTGAGGAAACTGGACTGCAGCATGCGTGAACCAGGATCTTATACCATCTGCACAAATGAATTTTAAATGAATGGAAGATCTAAACGTGAGACAGAAAAGCATCAACATTTTAGATGTGAGCACAGGCAGCCACCTCTTTGTCCTTGGCTACAGCAACTTCTTACTAGACATGTCTCTGGAGGTAAGGGGAATGAAAACCAAAATGATGATTGGGACCTCATCAAGATTATAAACGTCTGCTGAGGACAGAAAACAATCGACAAAGTTAAAAGGCCCCCAATGGAATGGACGAAGATATTTGCAAATGATATATGGAATAAACGATTAGTATCAATATCACTGAAGAAGCCATCAAATTCAACGCCTAAGATACAAATAATCCAGTGAAGAAATGTGCAGAAGACGTGAAGAGACACTTTTCCAGAGAAAGCTCCCAGGTGGCTATCAGACACATTGAAAGATGCTCCACATTGTCCATCATCAGGGAATGACAGATCAAACCCACAATGAGCTACCACCTCACACCTGGTGGCTAAAATGAACAACTCCAGGAACAAGAGGTGTTGGCAAGGACGTGGATAAAGGGAAACTCTTTTGCACCGCTGGTGAGAGTGCAAACTGGGGCAGCCCCTCTGGAAACCAGTATGGAGGATCCGCAACAGATGAAAAATAGCATTATTTTATGACCCAGTAATATCTCTACTAGGTATTCACCCAAAGGATACAAAAATCCTGATTTGAAGGGACACCTGCACCCCAATGTTTATAGCAGTTCTATCAAGAATAGTCAAAGAACCAACTCTTGGTTTCATTGATCTGCTCGACTGTCCTTTTGGATTCTATATTGTTTATTTCTGCCTTGATCTTTATTATTTCTTTTCTTCTGCTGGGTTTGGGGTGCTCTTGCTGCTTCCTTTCTAGTTCCAGTAGATTCTCTGTTAATTTTTGAATTTGCGCTCTTTCTAGTTTGTTGAGATTGGCCTGGA
>NC_043704.1:3000807-3006474 GCF_006229205.1 Suricata suricatta
GACTTGAATGTGAGACAGGAAACCATCAAAACCCTTGAAGAGAAAGTAGGAAACAACCTCCTTGACCTCAACCAGTGGCTGGCTTCTTAACCAGGATCTCGTAGGGGGAGGGGACAGTTTCTCTTGGTGCCAGCTGGGATTTGCCATGTGGCTTCCTGAGGCGAGGTGTGCTGCCTGAGGCAAGGTGAGCAGCAGGAGGTGAGGTGGAGCACTGACAGGCTCCACCACCAACTCCCAGCCCCCAGCTGGGATCGGGATCGAATTGGGGGAGGGATCAGTTTCTTTTGGCGCCACCAGATTCACACTGCAGCTGCGCGAGACGGCGGGCGTTGCCGGAAATGAGGTGCGCGCTCCTGCAGCGGGAGCTCGCTCCCCACCTCCACTGCACCCAACTCCCTGCCAGGATCTCGTAGTGGTGGGGGCTAGTTTTTCCCTGTTGGCACCCGGGATTCAGGATTTGCACGGCCAATGCTGGGGCAAGATGCATGTGGAAATGAGGTATGTGCCCCCACTCCCGCAGCCGAGCTGAAGTGAGCGCTCCTGGCGCCATAGCCAGGAATGCCGACTCCCTGCCAGAATGGCACAGGCAGGAAGCTGTTTATTCCCTTGTGCCACCTGGTTTCGGGATTTGGGCTACCCAGCAGTTATATACGGAGTGAGAGTTTCCCTCTCCTAGTGGAGTTAAACGTTCTTTCTCTCTTCTCCAGAGACAATACTATGAACGTGTTAACTTTTTCTGTCTTTTCCCTTTGTCTCTCGGGCTCTGTGCACTTGCCCCAGGTTGGACTGGGGCTCCCGACTCCCCTGCCATCTCGGGCTGGCCCATTTTCCAATCTCCTGAGTTCGCACTCATTCACTCAGGCACCTTTGAGGTTGTCTTCTTTCTGGAGTCTGTGTGTTCTCCTTCCGCTCATTTTTTTGTTTGTTTGTTTGTTTAATGTGTTTTATTATTATTTTTTTTGAGAGACAGAGAGAGACAGCATGAGCAGGGCAGGGTCAGAGACAGAGGGAGGTGCAGAATCCAGAGCAGGCTCCAGGCTCTGAGCTAGCTGTGAGCGCAGAGCCTGACGCGGGGCTCAAACCCACGAACCACGAGATCATGATCTGAGCCAAAGCCGGACGCTTAACTGACTGAGCCACCCAGGTGCCCCTCTCCTTCTGCTCTTGCAGGTGGGAGCAACATCCTTCTCAGTACGATAGATGTGGCAGACGAAGTTTACAGTGCTCCCTTCCTCGCCGCCATCTTGGCTCCTTCCCTGATCCAGAGAGGCACCTTTTAAAAAGAGGTTCCTGCCTGGCATGACAAATATTTCTTTGCCCAACATTTATTCTTTCCTTTTTCCTGCGAATGTATGTCCCCCTCTTTGAAATTCTAAATCTCTACACCTCACCATAAGTCACGATGGCACCTAAGCATCATTTGCCTGATGCTCAACTTGTTGATGTTCCTATACTTAAGCCTTTTTTCTCTTATGAATCTGTCTTATAATAGGTCGATACTAGGCCAGCCAAAGAATTGAGAACTGGCGAAGAAAAATTTTTTCCTGTCCTACACATTCATTCCGTTGTTGAGTAGTGACCTTGGTGCTTCATAGCCATGGCAAACTGAAGAGAGAGAATGTGGGATAAAGAGGAACAGTAGCTTTCTTGCTTTACGAGACTGGGGGGTCTGAGGCAGGTTAGCGCCTTCAGAACTGCAGGGCCACCCAGAGGAATGGGCTGGGGGTTTGTAGGGAAATACAGGATCCTCCTGGTTTGGACAGGAATTGTTTGTGCTGCCAGTCCTGCTTATCTGGTTTTCTGATGGGTACGGGATCTTCATTAAAGAAAAAAAAAGACTAAGTATTCTGTCTGAGAGGTTCAGCCTGTTAAGCATCCCACTTCAGCTCAGGTAATGTGAGGACAGTCCCTTTGTTCCTGCCTTGCATCTGACTCTCTGCTGTCAGCGTGGAGACTGCTTTGGATCCTCTGTCCTCCTCTCTCTGCTCTTCTTCTGCCTTCGTGCCCTCTCCGTATCTCTTCCTCGGTGTCAGAATAAGTACACTTAAAAAAAAATAAGTGGGGTCATTGCCTCAAAGAAAAACAAGGGGACTTAGATTAATATCAAGGCATGCAGTATTTAAATGCAGTCGTTTTGATTTTTGTTCTACTTTGTGATTTTAAGCGTTTCAATTTTAGTTACCATGAAAACCTGGAGGAAGACGATTTCATATGTTATTGTGAGAAACCATTCAAGATTTACTAGAATCGCAACAAAACAGAACAAAACAGGACAGAACACATAGAAAATCACAAAAGAACCTCCTAAATCGACAGGGTAACACCAAAATTCAGTGAAAATAATGAGCACTTAGGTTAGAATTTTCATGTATTGTTGATGGGAGTTTTAAAAGTACCCTCTGGGGTGCCTGGGTGGCTCCATCGCTTGGGCACCCGACTTTTGCTCAGGTCATGTCCTCGCAGTTTAGGAGTGGGAGCCCCTGTCAGACTCTGTGCTCACAGCTCAGAGGCTGGAGCTTTCTTCAGCTTCTGTGTCTCCCTTTCTGCCCCTACCCTGCTCAAGCACTCTCTCTCTTTCTCACTCTCTCTCTATCTCTCTCTCTCTGACAGAAATAATAATTTTAAAAAACATTTAATGTTTTCTTTGTTTTGGATACAGAGACAAACAGAGCATGAGAAGGGGAGGGGCAGAGAGAAAAGGACACACAACACCGGAAGCAGGCTCCAGGCTCTGAACAAACTGTCAGCACAGAGCCCGATGCGGGACCTGAACCCACGAATGTGAGATCTGACCTGAGCCAAAGTCAGAGGCTTAACTGACAGAGCCACATAGGGGCCAATAATTTTTTAAAAAGACATCCTATTTGGAAAACTATTTGGCAGTGACCTAGGAAAATAAACTATCTTGCAAAAGGGCAGCAGATGTCACCTCAAATTATGTCTCTTTGCCCTAAGGATTATTTTCAACTAACAAAGGAAAAACTCAGGACAAGTTTCCTTTCTAAGAGACATTTGCATGCCTCAGGGAAAGATCCATGTGGAAGGGTGTCTCCCTCTGTGTAGCAGAAAGAGGGAGAATGTGTGGATCTCCAGAAACTCTAACCATGGAGAAGGCCTGGATTTAATCTGGGCAACAACCAAAGGAGCCTCAGTTACTGTGCTCATTCACCTCCCCCAGTGCTTCCCAGGAGGATCCCTGTTGAGTCTCCAGAAGGATCCTTGCTGCTGCATTTCCCTAAGATTCCTTCAGGTGGGTGGGTGGATACAACAGTGTTGTTTTAATGAAGTGCTCCAGGAGACTCTGTGCAGGATTTTTTCACCTAAAATCCAGGGATTCCCCATCTCCCTGCTTCCAAGAAGGAAGAACCAGACCCAAATTGAGCAATAGGCCAAAGTTGGTTAGAGTCTAAGAAAGGGAGATTGTAGGAAAGCTCTGTGTACAGAGAGGGGGCATTAGAGGGTGAACATCCGGGACAGTAGGCACGGATCTTGGTTTTATGAGGTTCAGGTCTCTCCCACCCTTTTTCCCCTCCCCCTTGTTCCTCCCCAAGTCCTCCCTTATTGGCCTAATAACTGTAGGTGCCAGGATTTCCCTCCTGAATGTCTCATTTCAAGTGTATGAGGGGTGGTCTAAGGCCAGACTGTTCCCTGTGGGTCTTAGGATTTATGATCCAGTACTAATTTTTACTTAGCTCTTTAGTCAATTTCCTGAAGGGAACCTGAGGGGCAGTGCGTGGTGTCTGTCAAATATTTAAGAGGAACCTTACACCTGAGGGGGTTTGCTGTGACCAGACACTCCCAGCACTGTTCTAAATGCTTTTCCCCACCCAGAGACCTCAGGTCCTTATCTTTCCCATTCTCCCTACTGAGTCTTCTCCTTTTCTATCATAATTCTAAGTGGGGCCCAGGGATAGGCAGGAAGGCTTCCCATTAATGTATGAGAGTTGAGAGGGGCTGGGGTGGCTCTGTCGTTTACCCACCTGACTTGGGCTCAGGTCATCATCCTAGGCTTTGTGGGTTTGAGCAGCACATGGGGTGTGTGCTCAAGCTCAGAGCCTGGAGCAGGCTTCAGAATCTGACTGCCTGTCTCTCTGCCCCTCCCCTGCTCATGCTCTGCCTCTGTCTCCAAAAAAGAAATACATACTATAAAAAAAAAAAAAACCTATGAGAGTTGGGTTCAGGCTGTTAGAAGAGGAGAGGTAACAGGACTCCTGTAGAGGAGTTGGGGAGGTTGAGGTCCAAGTAGCAGCCATTTCCTGTGCTCAAGCAGAGTTTGTGGGCTCTGTGGGAAGGGAGGTGCCAAAGTCCATCTCCCACAGGTCCAGGGGTCCCTGAAGGATGGATGGTGTCAGTGAAAGGGAGTGAGATAGCTCAAGTTTCTTTGTGATCACCAGGCAGGCATCTGCTCTGTCTGATTTTTTGCATTATTTATAGTGAGAGGTACAAGGAGCAGAAAGAGCAGGGTATGTTAGGAAATGATTTCTCATAAATAACTTTTTCAACACAATTTTGCAGATTGGGGATACTGCAGAAGTTACAATTCTAATCTTAGTCGTAATAATTGTCAAAAAAAACAGCTACAGGCACTCATGCTATTATATGGGAAGGGCAGGTATTTTTTAAGGGTACTTTTTTTCCCCATAGGATGCAGAAGAGCAAGATATACAAAAGCTCTGGTAGAGCCCTGAGAAAGCGATCTTTAGCCATGAAGCAAACAGCATTCTTTAGGAAAGGTCAGTTTTACATGAGTAAGGGTCAGTAGGCTGTTTATAGCTCTAAGAGATGGTACCCAGAAAAACAGGATCCCCAGGAGACACAATGTCGGCTCTCAATGTCCCAAGACGAATGATACATTTTGACATTTATCACAATAGTGTCTTCCAATGACATGCAGGTGTACAAAAAGGCACTAGTCAGTTAACTGCTTGGCTAGGAGGAAAATTCTAGGTGGCTTGCCTTAGTCGCACTAGAGTCTATCGAGGTTGCTCATCTTTTCCCTGACCATGTGCAATCACGCCTCAGGGACAGGGCAGGGGGACAGGCCACTCCTGACACTAATCAGCAAAGGAGTCAGAGCGTTGGTGCCCAAGCAGAAATGATAGTTCCAGGAGGGTAAATCGTGGTCACTGCCTGGTGACAAGACACTTGGCACACTTGCCTTACACTCACCAGGAATTTTCATTCAACCCCGAGTCCAAGGTGCCTCCCAACAGGGATGCCCCCCCCCAAAGCAGAGAAGGCAATCTCAGAGATGGGTCTTCAATAGGAGCTCACAGTTTCTCAATTGTTCCTGACAGGAAGGCTGGGAAGTTGTACCTTCTCTGCATTTGAAAGTCCTGCCTGCAGGCCAGCAGTTTACCAGTGAAGAGACTGCTTTGCTGGCTTTTCAGACAAATTTCTCCTACTTGAGCTGGGATTTCTCCACAAAGATCTTCTGAGAAAGAAACAAGTAGAAGAAGATGAAAGATGAAATGGCCAGTTCTCAGGTAAGCCTTGTGCCCCTGGCCGGAGGCCCTGTTGTCTTTTTCTGGGAAAATGTCATGCATGTAGAAATTGTGGGGACCTGGGTGTCTGTGACAGTTGAGCATCGGACTCTCCATTTGAGTTCAGTTGTGATCCCAGGGACCCGTGATCCAGCCTTGAGTCGGGATTCCTGCTGCCCTTGGA
>NC_043704.1:3006574-3015817 GCF_006229205.1 Suricata suricatta
TCCTACTTTCTCTTCAAGGGTTTTGATGGTTTCCTGTCTCACATTCAAGTCCTTCAGCCATTTTGGGTTGATTTTTGTGTATGGTGTAAGAGAGTGGTCTAGTTTCATTCCTCTGCGTGTGGCTGTCCAGTTCTCCCAGCACCACCTGCTAAAGAGGCAGTCTTTTTTCCATCGGATACTCTATCCTGTTTTCTCAAAAGTTAATTCGTCGTACAATTGTGGGCCCAGGACTGGGTTTTCTATTCTATTCCATTAGTCTATATGTCTGTTTTTGTGCCAATACCATACTGTTTTGATGATCCTTGACCTCAACCACAGCAATTGAAAGTAAAGGGATGGACAAATATCTATCATGTGACTGGAAGCCAAAAAAAAAAATGGAGTAGTCATATTTATATCAGACAAACTGTACTTTAAAGTAAAGGCAGTAACAAGAGATGAAGGACATTATATAATAATGACAGGGTATCTCCATCAGGAAGAGCTAACAATTATAAATATCAATGCGCCAAACTGGGGAGCACCAAAATACATGAAACAAATAATCACAGACAGAAACAACCTTATTGATAAGAATGTGCTAATTGCAGGGGACGTTAATACTCTACTGATAGCAATGGATAGATCAACCAGACAGAAAATCACTAAATAAACAATGGACCTGAACGACACATTGGAACAAATGGAATTGATAGATATATTTGGAACTCTGCATCCTGAATTTAGGAAATTCAACTTCTTTTCAATGGCATGTGGCACATCCAAGATAGATCACAGACTGCGACATAAAGCAGCCCTCCATAAGTATAAACGAATAGAGATCATACCATGCACACTTTCAGATCACAATGCTATGAAACTTGAAATTAACCACAGGAAAAGTCTGGAAAACCTCCAAAAATGTGGCGGTTTAAAACCGCCATATTAAAGAATGATTGGGCTAATCAGGAAATTAGAGAAGAAATTTAAAAATATATGGAAACCAATGAAAACGAAATACAACAATCCAAAATTTCTAGGACACAACAAAGGCAGTCCAAAGGGGAAAGTATATTGCAATCCAAGCCTATTTCAACAAACTACAAAAAGTGCAAATTCAAAGTCTAACAGAGCACCTACTGGAAGTAGAAGGGGAGCAGCAAGAGCACCCCAATCCCAAAGAAGAAAAGAAATAATAAAGATCAGGGCAGAAGTAAACAATATAGAATCCAAAAGAACCGTTGAGCAGATCAATAAAACCAAGAGTTGGTTCTTTGAAAAAATAAACAAAATTGATAAACCTCTAGCCAGGCTCCTCAGAAAAAAAAGAGAGAGCACCCAGATAGACAAAATCATGAATGAAGAAGGATCTATTACAACCAATCCCTTAGAAATACAAGCAATCATTAAAGATTACTATGAAAAATTATATGCCAACAAACTGGACAACCTAGAAGAAATGGTCAAATTCCTGAATGCACATGCACTGCCAAAATTCAAATGGGAAGAGACAGAAAGCATGAATAGACCGATAACCAGTGAGGAAATCGAACATGGTATCAAAAATCTCCCAACGAATAAGAGCCCAGGGCCAGATGGCTTCCCAGGGGAATCCTACCAGACATTTAAAGCAGAGCTCTAACCCATTCTTCTCAAACTATTACAAAAAAAAAGAAATAGAAGAAAAACTTCCAAACTCATTCTACGAAGCCAGTATCACCTTGGTACCCAAACCAGGCAGAGACCCAGCACAAAAAGACAACTACAGACCAATATCCTTAATGAATACAGATGCAAAAATACTCACAAGATACTGGCAAATTGTATTCAACAGTATATTAAAAAAAACTATCCATCATGATGAAGTGGGATTCATTCCTGGGTTACACGGCGGGTTCAATATTCACAAATCCATCAATATGATCCACGACACTAACAAAAGAAAGGATAAAAACCATATGATCCTGTCGATAGATGCAGAAAAAGCATTTGACGATATACAGGCCTGTTCTTTAAAAAGAAACCCTTGAGAAAGTTGGAATAGAAGAAACGTACTTAACATTATAAAAGAAGTTTATTAAAAGCCCACAGCTAAGACCATCCTCAATGGGGATAAACTGAGAGCTTTCCCTCTGAGATAAAAAACCCGACAGAGGTGTCCCCTCTCACCACTGTTGTTTAACATAGTGCTGCTGGTCCTAGCATCAGCAATCAGACAACAAAAAGAAATAAAAGGCATCAGAATTGGCAAAGAAGAAGTCAAACTTTCACTTTGCACAGACGACATGATACTCTACATGGAAAACCCAATCGACTCCACCAGAAACCTTCTAGAACTGATCAATGAATTCAGTAAAGTCGCAGGGTACAAAATCAATGTACAGAAATCAGTTGCATTCCTATACACCAAAAATGAAGCAGCTGAAAGAGAAATTAAGAAACTGGTCCCATTCACAATTGCACGAAAAACCATCAAATACCTAGGAATAAACCTAACCAAGGATGTAAAAGACTTATATGATGAAAGCTATAGAAAACTTATGAAAGAGATTGAAGAATACACCAAGAAATGGAAAAACATTCCCTCTTCATGGATTGGAAGCATAAACATTGTGAAAATGTCATTACTACCCAAAGCAATCTACACATTCAATGCAATCCCCATCAAAATTGCACCACCATTCTTCTCAAAACTAGAACAACTATCCTCAAATTTGTATGGAAATACAAACGACCCCAAATAGCCAAAGTCATAGTGAAGAAGAAAACCAAAATGGGAGGCATCACAATCCCAGACTTTAGCCTCTACTACAAAGCTGTCATCATCAAGACAGTATGGTATTGGCACAAAAACAGACACATAGACCAATGGAATAGAAGAGAGAACCCAGAACTGGGCCCACAAATGGATGGCCAATTAATTTTTGACAAAGCAGGAAAGAGTATCTGATGGAAAAATAGACTGCCTATTTAGCAGGTGGTGCTGGGAGAACTGGTCAGCCATATGCAGAAGTATGAAAGTAGACCCCTTCTTACACCATACACAAAAATAAACTCAAAATGGCTGAATAACCTGCATGTGAGACAGGAAACCATCAAAACTCTCGAGGAGAAAGTAGAAAACAACTTCCCTGATCTCTTCCACAGCAATTTCCTACTCGACAAATCCCCAAAGGCAAGGGAAATGAAAGCAAAACTGAACTCTTGGGACCTCATCAAGATAAAAAGTTTCTGCACTGCAAAGGAAACAATCAAGAAAACTAATAGGCAACCGAAAGAATGGGAAAAGATAGTTGCAAATGACATATCAGATAAAAGGCTAGTATCAGAAATCTACAACGAACTCACCAAACTTCCCACCCACAAAACAAATAACCTAGTGAAGAAATGGGCAGAAAACATGAACAGACACTTCTCCAAAGAGGACATCCAGATGGCCTACAGGCACATGAAACGATGCTCAACATCACTCATCGTCAGGGAAATACAAATGAAAACTACACTGAGATACCACCTCACCCCAGTGAGAGTGGCTAAAATGAACAGATGAAGAGACCATAGATGCTGGTGAGGGTGTGGAGAGACAGGCACCCTCCTACCCTGTTGGTGGCCATGTAAACTGGAGTAGCTGCTCTAGAAAACAGTGTGGAGGGTCCTCAAAAAACTATCCATAGTACTCCCTTATGACCCAGCAATAGCACTGCTAGGGATTTACTCAAGGGATACAGAAGTGCTGATGCCTAGGAGGACTCGTACCCCAATGTTCATAGCAGCACTGTCAACAATAGCCAAATCATGGAAAGAGCCAAAATGCCCAACACCTGATGAATGGTTGAAGGAGATGTGGTATATATATATACAATGGATCATTACATGGCAATGAGAAAGAATGAAATCTGGCCATTTGTAGGAAAGTGGATGCACCTTGAGGGTGTCATGCTAAGTGAAATAAGTCTGGCAGAAAAGGACTAATATTATATGTTTGCACTCATAGGTCTAACAGGAGAGCAGGAGAAACCTAATGGAGGACCAGGGGGAGGGGAAGAGGGAAAGAGAGTTGGGGAGAGAGAGGGACACAAAACTTGAGAGACTAATGAATACTGAAATCGAACTGAAGGCTGAAGGGGAAGGGGAAGGGGGAAAAGAGGTTGTGGTGATGGAGGAGGGCACTTATGGGGAAGAGCACTGGCTGTTGTATGGAAACCACATTGACAATAAACTATTTAACAAAAAGAAAAAAGGTAAGAAAAGGTAGCTTTCTGGTATTAGCTCTTTTCCCAATAGAGGTCCTTCATTTAATTTATTCTTGGAATAAATGCCTTAGAAAAGAAGGAAATCTTTCCTCTGCACCAACAGAATAATCCTAGAAGATATTGTGTTATGTTAATCGAGTCACACAGAGAAAACTACATAGTGTATGAAATTGATGACATTTTGGGGTGGTGCGGGGTTTCTCGGGTCCGGAGATGACGAACAAGAAAGAATCCTTAAGGGCGTCTGATTTTATTAAAGCATGGAGACAAGACCCATGGGCAGAAAGAGGGCCAATGGGGTAGTTGGGCGGGGGCGGGCATGACTCTTTTATGCAGTCCAGGAAGATAAAGTCTAGAGGGAGTTTCCAGAGAGACTTTCCCAGGTTATAGACTTACTGGAGACCTAGGTCTTCTCAAGCTAAGGCTGTTTTTCCCTCCAGCAAAGCATTACCATCGAGACAGTAGGGCGTTCCTGGACTTCAGGCTATGATGGGATTGCCTTGTTCTGGTAAGCTGCTGCAGACTCTTCTCCGTTTACATGTTTGTTTGTTTCTTTGTCCTTTCCTGTTTTGGGGTAGCCTGGAGGGTCCAAGGAGGGTGATGTGCTAGTCTGTGCTTTGCCCCTCAGCCTGCCTCAAGTCCCTCATCAAAATCACATGAATGTGGAATCTAAAAAAACAAATGATAAATACTAGCAATTTTGTTGACAGGGGCAAAGGACAGGGTAATGTTCAGACATTGGATCAAAGGGTAAAAGGCTTACTGATGCAGATGTGTAGGACTCAATGTTTAGAGCATGGTGACCAGAGTTAAGACTAGTGTATTGTACATTTGAAATTGACTAGGGGGATGATGCCTGCGTGGCAGAGTGGGTTGAATGTGTTCAAATCATGACCTCACGGTTTCTGGGTTTGAGTCCCTATGTCTGGCTCTGTGCTGACAACTCAGAGACTGGGGCCCGCTTCAGATTCTATGTCTCCCTCTTTCTCTCCCCCAGCCCTGTCCTCTCGATCGCTCACTCTGGCTCTCTCAAAAATAAAAAACTATTTTAAAAATGTTCTTATTTTTAAAAAACGGTCATTTGTTAGGAAAGGCTATGCTAAGTGGTAACAAAACACACATATACACAGGTGGTAATTATGGGAGTTGGGGGATATATTTATTAGATAGATGGTGGTTATTACTTTGGAAGCAGGACCCAGGGGTTCAAGGGCACTTGGCTCCAGTGGTGCTAGACAGACCCATTTCTCCCACTCATGGCTGACGACATTAAAGGCAACAAAGAAGACTTTGGCTGCCTCCATGTTGACTTGAAACTTTCTCCCTGGGTTCCTTCCAGATTGTGTCTTGGCGCAGGAGGGAGACCCTGAGGGCAAAGCCCCTGAGAGGACCTGGAACTCCCCCCTCAAGCCTCAAGGAGTGTCCTGAGCCAGAAAGACCCCAGCCCAGCCCTGATGGACTCCTAGACAGTGACAGATTTAACCTTCATCGTATACCTGCAGGCACCCACTCACTTTGGCCCCACATTTCACTGACATAAACCTGGAAGTATTGCCCACACATCAGAGCCAGCAGAAAACAACCACTGAGCACACTAGCCATGAATGGACACAAGCAAGGGAAATCATGAGCAAAGAATATATGGGTAATATTAATACAGACAAACATATATGTGATTTACTGGCAGCTGACATATGGCTGATTCCTATCTGAATTAAACTCCTCGTTAAAATCTACTCTGTTGAAAATTGTTACCCACAAACCTAAAACAGAAATAAAAACCCAAAACAAAATGAATTGATGTTGTGGACATTCTCATACAAATGGAAGCATGATTAACAGAATTCTCAAATGAGAATAGGAGAAATCCTAACCATTAAAATCCTGAATAAATTATAGTTATTGTAATAAAAGGATCCGGCTTAAAAAGAAATGAATTACACTTTGAGAAAAGCCCTCCACTTCCAGGTATTACTGATACATAAAAAGGAATGGAAATGAGAATTTCAGAAGTAGCCTATGCCATTTAATGTCACCCAATATTAGAGTTGTCCCTCGTCTACAGTAAAGGATGATGGTAGCTTAAGAAGGAGACGCTAAAGCTGAAGATATGAAACATCTCGAGGATTTTTATCTCAACATCTAGAAATCACTACTTCTTTCCCCTACAGCAGTGATCTGAATCACACTCATACAAAAAGGGACTTTCCAGGAGACATTCTTAAAAAGGAAGCACCAAACCCTACATGTGGATTTGCACCCCTGCCCCGTGAAGTTCATTAGGTTCAAAATGTACCCAGCAAGACCTCCAGCAACCCTCCTGTTTCTTCAAAGAATGTAAACCTTATCTTTGTTTTTGCAGGAAAAATAAATTCATATTTATTTATGATTGTTAATGTATACTCATTTTTGACAGAGAGACATTTTTAAAAGAGTTTATTTATTTTGAGAGAGAGATTTGTTTTTAGTTTTTCTTTATTTTTCAGTGGCTGGAGGCAGAGTTATAGGGGGACACAAAATGCAAAGCAAACTCCAGGCTCTGACCTGTCAGTACAGAGCCCAATGCAGGGCTCCTATCCGGATGTGAACCACAGATCACGACCTCAACCGAAGTCAGACACTTAACTGCCTCACCGACCCAGGTGTCCCAGATATTTCTAGTAATCGAGAGGTATCAGGATTCATGCTTTGATGAGGATTGGGCAATATCGTTGTTTTATGGTAGCCGAGTACAATCAATGCAGTTGCTTCAAGGTAGACTAGCCTATACACTAGTGAGTGGCTCATTCTAATAAAATTGTTAATGGTATACAATATGACAGTAAGAGTCACAGTGCAGTATTCAAAATACGATTACATTTTCCTGAGAACCACTTGTCAAAAATAAATAAAAATCATTTTAGAAAACACAACTACTTACTTCTGATAAGAGGCTGAAATGTAGTTTCTCCAATTCAAAATGAGAGGAATTCAGTGTTGTAATATAAGTATTTGAACAGAAAGTTGTAAAACACGAAGAAAACGAATATACTGTTAATTTATACGAAATAGTACTGTCTCTGTGCTTATGTAAGGTTAGGTTCTCCACCTTCATACGCCTCACACACAATGTTCTACAGATGAAGCCTTAGGCAATGATGAGGACAGAAAACAACTCCTCCATTGTTATGGCTGAGTTATAGTCCATGGTGCATATATACCACTTGTGCTTTCTCCATTCAATGATTGATGGTCACTGGATTCGTTCCATTTCATAATTTTTATAAATAATGCTGCAATTAATATTCAGGGTGCATACATATGCTTTGGTATATTTTTGACTGTATTTCTGTTTTTAATTTATTTCTTTAAATTCAACTTAGTGGGAGTTCCTCCGTGGTTCAGTTGGTTAAGCATCTGACTCTTGGTTTTAGCTCTAGTGAAGATCTCAGGGTTTGTGAGTTTGAGCCTGGCTTTGGACTCTGTGCTGACACCATGGATCTTCCTTGAATTCATTCTCTTTCTTTCTCCTGTCTCTGGTCTGTCCCTGTCTCTCTTTCCCTCCCCTGCTCATTAAATCTCAAAATATATGAATAAGCTTACAAAAATAAATAAATTCAAGTTACTTCACATACTCTCTAGTATTGGTTTCAGGACTAAACCTCAGGGATTCATCACATACATATGACACTTCGTGCTCATCTCCTTAATCTCCAACGCCCTCTTAGCTTATCCCACCCCACCGCCCCTCCAATAACCCTAAGATTTTACTCTGTAATTAAGTGTCTTAAGGTTTGCCTCTCTCTCTGTTTTATTTTATATTTCCTCCCCTTCCACTTTGTTCATATGTTTTGTTTCTTAAATTCCACACATAGGTGAAATCCTATATTTGTCCTTCTCTACTGACTTATCACACCTAGTAAAATACACACCTGCTCAGCTTATTGCAATAAGCAGGATTTCATTCTTTGTGATCACCAAATAATATTCCGTTGTATATCTATACCACATCTTCTTTGTCTATTCATCAGTTGATGAACATTTGTGCTCTTTCCTAAATTTGACTATTCTTTTTTTTCCATAATATTTTATTGTCAAATTATTTTCCATATAACACCCAGTGCTCTTCCGCTTAGGTGCCCTCCACCATCACCACCACCTCTTTTCCCCCCCTCCCCCTTCCCCTTCAACTCTCAGTTCATTTTCAGCATTCAATAGTCTCTCAAGTTTTGCATCCCTCTCTCTCCCCAACTCTCTCTCCCTCCTCCGCTCCCCCCTCGTTCTCCATTAGGTCTCTCCTGTTTTTTGCTAGACTTATGAGTGCAAACATATGGTTTCTGTCCTTCTCTGCCTGGCTTACTTCGCTCAGCATGACACCCTCAAGGTCCATCAACTTTCCTACAAAAGGCCATATGTCATTCCCTCTCATTGCTATGTGTACTCCATCGTGAATATATACCACATCTTCCTTATCCATTCGTCAGGTGATGGACATTTAGGCTCTTTCCATGTTTTGGCTATTGTTGACATTGCTGCTATGAACATTGGGGTACATGTGCTCCTATACATCAGCAGTTCTGTCTCTCTTGGGTAAATCCCTAGCAATGCTATTGCTGAGTCATGAGGAAGTTCTATCGATAGTTTTTTGAGGAAACTCCACACTGTTTTCCAGAGCGGCTGCACCAGTTTACAATGCCACCAACAGTGTAAGAGGGTGCCCATCTCTCCACACCCTCTCCAACATCCATAGTCTCTTGATTTGTTCATTTTAGCCACTCTGACTGGCGTGTGGTGGTATCTCAGTGTGGTTTTAATTTGTGTTTCCCTGATGATGAGTGATGTTGAGCATCGTTTTATGTGTCTGTAGGCCATCTGGATGTCCTCTTTGGAGAAGTGTCTGTTCATGTCTTCTGCCCATTTCTTCACTGGATTATTTGTCTTGTGATTGTGAAGTATGGTGAGTTCCTTGTACATTTTCGATATTAGCCCTTTATCTGATATGTCGTTTGCAACTATCTTTTCCCATTCTTTC
>NC_043704.1:3015917-3017007 GCF_006229205.1 Suricata suricatta
AGAATCCTGTTTTTCTTATGCTTCTCAAGTAAACAGGCTATTGACCCCTGCTCACAAAGAACTAACTTTTGCCTTTGCTATGCTAGAAACATTGTCTTCTATTTGAATGCTAAGGATACCTTCCTGCCCATATGACTGGCATTCAATCCCTTACCTAAATCACTATTGGTAAAGAATATGCATGAATCTTCTATAAATCTATGTTCTGGTAAATTGTTACTTATGAAAGAATTTTATCATCAGAAATCATTGTCTAAGGCAAATGCCACTCATGTGCTATTCCCCATACATTTGACCTGAAATAAAGCTGAGTCTCTGTCAGTGCGGAGAAGCCTGCCGGTTGATCAGAAAGAATCTTGTGTTTCTCTCATCCGTCCTTTTCACCAACACCATCCATCCTTCAGGGAACCCTGGACCTGCTGGGGCTGAACTCCAGCACCGTTAATTATAAGGAATAAGCTCACATAATCACAGAGCCAGTAGGTCTCAGAGACAGCTAGAGATCCAAGAGAAATGATTGGTCCGCTCTAGTCTGAGAGGCATGAGCTAAATGCCATAGTTCTAGTATGAAGGTGGCAGCTTCATGACCCAGTAAGGGTTAGCATTTCAGTTTGAATCTGAAGGGAGGAAAAAAAGTCAGTGTCTCAGTCTGAAGATCATCAGGAAGAATTCTCTTCTAGCTAAGGGAGGACTTGGCCATCAACTGATTGGATGAGGCCCACCCTCACTGAGGGGGGCAAGCTGCTTAATCTACCAGTTTTTATTCAGTCTAAGTGTTAACCTTATTCAAAACCACCCTCACCAAACACCCACAATAATGTTTGCCCAAATATCTTAGCACCTTGGGCCCTGTTGAATTGACACATAAAATTAACCATGACACTATCCTAATCTACTAAACAAGAATATAAACTTCCCAATAAACTGATGTGAATAAAATCCTCAAAATGTCAATAATAAATGGCAGCTTCCAGTCTAAACTTGTATGTATAGTATATATATTCACATTTATACCTGCATGTTAATTATAGTATATGAAATTATTAATCTTAATCATTTAAGGAATAATTTTAAGTGTTGCTCTTGTTAT
>NC_043704.1:3017107-3023782 GCF_006229205.1 Suricata suricatta
GTCAAGTATCCCTTCAGGCCCTTTCTCTCTGTCTTCCTCTTCAGGAATTCCTATGAGCCGGATGTTGTTCTGTTTGATTGTATCACTCAGATCTCGATTTCTCCTTTCCTGCTCCTGGATTAATTTCTCTCTCTTTTTTTCAGCTTCCTCTTTTGCTAGAACTATATCTTCTAATTCACCTATTCTTCTCTCTGCCTCGTCCATCCTTGAGGTGGCTGCCTCCAGTTTGTTATTCACCTCACCTATAGCCTTTTTTAACTCATCAGTTGATTCTTTATTGCTTTTCTCGACCCCAGCGATTAATCTTATGACCAGCTTTTTAAATTCTTGATCTGATAAGTTGTATAGAACTGCCTTGAGTAGTTCTGTGGCTGTGACTTCCCCCTGGAAGTTCTTCAGGGGAGAGTTTCTTCGTTTTGTCATTTTTGCTATTTTTCTGTCTCTTGTGACCTTTAGAAAACTCATTGGGCTCTGTGCACCTATTAGTATTTCTCTGTTAAAGGAGGCTTATTGACTGTTCAGGGCCTGCCGTTTCAGGAGATATTCTCTTAGTGATAGCTCTCAGTTTCTCTTGTTGTGCCTGTGAGTATTTTATTTCCCTACTCTGCAATATTTGGGACTCGCCTTCTTGTACACTTTGGCTTGTTTCTTGGTGTAGTCCTATGAAGGAAAACAGACTGACAAACACCGAGGGAAAAGAAGCACACATACACACAGACAAATCAAACAAAGAAACACATTACAGGGGGGAATGAAAAGAATGAAAATGGGAGGGAATGAGACGAAAGGAAGAGAAGAGAAAAAAAAAAGAGAAAGAAGAAAAGACAAAAAAATATATAAAAGGTGTCGGAGACAACAAAAGACAGTAGACCGCTTAAACGTGTATGACCAGTTTAGGGGAGAAGTTAGGATGAGATACAGGAAAATATATCTGGGTTGCAAGAAGGTGAAAAAGTAAGGGAGAAAGGAGAAAGGAATATAAGGAGTAAAATTTAAATGAATTAAGTAAAGAAAAAGAAAAAAAGGTAATAATGACAAAGAAATAAGTACGAAACTAGTGAAGAAAGAAAAATTTTTGTTATATATTAAAAAAACAAACAACCAAAAAAAAAACAAAACAAAAAAACAAAAACGAAAAAAAAAAAAAAGCAAGCAGCAGCTCCCTCTGGTGGATAGGCTTGGTTTGATGGGGTAAGTCTTTGAGTCTGTTCTCAGAGGCTCCGCCCCTGCCTGAGGCGAAATGAGCAGCAGGAGGTGAAGTGCGCACCTTCACAGACTCAATTGCGGAGTCCCCACCCCCAGTCAGGTTCGCGATTGCAATGGGGGAAAGGAAAAAAACAAAAAAGCAAAAAACCGAGTCTCTCTTAGTTTCCGATAGCTTTGCTCAAGACGCTGTGCGTTGCTGGAAATGAGCTGGGAGCTCCTACATTCTAAGTGCACGCCAGGGCCTCCACCCACCACCGACTCTTTGTTGAGGGTCCCGTCGGTGTGCGCCTTATTTTTTCCCTGGGGGGACCTGGGATTCGCGCAGTCCATGCAGGGGGCGGGGTGTGCCGTAAAAATGTGGTCCGTGGTCCCGTTCCCAAAACCAAGTTCGAATTGCTCGCGCCTGGCGCAGTCTCCGCTCGGGCAGCTTCCCGCCGTGGCACGCGCCTCCCCAGCGCAGCTGCTTCTCACAGCCACAGACGCCTCTGATTCCCCACTGAGATGGCTTAGGGCTGGAAGCTGTTCCTTCTCTTGCGCCACCCCATTTCAGGATTCCGGCTACCCAGCAGTTATCTATGGAGTGGGTTTCTGTCTCCAAGCGCAGCCAAGCATTCTATACCTCTTCCCCAGAGACAGTTCTATGAGCGTGTTCCGACTCTGTCTCTGACTTTTGTCTCCCGGGCGCTGCGCACTTGCGCCACGTTGGGCTGGGGATCTTACCTCCCCTGCCCGTCCCGGGCGGGCCCGTCCTCGGATCTCCCCCCGATTGCCCCCACTCACTCAGATATCCTTGAGGTTCTATTCCTTCTGGAGTTAGTATTTCTCCTTCCGCTCTCTCGGATGAATGTAATATCCTTCTCAGTCGAAAAACGGTGTGGAGGGAGTTTACAGAGCTCCTTTCCTCTCCGCCATCTTGGCTCCCCCCAAAAAATCAAAGTTGTTTATATTCTGATTTACTGCTTTGGGGTCCCAAGAACGCATGGTGATCCTGAGTCCGGAGGTGTGCCTTAGGCACTGTGATCAATTTGTCTGTTGCTATCTGTTGTTATCTTATTTTACGGGGTATTACACTCTCTGCCATATTTCTCCCCTCTCATGTTCATATTTTCATTCTAATCAGGTGAAATGATATTAGGAAGATTCCCTGAGTGATTTCCAAACACCGTCATATTTAAACTGGAATCTTCTTTCTCCCCGTTTCTCTTTCCCTCTAGTTTTTTAAAAGTTTATTTCTTTTGAGAGAGACAGACTAGGAGCAGTGGAGTTGCAGACAGAGTGCATGAATTCCAAGCAGGCTCCACGGGGTCAGTGCAGAGCCTGAATTCCGGGCTAAACTCCCAAAACCATGAGACCTTGACTTGAGCTGAAATTGAGAGTCAGACGGTTAACTGACTGAGTACCCAGGCACCCTGGTTTGGCCATTTATGGTGAGGAGAACAAAGGCACAAGAAATGTAGATTAAATTCAAATTTCTTACATCTTGCAACCCACTGGGAAATACTAGCGACTGGCAGAGGAGGGTATGGCTATAGGAGTGTACACCTGCTTTAAGGTTAATGCTTTTCGAGAGGCAAAAAGCTGGCTTCACTTGACCATAGCCAGACTCTCAGGATCCACTGAGTTTTCTTTTCCTATGAAAATCCCTTGGGAAACTTTGATGTCCACCCCACTGCTTAAAGTATATGATCAATGGTTCCTCACAATCACACTGCTGCTCATTTTATTCACAGACCCTGTCCCTGTGCTTTTATAAGGTCAGCCTCGCTCACCAAAAAGGCCTCAAGAATACTTTCTTGAGCATTTATTTATTCCTGGCCCACCTGAGGTCACTTTTCTGGAGCAATGAAGGTTCTCACTTCTGTGTAGTAGTTGTAATGACCTCTGGGAGTAGAGGTTCTCAGTAGGTCTGTCCTTCATCTCAAAGGTTTTTATTTTCGTTGTAGTTATGACACAGACATACTCTTGTTTGTACTTTTTTGTGTTTTAGAAAGTGACGAATCACTTAATTAACAAGTTTGGGCACCTTAAAATCCTGAAGTACCAGAGAGCGCATATGATGATTGAAACAGGCACCCGTTTCAATGAGGGGCGCCTGAGTGGCTCAGTTCCTTGTGTCTTCACTCAATTTCAGTGCAGATCATGATCTCGAGGCTCATAAGATAGAGCCCAATGTCAGGCTTCATGGTAAACTTAGGAGGGCTCTTGGGATTCTCTCTCTCTCTCTTTTCTCTCTTTTCTCTCTTTTCTTCTTGAGCAATCTTTCTCAAAATAAATACACATTTTAAAAGGCTTTCAAGGTGCCAGGTGACTTAGTTGGTTAAGATGGTTAAGTATCTGACCCAGGCACCGTGCTCATTAAAACTGGCTTTTAGGGGCACCTGGGTGGCTCAGTCGGTTAAGGCTCTGGCTTCAGCTCAGGTCAGGTCTCACTTTTGTGGGTTCAAGCCCCACATCAGGCTCTGTGCTGACAGCTAGCTCAGAGACTGGAGCCTGCTTTCAGTTCTGTGTCTCCTTCTCTCTCTGCTCCTTCCCCTTTCATGTTCTGTCACTCTCTGTATCAAAAATAAATAAAACATTTAAAAAAAACCCAAAAAGGCCTGTTTTTAGTCACCCTGATAATTTTCTATTCTATCACTTCTAATCTTATACAACTACTTGCAAACGGTATGGATGTGTGCATGGACTGTATAAGGGTAGATTGGTTTTGTGTGCACACCTTCTGAGCATCATTCTCAGGTTTGACACCAATATGAACATTGATTTAGGGTCCGTTGGGTGTATTAACCTGTGTGTCCTTTTACAGGAAGTGACTGTAGGTCAGTTTACCTGAGTTAAAATCTGATCTGTACCATGTACCGGATCCTTGACAAAAGATTCACGAAAAATAGAAGAATCTTGTGTTCTCTTAGATTAGTATAATTTGTATTCCATGAATTTATGAGAAACTGTTAGATGCTCTCTACTAAACAGGAAATGCTTTTAAACCTTGTTGCCTTTCTTGCTAGTCTAGTAGAACTTGTATTTGCTATGATCCCATTCAGTTCCAAGTCCCCCAAGAGTTCTTGTCATTGAATTATTCTTCTTTGTTATTGAAATATGTATCCCTTGATTCAAAGACTATTGCCTTGTTAGAAATGTGGACTCAGAACTTTCCCAGAACTTCTGAACAGAATCTGCATTTTAATAAGGTCTCCATTGCACTACTGTGAATTCTGATTCATGTTAAAATATGCTAAGTATATATGTAACTCATCCAAACTTTCCATTAAGAAAGAGACACCACATGACCCACTCAGCTGAACTTCCAAGTTCAGCTCAGGCCAGGATCTCTCAGTTGATGGGTTTGAGCCCTGTGTTGGGCTCAGTGCTGACAGCTAAGAGCCTGGAGCCTGCTTTGGATTCTGTGTCTATCTCTCTCTCTGCTCCTTCCCTGCTCATAGTCTGTCTCTCTCTCCTTCAAAAATAAATGGTCAGTCGCAAAAATAGTACAATACAATAGACACATGTACTGTCTTTCAAAACTAAACAGTCACAAAATTTTTTTACAAATAGACACCACCTGGGCCATTGGTGTAAATGCAGAATGCAAAAGTGTGTATGTCTAGGGGGTGCCTGGCTGGCTCAGTCAGCTAAGGGTCTGCCTTTGGCTCAGGTCATGGCCTCATGGAATGTGGGTTCAAGCCCCACCTCAGGCTTCTTTGTCTCCCTGTCTCTCTGACCCTCCCCTGCTTGCACTTTTTCTCTTTTCTATATAAAATAAATAAATAAGTAAAGTGTGTATGCCTGTGTTGATGCCTTTATTTTATAAAAACTCTTGAATAAACCAATATTTATATCGTTTGAGACCTCAAAGTTAAAGAACATAATAGAGCATAATACTGTGTCCCCAATCTTCTTACTGCAGAAAGTAAGAAATTCATCTATGACAAACTCAGTACTCCTAGTGTAACTGAACGAACTGGAGTTTAGTCCTTGATGAATCATAAAAATTCTACCAGGCAAAGATGTCAGACAAAGGAAAAATTTTTTGCAAGAAATAAGGAGATCACAAGGTATAACTTTACAACTAGAGACTCACAGAGGAAAGAAAATGGTTTCCTTTTTAAAAATATATTACCTTTATTTGAGAGACAGAAAGGGTGGAAGAGGGGCAGAGAGAGAGGCACAGTGAGAATCTCAGGAGGTCCCGGCACCATCAGCAGTGATGCGGGTTTGATCTCACAAACTGTGAGGTCATGACTTGAGCTGAAACCAAGAGGCAGAAGACTGAGCCATTCAGGCGCCCCAGCATGGTTTCCACGTATTTGGGGTTAGGGTGGATATTTAGAAAGGGGAGGCTGGGGATACAATGGCACTTGAGCCTTAAGAACACTGTTTTGTACATTCGCAGTCTGTTACATAGTAAATGGCAGTTGTGCTCCTCCTTGAGGCGTGATCTAAGTCTTAAAATGAGGTCAAAGGGAGATCCTGAGCATGGAGCCTGAACGTGGAGCCCGGTTGGAATTTTTCTCTCTGCACGACCCATACTCGTGCTCTCTCTTTCAGGAAATAAACATTTTTGAAAAGTAACTGTGTTCACTCCATGCTCTACTCTGATGTTCATCTGCATAGACATGCCTCAGGGACGAAGCCCGAATTGAGCCACTTCAGAGCCTCCCTAGGGCAGTCATCACCTTATGTATTTCCACCACAGCACGCTGAACTCCTGGGTGTTTTTCCTGCAGTAAAATGGAGGTGTAAATAAGAGGCTAAGTAAAATGAGGGACTGAGGCCTGTGGCACATGCAGGTAAGCAGTGCAGATCAAGTCGCAGGGTCCAGCTCGTGACATAATCTCCCTCCTGCATCTTAGGTACCATTAGGACCTCCTGCTGTGTCCACTTGGTAACTGTGGTGTTTGTTACAGGGACTGCTGACCTTCAGGGATGTGGCCGTCGAATTCTCTCAGGAGGAGTGGAGATGCCTGAACCACAGTCAGTGGGAACTGTACAGAGATGTGATGTTAGAGACCTACGGACACCTCGTCTTCTTGGGTGAGGCTAACTCCCTCTAGATTTCCCAAGTGCCACTCAAGGGTTTTGTTCCTTCCTGTGGAGACTGTCTCTTAGAAGCTTTCTCTCGCATGCCTGGGATTCAAATCCCTACAGTAAAGAAAGGAGGGGTTGGCAGATGTAGAGGAAAGTCTGCATGACGTTTCCTTTCAGGTGAGTTTTCCCTTCCTTATAGTCACATCATTATTTCATAGATGGATGGCATATCTAAGTATTGAGTGGCATAAAATGATATTTCTGTCTTCAATATGAATTTGTATTCATGTTGGTAGTTGTTAAGACTCAGAAGTGAAGATCAGGATGTGAAATTTGGTAATCCATCCTGTGTGTTCCCAAGGGGCTGTTGGGCAACAGCATTTGGGCATGATTTTCCAGAATTCCAGAATGTCCTCTTTTCTCTACTGAGTCCAATACTGGGTT
>NC_043704.1:3023882-3026726 GCF_006229205.1 Suricata suricatta
GTTGGTAGTTGTTAAGACTCAGAAGTGAAGATCAGGATGTGAAATTTGGTAATCCATCCTGTGTGTTCCCAAGGGGCTGTTGGGCAACAGCATTTGGGCATGATTTTCCAGAATTCCAGAATGTCCTCTTTTCTCTACTGAGTCCAATACTGGGTTGAAAGGTAGAATCTCCAGCAATACCTATTCTTTTGTTCTAACAAATAGGTCTTGTTGTGTCAAAGCCAGACCTGGTCATCTTTTTGGAACAAAAGAGGGAGCTATGGGAAGTGAAGAGAAAGGAGACAGTAGCCTCATACCCAGGTAAGTGGGAATGGATGAGGCAGATGACAGAGGTGAGGTCCAAATGTGAAGGATGAAGAAAGACCATACAATGTGATTTGAGCAGCCATTCTGGAATGGAAATCAGTTAGTGAAACCTAGTTTTATGTCAATATGTTTCACAGAGGCAAATCTGCTTTCTAATACATCACACTCTCACAAAACTCTAAGGGTTCTCCTTCAGTTCCACTTAAAGGTCCTTCACGTCCACAGTGAGGGCCTCCATAATGTCACTGGCTCTCTATTGCTTTGAGGGCTTGGGGTATTCTCTGTGTTGCTGAGGAAGTCTATTTTCGTTCATATCTGAGTGTTTGCCTTGAGGGAGAAGTGTGTCAGGGTAGCGGTAGGCATATTGGGATTTGGTGCAGAAATCCCAGGAACAGGGGTCAGAGCCTATCTAAATTCTGCTTAATGTTTTCCAATATATGAAGGCTAGAATCCTAATCATACATAATTAAGACCCACCAGGTTCATGATTTGGTGAAGCACCTCCCTAAAATGAGAAAATCTAACCCTTTCTTTCACTTCAAAAGTTCCATTTTTGGGGCGCATGTGTGGATCAGTTACTGAAGGATCTGACTTCAGCTGACATCATGATCTCACAGTCAGTGAGTCTGAGTCCTGCCCAGGCCTCAGTGAGGACACCACAGAGCAACCTTGGAATCCTGTCTCCCTCTCTCTGTGCTCCTCCCCTACTTGGTCTCCCTCTCAAAATTAATTAAAGTAAATTTACAAAAAGTAAGAAAGTACATTTTTGATGGTAGTAACTAAAATACAAAATTTCCACTCAATCTGTTCCATTCCTCAATCATAAAATAACTTAAATCTCTTCTTATTTTCCTAGAATTTCTACCAAATTAATGTCACAAAGAAGATAGAACATTTAGAATTCAAAACTTGCAGCCTATAATAAAATCTCTATTCATTTCTTCTTAATCATTAAATCATTTTTAAATTTTGTCATGTGTAATAGGAAGTTCCTGTGACTTTGTCATATATGTTTTCACGTACTGAGTAGTTGTATATGAGATTACATTATGATTCGTGGTATCAAAAACTTTTAAATATCGTTTGCAATGTTTATTTTTGAAAGATAGAGCAGGCATTGAGGGCTGAAATGAGGGACACACCAAATTTGAAGCAGGCTCTTGGCTCTGAGCTGTCAGCACACAGTCCTCCCCAAGGCTCCAACTCCTAGACTCTGAGATCGCGGCCTGAGCCCAAGTCCGTCGCTTCACCTACTGAGCCACCTGCCCACCTCTGTAGCTCTAAGACTAACATCTCAGTGTATAACCATGAAAGAGGGCCTATTTTGATTTATTGGCTGGTTTTCATGCAGAGGAAAATTGCAACGTGTATTCATCAATATCCACCCTGGAAATCTCTAATGAAAGCCCCTGTGTATTTAGCACTTAAAAGACATTATTACACAGAATTTAAGGGTATAACTCAATTTTCAGAATCAAGCAAGCAAAAAAGTTCATTTCTTTTGAGGTTTTCTTTTTTCCCATTTACACTGAGAGATGGAGAGAGAGAGGGGAGGAGGGGCAGAGAGAGAGGAGACAATTCCAGGCAGGCTCCACAGTGTCAGTGCAGACGGGGATGTGGGCTGGAGCTCACAAAGTATGAGATGACGACCTGAGCTGAAACCGGGAGTCAGATGCGCAACCCTCACTGAGCCACCCAGGCACCCCAAAGCCTTTCATTTCTAAACATACAAACAACATCAAAGTTACAAAATATGCCAACAATAGCGTATTTAAAAATATGGGGATTACATTAACATATAATCTGAGTGATGTAGAAAAACTCATGATTTGGGGCTCTTGGGTGCTCAGTCAGTCAAGTCTCAGTGTTTAACTTAGGTCATGATCTTATCGTTTGTGGGTTCATGTACCCCATCAAGTTCTGTGCGGACAACTCAGAGAGTGGAGCCTGCCTCAGACTCTGTGTTTTTCTCTCTTTCTGCCCCTTCCTCTCTCAGGCTCTCATTCCATCTCTCAAAAAATAAATAAACATTAAAAAAGAGAAGTATTTTAAGAAAAAGAAAAAGTAGTGATTGATTTTTCCTGAAGTTGACTTTTTCTGATTTCAGATTTGTGTATGACAAATTCTAATTCTAAGCATCAGAGAGTATCAAGTGGAGTGCCTTTACTTTCATTTTTACCTTTCAGCTGTATTTCCAAATGAAACTGACAGCCTCCTTTCAGAGACGTTTATAGGAACTTCTATCCAAAGAGTGTCAGTGGATGGATATAAAGGTAGTGCCCTTGAGGATGGACACTTAATGAGAAACCAGAACAAGGATGGGGACATTGAGGGGCCTCAAGCACACCTGGGGATTCCTATTGCAGACTATGATGGTGACTGGCATCCATGTGGGGAGGTCTCTGATCAAAGCGCCAACCTCATTACACGTAAGAGTACACATTTAGGAGAGAATCACTCTAAATATGACGCATGTGGGGAAATACTTAACCAGTCCTCCAGTGCTGCTGATCAGAAGAGGATTCATGTGGGGAAAAG
>NC_043704.1:3026826-3028352 GCF_006229205.1 Suricata suricatta
ACTCTAGATCAATTCTTGCAATTCAGATATATCTCCCTTATCTCATTCTTATCTTGCCCCTCCCCTGGAGTGGGTATTCTGGTTATAGGTTTGCTTAAACAGTCATATCTCATTCATTCTCTCTCTTTTTCTTTTTACTTTTTTAATGTTTTATTTATTTTTGATAACAGAGAGAGACAGGGCATGAGCAGGGAGGGGTGGAGAGTGAGTGAGACTCAGAATCAGAAGCAGGCTCCAAGCTCTGAGCCCTCAGCACAGAGCCCGACACGGGGCTTGAACCCACTAACGTGAGATCATGACCTGAGCCGAAGTCCAATGCTTAACTGACTGAGCCACTCAGGGGCCCCTAATTCACTCTCTTGAAATATATTCTACACCTCCGTCATTACCTTCCTTTCTCTCTGAAGTAATCAGACTATATATTTCTCAGGGTAACATTATCAAGGTCAAAGTTCAATTTCTCTTTCTACCCACCCGTGTCACTTCTCTTTGTATATGCTCTTCCATCAGCACTGCCTCTACCCTGCTCTTTATTTATAACTGGGATCTCTGGCATTCTGCTTTGAAACTGCCCTTTGACTTTTTTCCCTCCCCCTTTTGGTTTGCCTGTTTTATTCATTTGTTTGTACATTTCTGTGCTTTTGTTCCCTCTTTGTTTGTCTGTCAGTTTTCCTTCCCAGGGCTACCTCAACGAACCAGCCAAAGTACACATGGTGGAGAGTCCCAAATATCACTACGAGTAGGGAAATAAAATAACCAAAGGCACAACAAGGGAGACCAAGGGAAACCACTGAAAGAATACTTCCGGAATAGACAGGTCCTGGACAGTCAATGAGCCTCCTTTAATATGGCAATACTCACAGCTGCAGAGCACATATCAAGCTTATTAATCTGACAAGACACAGAAAACTAGCCAAAATGATGAAACGAAAGAACTCTCCTCTAAAGAAATTCCAGGAAGTAGTTACAGCCACCGAATAGGTCAAAACAGATCTAAGCAACATGACTGAGCAGGAATTTAGGATGATTGCCATAAACTTAACTGCTGGGCTTGAAAAAGGCATGGAAGACTTTAGAGAAGCTTTGCTACCGAGACTATGCACCTTAAAAATAAAAAACTGCTATAAATGAGGTGCATAATAAAATGAAGGGAACCGCTGCACGAACCGAAGAGGCAGGGAAAAGAATCAGTGGAAGGAAACAGACACTGAAATCCAAGAGGCACAGAGAACCCACTCAGATGTAACTTGAATCTATCTTCTGCACAATATATCAGAATGAAACTAGCAAAATATAAGGTCAAAGAGAATTCTGAAAGCAGCCTCGGATAAAAGGGCAAAGGAAAACCTATCAAAGTAGTTGTAGACCTATCTACTGAAAGTTGTCAGGCCACAAAGGAATGGCAGAGAATCTTCAATGTGATAAACAGGAAAAATATGCAGCCAAGAATCCTTTATCCAGCAAGCCTGCCATTCAGAAAGGAAGGAGAGATAAAGGTTTTCCCAAATAAACAACAATTGAAAGAA
>NC_043704.1:3028452-3031230 GCF_006229205.1 Suricata suricatta
CAGAAGATTTGGGGCAGGCGGCACGAGCATCACGTGGGAACCTTTAGAAAGGCTGAATTCCTGGGCCCACCCCAAAACTACCTTATCAATCTGAATTTTAACACGATCCCCGAGGGGCTGATTCACAAGCACAGTCAAGAAATGAATGTGGGGTATGTGTGTGTGTGTGTAAGGAAAGACAGGTGACTTACTGAAATGGCAAAAAGAGAAACTGACAAAACTGACATTCCATTTCAGTTTCCTGAAAATACTAAAGCAAATGGATCATTAAGGAAAATGTATGAAAATAATGTATGGAATTAGGGGGATGGGAGTATGACACCCCATACAATTTTTCACCCCATAAAGGTAACAGTGGGATTTTGTGGTGGAGCTTTCCGTATGTAACACTGGCATGAAGACTTTGCTCCTTAGATGGAGACTGCTTTAGAGCCCCTGTTCTCTAGCCAGGGTGATACCACTACACCTGAAATGCTGAGCAATCAGATCCCGGTGCGCTCTTCCAGCCAAGCTGCATTTATGGGCATTCCGTACAAAAGGTATATTAGAGTAACTGTTTGCGGGATTCTTAAATATACAAACAGGAAGTATGGGGAGGATATGTTTAGCTTTTTTATCAGATAAACACACAAAGTTGAACAGTTCCTTCATGATTGTTTACAAACTTTAAACAGCAAAATATTTCTGTCTATTGCTTAGGATATTCTTAGCATGTCTTATAGTAAAAATAATGTTGGTAAGGATTTCACTTCTACAAATGGCTCATTCTTACACTTGTACCATGCTGCCCAAATTCCAAATCATTTATGCTTTTATTCCTTCTTAATAAAAGGTGTCAGAGTGAGATATGTATTTCCCCAGTAAATCTACTTCAGTATTATTTACATGGCTTATTATATTAATGAAATATGAGAAAAATATATAGATGATTTAATGATTTTTCATGAGTTTTAAGCTTGTTGATTGTTACCTATAAGAAAGTAAAGTTATTAAAACAGTTGGAATCAATTTGGTGTTGGCTTTTGTACGAAAAAAAAATTGTGTGGGCATAGAGAGTGATTCTCAGACTTTATATATGTAAAAACAGCCTGCAAAGCCTGATAAACTGCAGACTACCAACTGCTAGCACTGAGAAGTTCTGGCTCAGGAGACCCAGAATATGGCTCTACAATGTTCACATTGAACGACATCCCGGATAATTGAATACAGGTTTCCCAGCGTAGAGGCTAGTTTGGTATATGTGGTTTATTTGATCAGTTTTGCCTTCCAATGAAGAACTTTCTAGCCCCCAGAATGGATTCTCTGGCCTGATTGTCTCCCTTCTTCTCCCTTCTCTCCCCTCTCCTCCCCTCCCTTCCTCTCACCTCCTCTTCCCTTCTCTTCTTTACTTCCTCTTCTCTCTCTTTCTCTCTGTCAATTTATTTTTGGTTCAGTTGAGTGGAAGGTACAGAGAATTCCCATGAATTCCTTGCCCCTATGCATGCACAGCCTCCTACATCATCAACATCCTGCTCCAGAGTAGTACCCAGTACACTTGTTACAATTGATGAACAAACACTGACACGTCACTATCAATCAAAGTCCATCATTTACATTAGGATTCATTCTCTTGGTGTTTTAACTCTATGGGTCTTTGCAACTGTATGGTGACGTGTATCCTTTAATATAGTAATGTACAGAATGGTCTCACTTTCCTAAAAATCTTCTGGGCTCTACCTATTTATCCTTCCCTCCCTTCAATCTCTTGACAACCACTGATCCTTTTACTATCTCCATAGTTTTGCTTTTTCCAGAATGTCACACATTTGGAACCATATGAGACCAATGACTTCTTTCACTTAATAATATGCACTTAAGTTTCTTCCATGTCTGTTTGTGTCTTGATAGCACATTTCTTTTTATTTTTTTTGTTACCATTTATTTATTTTGAGGGAGAGAGAGATATCGAACAAATGGGAGGGGACAGAGAGAGATGGAGAGAGAGAATCCCAAGCAGGTTCTGCACTGATCCTAGAGCCAGATGCTGGGCTCAATCTCAGGAATGATGAGATCATGACCTGAGCGTAATCAGTTCCTTAACCAACTGAGCTGCCCAGGCACCCCATTGATAGCTCATTTGTTTTTAGCACTGAATAATATTCTATTGCCAGAATGTAGCACAGTTTATTTATCCAATCAGCTACATCTTGGTCGTTTATGAAAGTTGGCAATTCTGAATAAAGCTGCTACACTCATCCCTGTGCAGGCTGTTGCATAGATAAACATTGGTTTTTAACACATTTGAGAAAATACCACGTGATTGCAGGATCATATGGTAAGAGTATGCTTAGTTTTGTAAGAAACTGTCAAACTGTCCCCCAAGGTTGCTGTCAATCTGCATCCCACTAGCCATGAAGGAGAGTTCCTGTTGCTCTACATCCTCACGGGCATCTGGTCTTGTCAGTGTTCTGGATTTCATCCATTGTAATAGGGGTGTAGTCATACCTCTTTGTCCTAATTTGCAATTTCCTATTGACGCATGATGTTGATCATCTTCTTATATTTTTATTTGCTATCCATGTATCTTCTTGTGGAGGGATCAATTCAAATATTACCCATTTTTAAAATGGGGTTGTTTGTCTGCTTATTGGTGAGTTTTAAGAGTTATTTGTATAGTTTGGATGACAATCTTTTATGAAGTATGGCTTTTGCAAGTCTTTTCTCCCAGGTTGTGGCTTATCTTTCCATTGTATTAATGGTCATATAATTTATGGTTTTTTAAAATATATATTTTTTTAA
>NC_043704.1:3031330-3033901 GCF_006229205.1 Suricata suricatta
GAGAGCAGAGGCATGACTTGGAGAAAGCATTAGGGGAGCTTCTGGTGTGCTGGCCATGTTCTGTCTCTTGTTCTGAAAGTGTGCTGATTGCATAAACTGAATTCAAAGTAAAATATCTTTGTACTTATCATTTTTACTCTCCCCCTTTATGAATGTTTTACTTCTATAAAAGTTCAACTTGAAATATAAGAAAAAAAATCAAAGGCAGTGACAAGCATTGCCTCATCAATGAATTAAAAAAAAAAAGAATGTGAAAATGGAGCACCTGGGTGGCTCAGTTGGTTAAGCATCCAACTCTTGATCTCACTACCAAGCCCCAAACTGAGCTCAGTGCTGGGTGTGGAGCCTGCTTATGATTCTCTCTCCCTCTCTCACTGCCCTCCCCTACCTACTATCTCTCTCTATCTCTCTAATAAAAATTAGAACTAATTATCCATATCTCAAAGAAAAAGCAAAAGCTGAAGATTATTAGCCAAAAGATAAAGAAAATGGAGGAGTGATCCAGGAAGAAAAATATACTTTAGTTGAGATTTCAGAAGTAGAGAAGAGTCAAGAAAGGCACACATTTGGATATTTGCTATTTGCAATTCAGAATTTTAAGGATAGAAAAATAATCTCTGTACCTGTCTAGTGAGAAAAAAGAAAAACATACAAGTTACCTAACATGGAAAATATTGTATTTACAATAGACTTTGTTCCATAATGAACAAATAAAACAGTACCTGCATCATTCTGGGGGGGGGGGGAGGGGCAAACAAGTTATCCAAGAATGCTAAGTTACCATCTATCTATGTGGCAAGAGAAATATACCCTCAGATGTAGATGCAATAAAAAACTATACCACTCATTGACCATACTGGAAAAAATATTGAAAGAAATATTTTAGCTGCCGGAGAATCAAATCTAAATTGATGGCCAAAAACTAGGAAGACATAATGCAAAAGAGAAAAGAGAAAACAACTACTAAAAGAATGCTGAATGCTTTAAAAAACAACAACAACAACTTTTTAAAATATTTATTTTTGAGACAGACAGAGCACATGTGGTGGAGGGGCAGAGAGAGGGGGAGACAGAATATGAAGCAGGCTGCAGCTTGGAGGTGTCAGCACAGAGCCTGATGTGGGGCTTAAACCCACTAACCAGGAGATCATGACCTGAGCTGAAATCAGTCCCTTCACTGAGCCACTCAGGTGGCCCATGAACACGGAATGCTTTTCATCGGCTTATAAATTACCCAGAGATGGTTACTTTACACACTAAACAATGTGCCTCTCAGGTTCCCAAAGAGCCCAACAGTGGCATAGAGCTGTAGAGCTTCTGCCCATGCAGAAATGAGATATCTACAAAGATGGAGAAGGAATCTGCTGTTGGTGGAGCTGAAGGCCCCAAGTAGACTAAACACCCTCCTGGTACCCTCTGCTGTCAGACTTCTCTGATGTCTGTCACTTATCCCCATACTCACTCACTGTATATAAATAACTTGGTGTATAAAACAACCCCAAGACATTTCCATCAGGTGGAACCAAGACCAATTTCTGAAGCTCCTCCTTTAAGTTCAGGCACTAAGGTTTGTCTGAGGTCCAGTCCTTCACATGAACACCCCTCTGACATAGTTAGCCATTCGATTCAGGCGAAACCATTCCCTTCCCCCTGGAGCCCCAGCAGGAACACTACAGAGACAGGTGGATGGCAGTTTCTATCCACAAAGCCGCCTTCTTCTACCATCCACACCTGAATATTCGGATAGATGTTAATGTGAAGAACTCAGTAGAAGACTCTGGCGAGGCTCCTAGAGCAGCCTAAACCAAATACATAGATCAGATTGATTTTATTTCCTATTCAGGCTTACAAAACACAACTCAACTGATCGTTTTCACTTCTCTGTTTAAGAGGTTTACTGAGACAGCAGGTCATCTGTCACTTCCTGTTGTTGAATATGTACATTTTAATGGGGAGAAGATTGTTATCTTATATGAAACACCTTTGTTTTGGTGTAGTGAAGCCACTATAACAGAATCCCATAAATTGGGTGGCTTATAAACAATGAACATTTCTTTGTTACAGTTCTGGAAGCTGGGAGAAAGATCAGGGTGCAGACTACCCATTGTATCCTCATGTGGTGGAAAAGGCTGTAGGATCTCTCTTAGGTCTCTCTAGTAAGGCATTACTCTCACTCACGAGGGCTCCACCCTCCTGATCTAATCACCTTCCCAAAGCCCCACCTATTAATGTCATTACCATTGCAGTGAGGGTATTCACTTATGAATTTGGAGGGACACAAATGTTCAGACCATAGCAATTCTCAGAAGGTGGAAGTAAATGCCTTGTTCACAAACCGTTCAATGGCTCTCCCAATGTCTGTTAAATATATTCCAAATCTGGTAACTGAACAGACCCACCATGACCTTCCTAGTGCTCGGGACATACAAAGTCCAATGACATCTTAGTCTTTATTGTCATGCATAAGGACTTCACTTATTTTCCACCCAGGTGCTTTCTCTTCTACTCCACGGATCTATTGTCTGTGCCAGGGGTTCTCACCTGAGGCTTCAGTTGTGGATTTGTCAACTG
>NC_043704.1:3034001-3036804 GCF_006229205.1 Suricata suricatta
AGCATAGATGAAGAGATAGCAACCAAACAAAACATATATTCTGATAGTTGAATTGTTCTTAGCCCTCTGTCTCTACCAGTCCTTGACCACCTGACACAGAAAGAACTCAGACTGGGAGAAAAAACTAATATTAATAGGAATGGTAAATTGGTGAGCATGGCCTGGGTCCAAAGACAAAACAAATTTGCTACCAATTCCACCCCCTAAATATTGCTTGACTTTGGGACTTAGTTATACGAACAGTTAGATCTAGAGAGAGATACTCAGCCAGCCACGTGGGAGATGTCAGTCTGCCTCAAACCTCCCTAACTGTAAAGGAAGGAGAGCCAGGGGAGTGATGACAGCCCCCTTTGCCTTTAATGCAAGGGCTCCTTCCAGAGGTTAATGTGGTTCAAAGAGCCAGAGGCGCTGCCCATCTCTCCAATCAGTTAAATCGATCCTTGTTCTGTAGGAACAAGGATCTATTGCAACTCTTTTCTCTTTACACTTCTTGGTTGTTTAAGATGTGGGTAACTAAAAGGCTGATATAGCTATGCACTTTATTTTTATTTTAGACAATATCATTATAAAGTTATCCAAGTCTTAGTCAAAGCCTAACAATTGATAAATAATTTTTATTTATTTATTTATTTTAATAAAAGGAGGGTCAGGACTGGCTAGAATTTCATCAGGTTAGAAACCTTCACCTTTTCAACCTACCTTACAATGGCTAAAAAAGATAATAACTCCAAACCAGATGACTACAGGTGGAATTGCTTTTTAAACTTCTGGGAATGTGTACTTCCTTTGAGTGATACTCTATGCAGAGGTTGAATAATACAGGATCTCAAATTTTATTTGAATGATATTGACATTTAGTGTGTCTCTCAAGTTAAGAAGTGCAACCTATTGTCTTCCAAGTAGAGTTGGATCAATAGGTGAGCTGTAGCCCATAGGTTGACTGCTATATTAAATTGAGTCTTGTGCCCTGGGGCTTTCTATGTTCCATACCAAGCATTAATGATCACAAGATACTATTTTACCTCTTATGATTCTTTTTTTAAAAATTTTTAATGTTTATTTATTGGAGAGAGAGAGAGAGAGATTGAGAGAGAGAGAGAGAGACAGAGAGAGAGACAGAGAGAGAGAGAGAGACATGGATTCTGAAGAAGGCTCCAGGCTCTGAGCTGTCAGCACAGAGCCCAATGTGGGGCTTGAAATCAGGCACCTTGAGATCATGACCTGAGCCGAAGGTGGAGGCTTAACTGATTCAGCCACCCAGCTGCCCCAACTCTTATGATTCTTAATCTTGACAATAATGAAGTAATGTTTTCATGACAGATATCTACTACTTATTGAGTGCTTCTCTATGTGTAAAGCATTGTTCTAAGCTTTTTAAGTGTCTGACTTCCTCAATTCACATAATCACGTTAAGAAGTAGATAGTTGTCGTGTTCATTCTGCTGATCAGAAACTGAGGCATATAATGGTCAAGTAACATGTCCACGTTTACAGAGCTAATAAGTGGTACAATCTGAGTTGTAACCTAGTAATCTGATTCCAGAACCCATGTTCATCCTGCAACATCAACTGAAGGAGCAATGGAGGATTTGAGCGGCTCTGGATTCATTCTATGATGCTTAGATCTCTCTGCTGAAGCTGACCCAGAAATGTTGGATTAATCCCTGTAATCCGTGTATAACACCATGTAACCCAGCGATGCTTTCAGTTCCCAGTTTCCAGTTCTCGGCCATTGAGAGAAGAAAGGAGTTTTACCAGGCACAGATTTGAAACTACATCGGAGAGCATAATATGCTGATGTCAAGGACAGATCATCAAATGACGATCAGGGTAAGTACGTAAAGGAGGATACAAAAATGGGCAGGCTGGTGGCGGACTCGGGAGCGGAGCGGGAGGCTCTGCGGGACCCAGTTGGAACCAGCCGCCGAGGCACCGCCCGCACTCTGCCACCGGGTCTGGGCGTCTCCTGCTCCGCCCAGGGGAGCGAGCTTGGAGCATCTCGCGCTGCGGCCACTCCTCGGGGCCAGGAGCAGGGAAAACGAGTACTAGAAACCCCCAGACCCGAGTGCAGCCTCTTTCCGCCTCCTGAACCACCATGACCCACTTCAACAAGGGTCCTTCCTACGGGCTCTCGGCCGAAGTCAAGAACAAGATCGCTTCCAAGTATGATCATCAGGCTGAAGAAGATCTTCGAAACTGGATAGAAGAGGTGACAGGCATGAGCATTGGCACCCACTTTCAGCTGGGCTTAAAAGATGGCATAATCCGCTGCGAACTCATAAACAAGCTACAGCCAGGCTCAGTGAAGAAGGTTAATGAGTCCTCTTTAAACTGGCCTCAGTTGGAGAACATTGGCAACTTTATTAAGGCTATTCAAGCTTATGGCATGAAGCCACATGACATATTTGAAGCAAATGACCTTTTTGAGAAGGGAAACATGACCCAGGTTCAGACTACGCTGGTGGCACTGGCAGGTCTGGCTAAAACAAAAGGATTCCATACAACCATTGACATTCGAGTGAAGTATGCAGAGAAACAAACAAGGCGTTTTGATGAAGGAAAATTAAAAGCTGGCCAAAGTGTAATTGGTTTGCAGATGGGAACCAACAAGTGCGCCAGCCAGGCAGGTATGACGGCCTATGGGACCAGGAGGCACCTTTATGATCCCAAAATGCAAACTGACAAGCCTTTTGACCAGACCACAATCAGTCTGCAGATGGGCACCAACAAAGGGGCCAGCCAGGCGGGGATGTTAGCACCAGGGACCAGAAGAGACATCTACGATCAGAAGCTAACATTACACC
>NC_043704.1:3036904-3039976 GCF_006229205.1 Suricata suricatta
TCCATTTATTCTGTTTATGTTAGGGAATGACAGAAACCCAAGCTTTAGGTCTTTATTGCATCATTTCACCCTTGCTGGAGATTGAAAGTTGTTGGAGTCAAGAAGTAAAGAGCACAACACTGTGCACGTAATTCGTAGTGATTGACGAGTCAAGCCAGGGGTCAGCTGGTCTTTATTTAATGTAGACGGATTTGCCATGGCCTAATAATAGGTCATACATCAAGTACCCGTTCTTGTTAATATAGCTCAAGGAATAGTTACATCGGGATGTTTTATTAGTATCTAGAACGCCAAAAAAATTCATGATTCTTAACTAAAATACCAAATTATACAAAAAACCATCTCTATTTTATGAAATCAACTTGCAAAAGGCCAACATAAGAAATGTTCCTATATTTTCAGAAAGATGATATTCTTATGTTAAAGGAAGGCTAGTGAACCAGTGCCTGTGAGAAAGTGTAATAGCACCAGGAAAAGATTAAAAAAAATTTTTATGTCTTTTATTTATTTTTGAGGGACAGAGAGAGACAGCGTGAGCAGGGGAGGGTCAGAGAGAGAGGGAGACACAGAATCTGAAGCAAGCTCCAGGCTCTGAGCTAGCTGTCAGCACAGAGCCCGATGTGGGGCTCGAACCCACGACCGTGAGATCATGACCTGAGCCGAAGCCGGCCACTCAACCGACTGAGCCACCCAGGCACCCTGAAAAAAATTTAAAGAATAGTAACTTGAGGGGCACTTAGGTGGCCCAGTCAGTTAAGCATCTGACGTCGACTGAGGCCATGATCTCACAATTCATGGGTTCGAGCCCCACATCAGGCTCTGCTAGCAGCTCAGATTGGAGCCTGCTTCAGATTCTGTGTCTCCCGCTCTTTCTCTCTGCCCTTCCCCTGCTTGCTCACTCTCTCTCAAAGATAAATATCCATTTAAGTAAATTTTTATAAAAAGCTTAATTAAAAAGATAATTAGAAATATTGCTAACTAGATGATAAAAATGAAAACTGTAATGTTTTTATTAGCATCTGTATTCACACATTTAGATGCCTTTTTCTTCACTAGCTTTTAATTTGGGCTGTGGCTAGTGGTCATCAAATTTTGAAAAAAATCTGTTTGAATATATTTTACAATTTTTGCATTATTTCAGTGAGTTTATGGGCTTCCCTAAAGCACATCTGTGAATCCTGTAAGGATCCTGATACTTCATGTTAAAATCTGGCTAATAGTTATATTATCTCAGTTTATTCTTAGATACTAAAATTATTTTTAGAAAATTTTGTACCCTTGCCGAAGTCTTTCAACTGGAGGACTAAATCTTTATGAATGAAAGGATAATCTCTAGGAAATTTGTTAGTTTATGATCATTGTTAATTTGTGGATTATGTTTTTCAAAAGATGTCAGATATTAAGACAAAACCCACTGAAATGCTGTCAAGTGAAACAAAAATATTCAGAATTCACTTTATTTTGGCAAGATACATTTAATGAACACACTTCAGATAAAGTGTGAGGGAAAAATGTGAAAAGTATTAAGAGAATTCTCTACATCTTTACAAAAAATTATCCCAACATGTTTGTTTAGTAGTGATTGAATACTGCTCATTTTGAGGAGGGTTTTAAAAATAGAATCATTTCCTCTAAGGGCTTGTATATGTGATCTCACCTTACACCATCCCCTCACCCCACCCTATTTGTGGTCTTTGTATATACTCTTTGAATGCAGATAGTACAGTGACAGGTGCTGGGAAATAAGACTTTCTGCATCTGGGTTCTCTTCAAGTTTATTAGGCATAGATTTATGGAGCATCTATAATTTATAAGTCCCTGAGTCAAGCACAAGATAAAATAATACATCAAGAGGTTATTTATCGGGGTGGAGCCAAGATGGCAGAGAGGAAGGGAGCTCTGTAAACTCCGTCTGCACCATTTTTCGAACTGAGAAGGATATTACGTTCATCTGTGAGAGCGGAAGGAGAAAATACGAACTCCAGAAGGAATAGAACCTCAAGGATATCTGAGTGAGTGGGGGCGGACGGGGGAGATCTGAAAACGGGCCAGCCCGGGAGGGGCAGGGGAGGTAAGATCCCCAGCCCAACGTGGCGCAAGCAGGCAGCGCCCAAGAGACAAAGGGAAGAGACAGAGTCAGAACACGCTCATAGAACTGTCTCTGGGGAAGAGGTATGGAACGCTTGGCAGCGCTTGGAGACAGAAACCCACTCCATAGATAGCTGCTGGGTAGCCGGAATCCCGAACCAGGGTGGCGCAAGAGAAGGAATAGCCCCCAGCCCTGAGCCATCTCGGCGGGGAATCAGAGGCGTCTGTGGCTGTGAGAAGCAGCTGCGCTGGGGAGGCGCGTGCCACGGCGGGAAGCTGCCGGAGCGGAGACTGCACCAGGCGCGAGCAATTCGAACTTGGTTTTGGGAACGGGACCACAGACTGCATTTCCACAGCACACCTCGCCCCCTGCACGGACTGCGCTAATCCCGGGTCCCCACAGGGAAAAAATAGGGCGCACACCAACGGGACACCCAACAAAGAGTCGGTGGCGGGTAAAGGCCCGGGCGCGTGCTTAGACTGTAGGAGCTCCCAGCTCATTTCTAGCAGCGCACAGCGTATTGAGCAAAGCTCTCGGAAACTAAGAGAGACTCGGTTTTTTGCTTTTTGTATTTTTCCTTTCCCCCATTGCAATCGCGATCCTGAGGGAGCTGCTGCCTGCTTTTTCTTTTTCCTTCGGGTTTTTTTTTTTCGTTTTGTTTTTTTTTTGTTGTTGTTTGTTTTTTTAATATATAAAAAATTTTTTTTTCTTCACTAGTTTCGTACTTATTTCTTTGTCATTATTACCTTTTTTTAAACTCAATTCCTTTAAATTTTACTCCTTATATTCCTTTCTCCCTTACTTTTTCACCTTCTTGCAACCCAGATATATTCTCCTGTATCTCATCCTTACCTCTCCCCTAAACTGGTCATACACTTTTAATACGTCTACTGTCCTTTGTTGTCTCCGACCCCCTTATATATATATTTTTTGTCTTTTCTTCTTTCTCTTTTCTTTTTATTTTCTCTTCTTTTCTTCCTTTC
>NC_043704.1:3040076-3048179 GCF_006229205.1 Suricata suricatta
CCCCCCCTGCTGGCACCGATGATCTCCTCACCCCAATCATAGTTCTTCCTTGTGGTAGACCTATCGGCGGAAAGAGAACGTGAGAAACCTAATTCAGAAAAACATGGTACTTTATGGAAAGATTTACTCCTGTGCTTCTTTAAATAGCTTCCCTAGTGCACTCAACATCTGATTTTATTGACTAACTATAAGGAACTCACATTGGTAAATGAGAAATCAGACCATAGGCAATTCTCATATAATTGTAAAAGCAAGGCCAAAGCTTTCCAAATTAAGGTAAAATAAGGTCCCTCAAGGCCAGCGAAGCATTTTGTACTTAGGTAAAAAGAATACATTTTTCTGTAAATGTCCCCTTGGGTCTCTGCTATGAATGTTCTATCCTAACCTTCTTGTTCATCGTCTAACTTGAGGATTTTGCTTTCTCTGCAGCTTCCTAAATAGAAGCTACTTCCTCTCACACTTCTCTTGTCGGTGGACACGAAGGTGACCATTCTTGCTCGCTCCTTCCTAAAAACACTCGGCTCTGAGTTTCATGTCAGCAGACTATGCCAAATAACACCTTTGTTGCAATTATCTTCAGATCCTAGGCCACCCCCTTCCTTAAGGATTTTCAATCCTACTTGGCAGTTACTTTCACTAACACTGCTCCTATGATTTCATAGATGACACTCCAATAACCAACAGCCACCGAGCCCCTTGTTCTCCTCTCCTCCAATGACTGGATCCTGCCCTCTGTTCTCATCTTCTATGGGCAGAAGTGTATCGCCCACAACTTTATATGCTGAAGCACTACCCCCAATGTGATGATACTTGGAGACGGGCCCTTGAGGTTATAGGGTACAGACCTCATGATGGGATTCGTACTTTTATAAAAAGACACAAGAAAGCTTGCATCCTCTCTTTCTACGCCCACATGCACCAAGGAAAGGCTGCGTGAGGACACAGGAAGGTGACCATCTTCCCCGCCCCTCATGGTGATTGGGTCTTGGACGCCCAGTTTCCAGAACTATGAGAAATAAGCTCCTGCTGTTGAAGCCCCCAGTCTGCAGTACTTTGTCGTGGCATCCCAAGCTAAGACCTCGTCCACACCCATTGGCATACTTTACACTTTATTCCCTAGGACCACATCCCCTACTTGATAACAAATTCAGTATCATGTTTTCCAACTACCATCTCTTATATTTCCAACTTACTCCCCTCAATGCTGTGATTCCAGAAATCCTTGGGCCTATAGTCCATTAATCCTACGATCTTTTCACTTTCAGGTTTGGTTTTTTTAGTCCCTTATTTTCTTCCTTGTAACCAGCAAAGGTCTTTTGCTATATAATCACTCTCTTGAGTACATCAAGTCTCCTTCTTACCTTTCCTTCATTTTACTCCTCTGGAAAAATCCCAACCCCAATTAAAGTCAACTTTATGTACACTCCTCACCTCCACTCAAGAAGAATACAGAAAAAGTAAAGTATAACCATCTCTCACTTTGGATTTGTCTTCATAAAACCTCAAGTGGGCACAAGGTGTTACCAAGAAATTCGACTACATTTTCCTATTCCAGGTACATTTCTGTTCGCACCTCTCCTTCCCCTTTTCAAAGATCCAACATGGACTCCCCTCCTCACTCCCAACTAATGACCTTGCTTCCTATTTTAATGAAAGATAAACAAATGAATATAAGAAATCAGAAAAGAGTATCTTCACTCACCGTTACCACCACATCCCCCTTGCTGTCTGTGCCTGAGCACGTCTACCTTTCTTCCTCTTGTTATATCAACAGTAACTGGCATCTACAGAGCCCTGACTGTGCGCTAGAAATCATTCTAAGCATTTTACATAAGCCAACTAACTTAATCTCCATGACAGCCCTATAAACCAGGGACCACTTTTACCCACATTTCACAAATGAGAGACCAGAGGTCTAGAGAGGTAGAGTCACTTGGCTCCTGGTCACACAACAGGGACCAGGCAGGCTTGTTCTCTTGCACCTTCACTGCTGCTCCCTGCTGTGCTGCATTGATATGAATGACCTGTCTGGGCTCCAAACACCAAGCCTGCTACTGTGCCTTAAATCCCACTCCCACCTGACTTATTCTGGGATATCACAGCAGGAGTTAACCCCAATCTCCTGATCTCTCCCGGATCATTACCATAAGGATAGACTTTTTCTCTCATCTTTAAAAACCCTCCCATGATTCCACATCACTCTCAAACTACTACCTCATTTCTCTGCTCCCTTTGAGATCATAAGTCTTGTCGTAAAGGAGTGTTCATTACTCCGGTATCTTCCATTCTTTCTTGAATTCATATAATTCAGTCTCAAAGTGGCCCTAGTCAATCACTTACAATTTAAACACTTGCTCACTCCTTCCACCTTGAAAATGTTTCTCAAGGGGCTTTGAGAACACCACCCTCCTTTGGTTTTCCTTGCGTTTAACTAGCCACTGTTTCTCTATTTCTCTTACGACCCCTCATTTCCCTGACCTCTTAACTTTGCAGGGACCCGGAAGTCAGTCCTCAGACATCCTCAGTCCCTAACTTCATACTAGATCACATCTTTATGCTAATGATTTCCAAATGTCTGCCTTTGGTTGGAGTCTGTTCTCCAAACACATACTTCAGGCCTTCTTGACAGCTTTCAGACACTGCTTGAGAAAATCAAGGGGTATCATTATTTCATTGTCAACCGCAAACTTGATTATCTCCATTTAGACATGTAGTAAACGTCTCAAAGTAACACGAAAAGAAACTCCTGGTCTTTCTCCACCTCACGCCCAGCCCAGCTAGGGTCTCCTGCAGATGCTTGCGTCTTCATTCATCGCAACTGCATCCTCCCAAGTGCTCAGGCCAGAGACTCGGGAGTCCTCCTTCTCTCTTCTCCTTGTCTCGCCATCAAGAGATTTGGTCAGCTCTCCCTTCCAACAATATCTTGAGTCTGACTAGTTCTTACAACCTTCACTGCCACCGCCATGGTCTAAGCTATCTCTCAGCTGATTTACGCAAATAGCTTCTCAACTGGTCTCACTGCGTCTACCCAGCCTTGGGTCCTCACTCGTTCTCCTCTCAAGGATCCTTTCTAAAATTCCAGACCATACTACTCTGTTCAGAATCCTCCAGTGGCTTCACACTGTAATTAGGGTATAAGCCACAATTCTCTTAATAAACTCCAGGCCCTGGGTTAGTGCCCCCTGGGCTACCTCTAATTTCCTGCTACTCTGCCTTCTGCTCACGGATTCATTCCGGCTATACTGGTCTCCCTGACGCTCCTTGAATCTTCTCGTTTTTCTGCTTGCTGTTCCCTCTACTGGATAGCCACATTGTTCACGCCTGTATCCACTTCCTATTCTCCTCAAATGCTGCCTTCCTAGGGAAGTTTCCCTCCACCATTCTATGTAAAAAGAAAAAACAAACAAACTTATTTTTCTATAAGCTCTCCCCTTTCAACTTAACTCTCTTGCCTGCTTTTACCAATAGGACATATCACCATCTAATCTTGATATATATTACATGTTTCTTTACTTTTCTTCTAGAATGTAAGCTCCATGAGGACTGAAGTGTTTTTCTCTTTTGTTCACTGCTCTTTCATGCACCGAGAATAGTGCTTAGAGGGGCACCTGGGCATGTCAGTCAGTTAAGCGTCTGACTCTTGGTCATGATCTCATGGTTTCGTGAGTTTGAGCCCCTCCTAGGGCTCTGCACAGGGAGCTCAGAGACTGCTTGGGATTCATTCTCCCTCTTTCTCTGCCCCTCTCCTACTTGTGCTGACTGTGTGTCTCTCCAAATAAATAAATAAACTAAAAAAAACAGTGCTGGAGCGGCCGGGACGGGAAACGACAGGCATAGAATAAATTTTTAATGAATAAATTACTCAATAGATGAGCAAGTTAACAACATTGCATTCAAGAGGGGATTTTGTAGTTAGTTATTATGCACACGGTTCTGTATAACATTTTTAGGTCAACTCATGTTTATTAACCCTGGAATAAAGTTGACACTAAGAAATATTTTAAAGTCATATTGGTATTAATTATTAACATTAGAGTCAACATTTTTGTTTCTTTCTTTTTATTCCTATAGCACTGCCAAACGAGATGCATGCTGCCCCATAGATTTACCATCGCTATAATCTTCCAAACTGCTCTCTACCTGAGTTACTGATACCGTATCCTGATCTATTTTACCTATGACTACCAAATCAGTCTTTCTAGAGAGCACTCTAACAATTTATTCCCTGACTCAGAAAATTGCTGTGGCATCTCAGTGTCTATTCTTTGACTCAGAAAATTGCTGGGGCATCTCAGTGTCTAATGTAAAATCTCTCGAACCGGCCCTAACCCACCTCTACTTACGTTCCTACTATGCTTCTGCTTCGTCACCCTGCACTCCCGCCACTGAGCCTTTGTGGACACCAGCAATCTTGCCTGTAAAGCTGCTCCTTTACATCTGAGACAGGCAGACTTTCTGTGTTACAAGTCAGGTAACAAGTATTTTAGCGTTTGCAAGTACAGAGGAGGAAAACTCTTCCCTTCTTTCTGTGTACTTCTGGCTGGTCTGTTAACTAAACGCAGGCACAATAAACAGGAGACAAAGGAACTGACTTGTGCATATATGAGAGCTCCATAAGAATACAAGGCCCACGAGGAGGCAGGCAACTGAGGCTTGTATGCCGTCCAGGGCTGAGGAGCAGGGGGTGCATGTCTCCGAAACTCCAAAGGGGAAGAGGAAATGTCTGGTAAACAACTGTCTGTCCTGCCAGTCACAGACAATGTGACACGGAGAGGAGCTTCCCCACCGCTTACCACACCTAGTCCAGATTCTCTGCACTGATCCCTCGTGCTCGTTCTCTTCTAGTGACACAGGGAGGACTCCTGAGATTTCAAGGACTCCCTACAACTCTGTTTTTTGCTCCTTTTCCTGCTTCTTTTCTTGCTGGACCTGCACTCCTCCTTACACATGCTTTGTGGTACGTCTTACTTGTAAGAGTCCAGGGGTTCATGATTTCTTTTTTTTTTTTTAGAATTGTATTTTATTTTATTTTTTTGACTATAACACCATTTATTTTTTAAACATATGCAGTTATTTTCCTTCATTTACAATACAGTAGTTACAATGACACTCCAAACAGAAAAGCAAAGTAAAAAAAATCAAAACCCCAACTTCTATTTCATGTAATTAGACTTATACAGAAATTAGAAGGTTAAGTAACAACTAGTTAATCACCTAATTTCAAAGCTATCTGAAGTGGCAATTGTTATATAGCAGCTTAACTATGATACATTCAAGATAAATCATACAATTTGTTACTTGCCCATAATCTAAAACAAAGCCTGCTTAATACCTTCCTTAAATTCCACCTCTCTACTACAAGATACTTGAGGTCCATGCAAAAGAGTGGCTACCTTTTATATAGGAAATGGATGATTAAGTCTTTGGTGTTGTAAAGGCAACTTCATTTAAACATAACCACCCCAACCCCCAACAAAAGAAGAGGGGAAAAAAAGTAAAGAAAATAATAAGGGAAAAACCCAAAACACACTTCCTAGGGGGAAGAGAAACCGCATGTAATTTCTGTCCTTGACCGAATGTATTAAATAAGCAAACACCACCAACAAGCAAAACAAGTACTACAATGTAAAAATATCAAAAAAAAAGAGAAAGAAAACCCTCTCACATGCATAAATGAAGATTACACACAAAGAACTCACATCTTTTCAAGCACCAATAGTAAATATTCTGCTACTATGTATTAAATACTGCATGGTTTGCCCAAGCTACGATGAAACCACATCATGAATCAATAAGCATTTTGCATTTTCTTTCATTATCTACTCAAAGTCATTCCTACTGCACCTCTAAACATTTCATTAAATCCAATTATACAGCAAACACTCCCAAAATAAACTTAGATTGTATTGCAGTTTCACTTAACAGTATATAAAATGCTGTGTGGTGACAGGTATCAACTATCCATTAGATCCTGAATCAATTTTTCTTAAGCACTACTAACTGCTTGCTTTTCTTGAAGCTAGATCATTCTGAAAATTTCCTGTTAGACCTATGAGTGCAAACATATGTTATCTGTCCTTCTCTGCCTGACTTATATCGCTTAGCATGACACCCTCAAGGTCCATCCACGTTCCTACAAATGGCCATATTTCATTCTTTCTCATTACCATGTAGTACTCCATTGTGTATATATACCACATCTTCTTGATCCACTCATCAGGTGATGGACATTTAGGCTTTTTCTATGTTTTGGCTATTGTTAACATTGCTGCTATGAACATTGGTGTACATGTGCTCCTATGCATCAGCATTTCTGTATCTCTTGGGAAAATCCCTAGCAGGGCTATTGCTGGGTCATAAGGGAGTACTATGGATAGTTTTTTGAGAAACCTCCACACTGTTTTCCAGAGCGGCAGCACCAGTTTACATTGCCACCAACAGTGTAGGAGGGTGCCTGTCTCTCCTCCAGCCTCGCAAGCATCTATAGTCTCTTGATTTGTTCATTTTAGCCACTCTGACTGGCGTGAGGTGGTATCTTAGTGTGGTTTTGATTTGTGTTTCCCTGATGATGAGTGATGCTGAGTATCCTTTACTGTGCCTGTCGGCCATCAGGATGTCCTCTTTGGAGAGTGTCTGTTCATGTCTTTTGCCCGTTTCTTCACTAGGTTATTTGTTTTGTGGGTGTGAAGTTTGGTGAGTTCCTTGTATATTTTGGATACTACATCTTTATCTGATATGTCATTTGCAACCTTCTTTTCCCATTCTGGCGGTTGCCTATTAGTTTTCTCGATTATTTCCTTTGCAGTGCAGAAGATTTTTATCTTGATGAAGTCCCAAGAGTTCAGTTTTGCTTTCATTTCCCTAGCCTTTGGGGATGTGTCGAGTAGGAGATTGCTGCGGTGGAGGTCTAGGAGGTTTTTCCCTACTTTCTCCTCGAGGGTTTTGATGGTTTCCTGTCTCACATTCAGGTCTTTCAGCCATTTTGAATTGATTTTTGAGTATGGTGTAAGAGAGTGGTCTAGTTTCATTCTTCTGCATGTGGCTGTCCAGTTCTCCCAGCACCACCTGCTAAAGAGGCAGTCTTTTTTCCATTGGATACTCTATTCTGTTTTGTCAAAAATTAATTGGTCATCCATTTGTGGGCCCAATTCTTGGTTCTCTATTCTATTCCATTGGTCTATGTGTCTGTTCTTGTGCCAACACCATACTGTCTTGGTGATGACAGCTTTGTAGTAGAGGTTAACGTCTGGAATTGTGATGTCTCCCATTTTGGTTTTATTCTTCAATATAACTTTGGCTATTCGGGGTCTTTTATGGTTCCATACAAATTTGAGGATAGTTTGTTCTAGTTTGGAGAAGAATGTTGGTGCAATTTTAATGGGGATTGCATTGAATGTATAGATAGCTTTGGGTAGTAATGACATTTTCACAATGTTTATTCTTCTGATCCATCAACAGAGAATGTTTTTCCATTTCTTGATGTCTTCTTCAATCTCTTTCAGAAGATTTCTATAGCTTTCATCATATAGGTCTTTTACATCCTTGGTTAGGTTTATTCCTAGGTATTTGATGGTTTTTCGTGCAATCGTGAATGGGATCAGTTTCTTGACTTTTCTTTCGTCTGCTTCATTTTTGATGCATAGGAATGCAACTGATTTCTGTACATTGATTTTGTACCCTGCGACTTTACTGAATTCATTGATCAGTTCTAGAAGGCTTCTGGTGGAGTCCATTGGGTTTTCCATGTAGAGTATCATGTCATCTGCAAAAAGTGACAGTTTGACTTCTTCCTTGCCAATTCTGATGCCTCTTATTTCTTTTTGTTTTCTGATTGCTGATGCCAGAACTTCCAGCGCTATGTTGAACAACAGTGGTGAGAGTGGGCACCCCTGTCGTGTTCTTGATCTCAGGGGGAATGCTCTCAGTTTTTCCCCATTGAGGATGATATTAGCTGTGGGTTTTTCATAGACTGCTCTTGTAATGTTTAGGTAAGTTCCTTCTATTCCGACTTTCTCAAGGGTTTTTATTAGGAAAGGGTGCTGTATTTTGTCAAATGCTATTTCTGCATCTATCGACAGGATCATATGGTTCTTATCCTTTCTT
>NC_043704.1:3048279-3049552 GCF_006229205.1 Suricata suricatta
GTCCATTTCTTCTGTGTTGTTCAGTTTGTTGGCATTAAGTTTTTCATAGTAATCTCTGATGATTGCTTGTATTTCTAATGGATTGGTTATAATAGATCCTTCTTCGTTCATGATTTTGTCTATCTGGGTGCTCTCTCTTTTTTTTTCTGAGGAGTCTGGCTAGAGGTTTATCGATTTTGTTTATTTTTTCAAAGAACCAACTCCTGGTTTCATTAATCTGCTTGACTGTTCTTTTGGATTCTATATTGTTTATTTCTGCCCTGATCTTTATTATTTCTTTTCTTCTGCTGGGTTTGGGGTGCTCTTGCTGCTTCCTTTCTAGTTCCAGTAGGTTCTCTGTTAGACTTTGAATTTGCGCTCTTTCCAGTTTGTTGAGATTGGCCTGGATTACAATATACTTTCCTTTAGGACTGCCTTGCTGCATCCCAGAGATTTTGGATTGTTGTATTTTCATTTTCGTTGGTTTCCATATATTTTTTTATTTCTTCTCTAATTGCCTGGTTAACGCAATCATTCTTTAGTATGGTGGTTTTTAACCTCCACATTTTTGGAGGTCCCAGACTTTTTCCTGTGGTTAATTTCAAGTTTCATAGCATTGTGATTTGAAAGTGTGCATGGTATGATCTCTATTCGTTTATACTTATGGAGGCTGCTTTATGTCCCAGTATGTGGTCTATCTTGGAGAATGTGCCATGTGCACTCAAAAAGAAGGTGAATTTCCTAACTTCAGGATGCAGAGTTCTAAATATAGCTATCAGTTCCATCTGTTCCAATGTGTCGTTCAGGTCCATTGTTTCTTTACTGATTTTCTGTCTGGTTGATCTATCCATTGCTGTCAGCAGTGTATTTAAGTCCCCTGCAATTAGCACATTTTTGTCAATAAGATTGATTCTTTCTGCGATTAATTGTTTTATGTGTTTGGGCGCTCCCAAATTTGGCACATAGATATTTATAATTGTTAGCTCTTCCTGATGGAGTGACTCTGTAATTATTATATAATGTCCTTCTTCATCTCTTGTTACTGCCTTTACTTTAAAGTCCAGTTTGAGGAAAACATGAGAGACCTAATGGAGAACCAGGGGGAGCGGAGGAGGGACAGAGAGTTGGGGAGAGAGAGGGATACAAAACTTGAGAGACTATTGAATGCTGAAAATGAACTGAGAGTTGAAGGGGAAGGGGGAGGGGGGAAAAGAGGTGGTGGTGATGGTGGAGGGCACTTATGGGGAAGAGCACTGGGTGTTGTATGGAAAACAACTTGACAATAAAATATTGA
>NC_043704.1:3049652-3051032 GCF_006229205.1 Suricata suricatta
AGATTTTCCCAAATAAACAAAAATTGAGAGAATTCGTGACCACCAAACCAGCCCTACTGCAAATCCTAAGACGGATTCTATAAGGGAAATGTTGCAAAAAATACAAAGTGCCAGAGACACCACTATAAACATGAATTCTAGGGAGAACACAATGACTCTAAACCCACATTTCTCAATAATAACACTGAATGTAAATGACTGAATGCTCCAACCAAACGACAAAGGTAGCAGAATGGATAAAAAAACAAAACCCACCTATTTGTTGTCTACAAGAGACTCACATTAACCAAAAGACACCTTCAGATTGAAAGTAAAGGGATGGAGAAATATCTATCATGCGACTGGAAGCCAAAAGAAAGCTGGAGTAGCCATACTTGTGGGGGACCAGCCCACGCACCAGAGTCTAAGGGTCTCTGAGTAGGGGGTTGGTGTCGGCGAAATATCTATAAGAAAGAACACAGACAACATGAATGGTGGAAGAGACCACGCTTTACTGTGAAACTTGGTGTCTTAAATACCATAGGTGATTACATCTTTCTTTTAGTGATTACATTGTTTGTAACTTCTTAGGAATCACATGTTTCAGAAAGGATCATTGTTTTCACTGAAGAGAGAACAGAAAATTAAATACAGGAATGAAGTACAATACAGAAGATCAAAAAACATAATTTATCACTAAAAATACATCAGCAGGGGTCTTATTTTGCATATATAGTGTAATATTAACCATAGCTTATGAAAAGGCTATTTTTCTTTAAAAGTTCAAACAATGGTCTGTGAGTAAGGTGCCTCTAACTAGGGAGGGAAGTTTCAATCAGAAAATCTGCCCATATGCTGAAACCACAAATACCAAGTGGCAAGAATAATAGGAGAACTAACCCCAGTCTCTGATCCAGTTAGGTCAAGCAGTCAAGCACACACATTTTCAAGCAGGGGAAGCAGGATCCCAAAGCCGCACAGCACTGCACCCCAGTCTCCCAGGACATTTGTTCTTTTGTCCTGATCCTCAAATGCGGGGAGGGCCAACCGTTATCCAGGGTAGCACCTTCTAGTCAGGTCTAGGGATTTTGCAATTACATACGCTTCCCCCGGAGGCTTTGCCGTCACAGTGGAATCACCTGCACAGGCTTTTTGGCTGGAGGAGCCCCAACAATACTTACAACAGACGAACTGGACTTTATTTTTTTTTCAATATTTTATTGTCAAGTTGTTTTCCATACAACACCCAGTGCTCTTCCCCATAAGTGCCCTCCACCATCACCACCACCTCTTTTCCCCCCTCCCCCTTCCCCTTCAACTCTCAGTTCATTTTCAGCATTCAATAGTCTCTCAAGTTTTGTATCCCTCTCTCTCCCCAACTCTCTGTCCCTCCTCCGCTCC
>NC_043704.1:3051132-3058150 GCF_006229205.1 Suricata suricatta
TAACCACTCTGATAGGTTTCCCTTTGTATGTGAGGGTCCTTTTCTCCCTAGCTGCTTTCAGAATTCTCTCTTTATCATTATATTTTGCCAGTTTCACTATGATATGTTGTGCTGAAGGCCGATTCAAATTACGTCTTAAGGGGCTTCTTTCTGCCTCTTGAATTTGAATGTCTATTTCTTTTCCCAGATTTGGGAAATTCTCAGTTATAATTTGGTCAAGGATCCCTTCAGGCCCTTTCTCTCTGTCTTCCTCTTCAGGAATTCCTATGAGCCGGATGTTGTTCCGTTTGATTGTATCACTCAGATCTCGATTTTTCCTTTCCTGCTCCTGAATTAATTTCTCTCTCTTTTTTTCAGCTTCCTCTTTTGCTAGAACTATATCTTCTAATTCACCTATTCTTCTCTCTGCCTCATCAATCCTTGAGGTGGCTGCCTCCAGTTTGTTAGTCACCACACCTATAGTCTTTTTTAAATCATCATAGTGCCTAGTCATTGTCTCAGTTGATTCTTTGATGCTTTTCTCCACCCCAGCGATTAATTTCATGACAACTTTTTAAAATTCTTCATCCGGTATGTTGTCTAGATCTGTCTTGAGCAGTTCTGTGGCTGTGACTTCCTCCTGGAGGTTCTTCAGGGGAGAGTTCCTTCGTTTTGTCATTTTTGCTAGTTTTCTGTCTCTTGTCACCTTTAGAAGGCTCATTGTGCACTGTGCACCTGTTAATATTTCTCTGTTAGAGGAGGCTTATTGACTCTCTAGGGCTTGTCGTTTCAGGAAATATTCTTTTAGTGGTGTCTCTCAGTTTCTCTTGTTGTGCCTTTGAATATTTTATTTCCCTACTCAGCAATATTTGGGACTCGCTGTCATGCACACTTTGGCTTCTTTCTTGGTGTAGCCATAAGAAGGAAAACAGACAGACAATCAAAGAGGGAACGGTAACACACAAACGCACAGACAAATCAAACGAACACATTAAAAGGAGGAAAGAAAATAAAGAGAATGGAGAGGAAATAGATGAAAAGAGGAGAAGAAGAAAAGAAAAAGAAAAAGAAAAAAGAAAAAAAATAAAGGGAGTCAGAGACAACAAAGGACAGTGGACAGTCTAAAAGTGTATGACCAGTTGAGGGGAGAGGTAGGGATGAGATATAGGAGAATATATCTGGTGTGCAAGAAGGTAAAAACAAAAAAAAAAATAGAGAGAGAGAAAGGAGAAAGGAAAATAAGGAGTAAAATTTTTAAAAACGTAAGTAAAAAATGTAATAATAATAAGAAATAAGTACAGAAAAAGGAGAAAGGAAAAAAAATGAAGAAAAAAATTATAAAAAAGTAAAAAAAAAAAACACAGCAGCTCCCCCCTCGTGGATAGGCGTGGTTTGATGTGGTAGGTCTCAGAGGCTGCTCTCAGAGGCTCTGCCTTGGTGTCTGCAGAGATTAGACAGGTGGCATGCCAAGCTCCGCTGAACTACGAACTGTAGGCCACTCTAGTGAGTCCCATCTCCTTTTGCTGCAGTTCAGCCGAGTTGCATTATTCAGGCCCACCCTGGTTCAAAGTTCCAGCCCATGGACTTTTATGCTACCACAGATGAGATATATTTGCTTTGGTGGCTGGCTCCTTAGGGAGAGTAATCGGTTTGTCTTGGCTCAGGCAGGGATTTCGACTGCCCCTGCCTGAGGCGAGATGCGCAGCAGGAGGTGAAGTGCCTGTGCACCGTCACAAACCCAACCCTCAGCCAGGATCGCATTCACGTTGGGGGAGGAATGAGTGCACAGCTCTTGCCAGAGGCGCCGGGAGCTGTTGGAAATAAGCTGAGAACTCCTGCAACCTGAGCGCTGCCCAGGCCTCCACCACCGCCAACTCCCTGCCAGGATCATGCAGAGGTGGGGGCTATTTTTTCCCTGTTGGCACGCAGGATTCAGGTTTCCCACGGCCAATGCTGGGGGCGAGATGCGCCGTGAAAATGAGGTGCATGCTCCCACTCCCAAAACAGAGGTCAAAGTGAGCACCCCTCACACTGCCGCTGCCTCGGCCGTCGACTCCTCGCCAAGATGGCACAGGGCTGGAAGCTGTTCCTTCCCTTGCACCACCTGGGTTCGGGATTTAGGCTACCCAGCAGTTCTCTATGGAGTGAGCTTCTCTCTCCAAGCATGGTTAAGTGTCCTTTACCTCTTCCCCAGAGACAGTACTGTTGGGGCCCCTCCAGCCAAAAAGCCTGCAGAGGTGATTCCACTGTGATGGCAAAGCCTCCGGGGGGAGAGCGTATGTAATCGCAAAGTCCCTAGCCTCATCTAGGAAGGCGCTACCCTGGATAACGGTTGGCCCTCCCCCCATTTGAGGATCAGGACAAAAGAACAAATGTCCTGGGAGACTGGGGTGCAGTGCTGTGTGGCCTTTGGGACCCTCCTTCCCCTGCTTGAAATTGTGTGCGCTTGACTGCCTGACCTAAGTGGATCAGAGACTGGGGTTAGTTCTCCTATTATTCTTGCCACTTGGTAATTGCGGTTTCAGTAAATGGGCAGATTTTCTGATTGAAACCTCTCCCCTGGTTAGAGGCACCTTACACACAGACCATTGTTTGAACCCTTAAAGAAAAATAGCCTTGTCATAAGCTTCAGTTAATATTACACTATATACGCAAAATAAAACTCCCGCTGATGTATTTTTAGTGATAAATTATGTTTTTTGATCTTCTGTATTATACCCATTTCTGACTTTAACTTTCTGTTCTCTCTTCTGTGAAAACAATGATCCTTTCTGAAACATGTGATTCCTAAGAAGTTACAAACAATGTAATCATTAAAAGAAAGATGTAATCACCTATGGTATATAAGACACCAAGTTTCATAGTAAAGCGTGGTCTCTTCCACCATTCATGTTCTGTGTTCTTTCTTATAGATATTTCGCCGACACCAACCCCCTACTCAGAGACCCTTAGATTCTGGTGCGTGGGCTGGTCCCCTGCACAGTACTATGAGTGTGTTCAGTCTCTCTGTTTCTTCCCTTTGTCTCTCGGGATCCGTGCGCTTGCCCCGCGTTGGGCTGGGGCTCCCACTGCCACTGCCTGTCTTGGGCTTGCTCGTTTTCCAATCTCCTCAGTTCGCACTCACTCACTCAACTGTCCTTCAGGTTCTCTTCCTTCTGGAGTCCGTATTTTCTCCTTCCACTCTTGCAGATGAGAGTAATGTCCTTCTCAGTTCGCTCGCTGGGGCAGACGAAGTTTACAGAGCTCCCTTCCTCTCCGCCATCTTTTTGAGATCTTCATGATTTCTTTAGAGTCTTCCAGCATACTGGACAATATCTAAGGGAGGACCAGATGAGAATGACCTGATGAGGCCATACTACGAGTATTCTAGATCAGCGGTGCTAGACATCTCAACACCAAGACCCCTGGCTCCAAGGACCTGGTGACTTAAGGAGGACGCCTGGACTACTGTCCTTGTTCTGACTAGTTCCTGGGTACCTGAGAGGATATGTACACCAGACCATTATTCTCAGGGCGAACCCCAGACCCCAAGCAAAGACGAGACTCTCTCTCCTTTCCTTCATGATTCTCCCAGGCACTCTACCTGTATCTGCACTCTCTCGATATCTTAAATAAACACTTCCTGCTGGCTAGATTTCTAACCTGCACATAGCCCAGGACCCTCTTGGCTGGTCCCATGGGACCCCCTTTAGGTCCCCAGACCTGGCATGCCTACATACTTCTACATTCCTTCAGGCATCAAGGGAAGGTAAAACTCTCTTCCTGAAATCTCTGGGCCGTGATTCACTTCAGCTCAGTGTAGTCTACATGCTAACATGCAACATTTCAGGGTGGAACATTCCAAACCCCTTCATAAGCCATACGGTCTGTCCTAACTACTCAGCTCTGCCTTAGAGAGCAAAACCAGCTCTCTGTTTTACACGGGTCTGAGTCTTGCTCTTCATCTACAGTTCAGTCTGTTCTGTGATCTATGAGTGTTTCCATATTGTTAGAATCAACTGTGCTGTCTTCTCTTAAAATTTCTTGTTTACATTAAAAAAAATTGGTCATATTCTATACTTCTGTGTAACCTCAATGCCCAGCATGGCTTCATGCCAATAATAAAGACTCAGCATTTGTTGTGTGCTTTCATTAATTATATTAACACTGACAAAGTTCAGTCACATCGCATTAAACCTTGTCACATAAAAATAAACATTTTAAACCTGTTATTTAACAACCTGTTGTGTATAGGTAGCTTATTTCTTTCATCTTAAAACACTCCGCATCTTACGCCACCTACCCACACACACTTTTATTTTAACATTGCTGACATTGGTTTTCTTACCTCTATACATCCATTGAGAGTGATGCTAATTTTTACCACCAAAAAGTAATTGAATCAATGGTGGAGCCTATAACCAATAGGGTCTTAAAATCAGATAAACACAGAACATTTCAATTCTAATCAGAAAAAGAATAAAATGTCTCCTGGAATTTTTGTTTTGAGTTTTTGTTTATGGTTTTGCTTTGAAATACTTTAAAAATAATTTACTGAGAAAGGGAGACAGAGACATAAAGAATGCACTCACGCAGGTCGGGAAGAGGGCGGAGAGGGAGAGGGGGCAGAGGGAGGATCTCAGGCAAGCTCCTTGCTGACAGCAGGGCTCGATCCCACATCTGTGAGATCATGACCTGAGCCATGATCAAGTCAGCGCTTAACTGACTGAGCCATCCAGGAACCCCTAGATTTTAAATATCCTATAGAGTACTCACACTTTGTCCTAATATTTATTGTAGAAAATGTTACCACATATCTAAAGTACAAGTAAAAAGTGTTTTTCCTCCCAAACATCTATCTGAGTCATTGAACTAAAGACCAAGTTAGATGAAAGTTTTGCTTTTCAAATGTAATTGCTTTCATATTCCCTAAAAGAATGCCCACAAACATTAACCCTTCACAGATGTGGAGTAAACAACTGAAATATTTCATTATGTTATTAAATAGCTGAAAAGACATAATCTCCATTATTTAAAATAAAAATGTTAAATAACTCTTTTAAAAACGTATCCAACTTCATTGAATTCTAATGGAGAACCAGGGGGAGCAGAGGAGAGACAGAGAGTTGGGGAGAGGGATACAAAACTTGAGAACTATTGAATTCTGGAACTGAACTGAGAGTTGAAGGGGAAGGGGGAGGGGGGAAAAGAGGTGGTGGTGATGGTGGAGGGCACTTTTGGGAAAGAGCACTGTGTGTTGTATGGAAAACATCTTGACAATAATATATTTTTTAAAAAAAGAAAATACGAAAACTATTTTAAAGGTCATACTTTTTCCTTTTCTATTCTAGATATGATGTGTAATGCTTTCATCCTTTTGTGTTTCCCTCTGTAAACTGAAATACACACACCATACACATATACTTACAAATGTGTATTTGTTTGGAAAAAAGAATAAAAAGTGTTTTCTCAATAAGCATGATTAATGAACAAGCAAAATAATAATTTCTTCAACTTAATGAACTACAGGTTCCTTTAAAAGTAATATTCCTTAGTTGCCAGGAAGGCATACATGCACAAAACCACGTCACTTTAAAATAGCAGTTTAGATGTCATCTAATCTGTTTATTTTTACACGGAAAGAAATTGAGAATTAGATAGAGTTTACATTCTTTCAAAGTAAGATAGTAGCAATAGTCAGACTAGAAATAAAGTGCAAGAAAAAAATAGACTTTGTAGTTTAAAATTTTAACACACAAAAGAAGCCATAGACGGAGAAAAAAGACACAACAAAACTACGTGAACTTCAACACATTACTTACCTTTTGGGGCCTTCATTTCATCTTTTACAAAAGCATAAATAAAACTTTAATGATCCTATCTAACAGAGCATTGTTGATTGTATTTGAGCTCATATATCCTTATTCAGAAAGATAACTTTGGTTTTACTTATTAAACAAATATTTATTGAGCACCTAGTGTATATGCGAGGCACAGTCATTAGCAGACAGGTAAAGGACCAGGAATATATAAGATTCCAAACAAGTACCATATTTTCCTTTATTTATATCTTTAATAAATATCAATTGAACACCTAGTCTCTGTACAAAGCAATGGAAATAAAATGAAAGTCAAATAGCCAGAATCTCTGCTCTCAGTTTAAAATCTAGTTGGGGAGATTAACAAGTTAGTAAATTAATATTTAAAGTGCTAAGACTGAAATAATCAAGGTGCTCTGATAAATATTAACAATAGGGCCCACTTAGAAGAAAACATTTAAGACAAATCCTCAAAGATAAAACATAAGCAGTCATCCAAAAAGCTAGGGATAAATTATTCTAGATAATATACACAAATCACCTAAAGAGAAAACATGCTGAACCTCAAGAAATTTCCAGTTTTTAAATCGTGTCAATCATAGCCCTTTTAATTCTATATTATCAGACTGCAACAACAAAAAAATTAAACTCCAACTATTTTATATAGAACTACCTTAACTTATGATGGGGTTAGGTCCCAAGAAACCCAATATACCAGTATGTTGAAAATGTATCTAATAGGTTAGGAACTATTGAATATCTTATCTTTGCCTAACCTCACTTAAATGCGCTCAGAACACTTACGTTAGCCTACAATAGGGCAAAATCATCTAACACAAAGCCTATAATAAGGTATTGAATATCTCATATAATTTATTGAATACTGTATGAAAGTGAAAAACCATGACCATATGGACACAGGATGATTTTAAGTATATCGGTTGCTGACCCTTGTGACTGCAGGGCTAACTGGGAGGTGCGGTTCACTGCTGTCCCCCGTATCTCCAGCCTGTGCGAAGAATAAAATTCAAACTTCAAAGTATGCTTTCTACTGGAGAGTCTGGCTGGCTCAGTCAAGGGGCATGTGACTCTTGATCGTGGGGTTGTGAGTCCGAGCTCCACATGGGATGTAGAGATTAAATAAATAAAACTTTTAAAAAAGTATCATTTTTACTGAATATATTTCAAGTTTGTAAATTGAAATTGAAAACTTTGTAAAGTTGAAAAATCCTACATCGAAC
>NC_043704.1:3058250-3059775 GCF_006229205.1 Suricata suricatta
TCACGATGGAGTACTACATGGCAATGAGAGGGAATGACATATGGCCTTTTGTAGGAAAGTGGATGGACCTTGAGGGTGTCATGCTGAGTGAAGTAAGCCAGGCAGAGAAGGACAGAAACCATATGTTTGCACTCATAGGTCTAGCAGGAAAACAAGAGAGACCTAATGGAGAACCAGGGGGAGCGGAGGAGGGAGAGAGTGTTGGGGAGAGAGAGGGATGCAAAACTTGAGAGACTATTGAATGCTGAGAATGAACTGAGGGTTGGGGGGAAGGCGGAGGGGGAAAAGAGGTGGTGGTGATGGTGGAGGGCACTTAAGGGGAAGAGCACTGGGTGTTGTATGGAAAAGTTTGACAATAAAATATTATGGGAAAAAATAAATAAACATTAAAAAATAAAAAAAAAATAAGAGGTTATTTATCTAAACCTTGTATATTTAATTTCAGTTTCTGGGTTTAAATGTTTTTCCTCCCAAATTTTTAAAGTTTATTTATTTTGAGAGAGAGTATGTCAGCAGGGCAGGGGCAGAGAGATGGGGAGAGAATCCTATGCTAGCAGCACAGTGGTTGATGTGGGTCTTGCTCTTCCGAACTGTGAGATCAGGACCTAAACAGAAACCAAGGGTTGGATGTTTAGCTCACTGAACCCCCCAGGCACCCTCTGGGTTTAAATATCTTAAGGTGAGAATTACTTGAGGCCCTTTTCAGAAGGGCATGGTTATATCCTTTTGTATGGGTCCCGAAAAACACTTAGTTGAAATTTTAGATAGCTTTGTAGCCCTAGCTATGCCATATTGATTGTATCAGTGCAGAATATAGGATGCTTTGACAGACCACTTAGGGTTGGAAGGAAAATGTTTGCAATGCACTAAATCATTTTAGCGTTATTTTTTTCTAGTTCGAACCTCTCCAGTAGTCCTTCAGTAAAACATTAATATTAAAATGGTGTATTAGGGGCCCCTGGGTGGCTCAGTTTGTTGAGTGTCTGACTCTTGATCTCAGCTTAGGTCGTCATCTCACAGTTCGTGGGATCAAGCCCCGTGGCAGGCTCTCTGCCAACAGCGTGGAGCTTGTATGGAATTCTCCCTCCCTCTCTGCCCCTATCCCACTCACTCTCAGAAGCAAAGTTAAAAAAAAAGGTGAAGTACTATATTTACTGTGAGGTATAGTATACTCTCAAATATTAAACCATAAACTCCAGAGTCATGTTAGACATGAAATTATCTATTTCAGCTGCTGCTGTAATTAGAGTTTCTTTACCTAGACATTAATAATTTATTTCTTTGCTTTACTATCTTTTACATATTTATAACATTAAAGTTTCCTTAGAGTGCAGCTTTTGTCCTATCTTCCATACTCAGGCTTTCAGTAGTGTTGTGCTACCTCCAAGATAAAGTCCAGGTTTTATAATCTGGTTCTTACCACCATCTACGTTTGATTTCACTCATTTTTCATGCATTGTTTGGTCCGGCCAACAGCTGCTATTAAGTAGTCTTAGTATTTGTCACGTATTTACTTAGCCCTTTG
>NC_043704.1:3059875-3061289 GCF_006229205.1 Suricata suricatta
TCTGGGACCACCTCAAGATGAATGGGGGCCACAGCACTTCTGGCACGATGTCAAGCTTAGGTTTTACTACAACACCTCTGAACCAAATGTGATAGACTACCATGCTGCGGAAATTGTAAGCCTTCATCTGCTGTCACTCGTGAAAAAAGAGTGTCTTTTTCTCAGTCCCAACCTAGATTCCCGGGGACTGAAATGTGCTGCTTCTCCCCATGGTCTAGTCATGGTTGGGGTTGCTGGAACTGTCCACCGAAGGAACACTTGTTTGGGCATTTTCAAAAAATTTTTGGACTCATACACTGCCCTTTTGTGGAAAATACTTGGAAAATCAAATTTATCAATCTGAGGATTATTGGAGAGCATTCTCTTGCTCCTGGAACATTAGTGAAACCAGCTATTACATTTGAACCTAGTGATCTAGAGGCCTTTTATAATGTAATTACGTTATGTGGTACCAACGAAGCCCACCTTAATGCAAGGCAGGCATTGGGTAGTGGAACTGGGAACCAGGCTTTACGCAGTGGTGATGAGGCGTTGTTGAGCAGAAGAGAGCTGAGTTTACCCAGCCCTCTGAAGCACTGAGCACCATCTGTCAGTCTACGAAAACCTATACAGAAACTCTTCCAAATATCGCCTCAGGAATGTTTAAGGGATTTCAGATGGGGAGGATCGCCCTATTTTAGTTGAAGTATCTTTCTTGACTACAGACTAATATATTATGTGAGTACTTGCCTCTTTCTACCTGAGTTGCAGCAAATGTTCCGAGAGCTTAATGCAGTTCATCAAATAAATCCCACGTTAGATGGTATGACTGACAGTGTGCCTTAGAGACCAGGTAATGCTTTCATTTTACTTCGTGAGTATTCTAATATCTGTACTTTTCATGTGCGAGAGATTTAATGGAAACTCAAAGGTTATCTTAGGAAACTTGAATAACATTTGCACACAGAACGTTCAATACTTTAGCAGGGAGACAAAAACTTACTTTGCCTTTTTAAAATTTGAGAAACGTTTCTTGAAAATTAACTATAGTAGTCCAAGCTGATCTAAGCCTTCAGCTAATAGTTTTATAGATCATTTATTGTAATACCATATAAAGGAAACATACTGTTGACATTTTTAAAAAGGTGCCCAGATGCAAAAATACTCAACAAGATACTAGCAAATCGAATTCAACAGCATATAAAAAGAATTATCCATCATGATCAAGTGGGATTCATTCCTGGGTTACAGGGATGGTTCAATATCCGCAAATCCATCAACGTGATTCATCACATTAACAAAAGAAAGGATAAGAACCATATGATCCTGTCGATAGATGCAGAAAAAGCATTTGACAAAATACAGACCCTTTCCTAATAAAAACCCTTGAGAAAGTCAGAATAGAAGGAACTTACCTAAACATTATAAGAGCAGT
>NC_043704.1:3061789-3062961 GCF_006229205.1 Suricata suricatta
CACGGGAATTTGCTGTGTGGACCAGTGCTCGAGTGAGTGCGGCCGAAGTTAAATGAATTTACAGGGAGACGGCTCCGCAGCATTCTGCTGCATAGTGCAGTGCTCAAGAAAGGGAGACGGCCACATGGGAGCCTGCCGTGTGGTCCAGTGCTCGAGGGAGTGATCAGAATTCCTGGGGCAGGAATTAAGCAAATGGTCTAAACAGAGACCTTCAGGGCATGGGGAGTAAAGGTTAAGGAAAAGCAATCATTAAAATGTTTTCAGTTCCTTCATGAAGTCTGTCGTTAAGTGTTTTTTTAAACATTGATAGAGAATAAGGAAAGTGAGTAAAGAGATTGGCCGGTTAACTGCTTTTCTAATGTCTCGGTCTTGTGTGTAAAACCTCTGTGGGAGGGAATGTAATAGCCTCTGGTGTGTGTGTGTGTGAGTGCATGTGCGGCTCGGTTTTGCTTGCCTACCGGGTTCGAGTTTGTGGCTCCACGGGCGGGCACTCTTAAAGTCCCCAAATAACCTACGAAGTCCGTGTGGGCCTAGTCTGTGATGCCGTGGTGAAAAGCATAAGGACTAGGACAGCATCGGAAGACATTCCGGTCATAAGTCACAACGCTGAGTCCCCTACGGCTAAGCTTCACCTTAGCTCCTTCGGGACACGGCCACACAGGCATCTGATTGGTCTCCTCATTAGAGGGGGCACCCTACCCTTTGTTTGTCTTTGCATCAACGTATCATAAGAAATAAGGGATAAAAAATAAGGGAGGGGCAATACAGAGTCTGTTTTACTTGTTTCGGGTTGCTGCAAACCCTCCCTGTAGAGACAGGCAGAGTTAGAGTGATGGATAGGTCAGAACTTGAAAAGCTTTGAGCCACATAGAGTCTAAAGAAAGAGGACTCTATATAGATTTTCTTCCACCCTGAAAATGGCGCCAGTACTCTGTAAGAGTCACCTGTCTAAATCTCCAGAGATAAGCTGGTTCATCATCTAAATTTTAAATGCACATGTGCTTTTTGTCTGGGGTATCCAGTGGAAGGCTGGACGCAGCATTACTTCCCACCCCGGGACCGCACCGAGACGTCGTTCTGCCCTTTAGTGAATCTGTGTTCCTTTGCCTTCTGGAAGTGAGGGCTTCTCCCTCATTCATTTCCCAGGTTGATGGCTATAATTGGAACCAAAT
>NC_043704.1:3063061-3065991 GCF_006229205.1 Suricata suricatta
GGTAAGTGGGAAAGAAAACATTACTACTTTATAGACGTTTGTGCTAAATTTGAGAACACAGGAACTGAAAATCCTATGTTAGAAACCAAGGCACAGGTTCAAAAGCAAGTTCTGGGGCTTGATCTTCAAAATCAAAGTCTATTATGAAGTTAGTCAGGGTAAACGTTCCATGGGAATCGCTTTATCTGCAAACAATCTATGGTCACAGACTAGGCAACTAGTCTGTTACATTCTGAAGTGACATGGTTGAGAAAGATTCCATCACTGCTCCAAACTGTTTATAGCATAGATGAAGAGGTAGCAACCAAACAAGAAACATATTCTGATAGTTGAATTGTTCTCAGCCCTCTGTCTCTTGACCACCTGACACAGAAAGAAGTCAGACTGGGAGAAAAGACTAATATTAATAGGAATGGTAAATTGGTGAGCATGGCCTGGGTCCAAAGACAAAACAAATTTCCTACCAATTCCACCCCCTAAATCTTGCTTGACTTTGGGACTTAGTTATAGGAACAGTTAGATCTCGAGAGAGATACTCAACCAGCCACGTGGGAGATGTCAGTCTGCCTCAAACCTCCCTAACTGTAAAGGAAGGAGAGCCAGGGATATGATGACAGCCCCCTTTGCCTTTAATGCAAGGGCTCCTTCCAGAGGTTAATGTGGTTCAAAGAGCCAGAGGCGCTGCCCATCTCTCCAATCAGTTAAATCGATCCTTGTTCTGTACAGAGACGTCTGCAGGAAGGTCGATCAGTGGAGCACCCTATTCTGGAAGTTAAAATAAGAATGTGAGGAAAGCAAAAGAATTATTTTGTTCTATTGGTAAGAACGTAATGGAGGTTAAGTTACTGGAGGACATGACAGGATACGAGCCAAATCTTAGTTGGAATTGTCTCCTAAATAGCACATAGGTAGTTACACAGTGGTTTCCTGTATACTGTACCAAACAATTTATGCATTGTGAGAGCTCTATTGCAACTCTTTTCTCTTTACACTTCTTGGTTGTTTAAGATGTGGGTAACTAAAAGGCTGATATAGCTCTGCACTTTATTTTTATTTTAGATAATATCATTATAAAGTTATCCAAGTCTTAATCAAAGCCTAACAATTGATAAATAATTTTTATTTATTTATTTATTTTAATAAAAGGAGGGTCAGGACTGGCTAGAATTTCATCAGGTTAGAAACCTTCACCTTTTCAAACTACCTTACAATGGCTAAAAAGGATAATAACTCCAAACCAGATGACTACAGGTGGAATTGCTTTTTAAACTTCTGGGAATGTGTGTTTTCTTTCAGTGATACTCTATGTAGAGGTTGAATAATACAGGATCTCAACTTTCATTTGAGTGATATTGACATTTAGTGTGTCTCTCAAGTTAAGAAGTGCAACCTATTGTCTTCCAAGTAGAGTTGGATCAGTAGGTGAGCTGTAGCCCATAGGTTGACTGCTATATTAAATTGAGTCTTGTGCCCTGGGGCTTTCTATGTTCCATACCAAGCATTAATGATCACAAGATACCATTTTACCTCTTATGATTATTTTTTTTAAATTTTTTAATGTTTATTAATTTGAGAAAGAGAGAGAGAGACAGAGAGAGAGAGAGAGAGAGAGAGAGAGAGAGAGAGAGAGAGAGAGATGGATTCTGAAGAAGGCTCCAGGCTCTGAGCTGTCAGCACAGAGCCCAATGTGGGGCTCGAACTCAGGCACCTTGAGATCATGACCTGAGCCGAAGGTGGAGGCTTAACTGATTCAGCCACCCAGCTGCCCCAACTCTTATGATTCTTAATCTTGACAATAATGAAGTAATGTTTCCATGACAGATATCTACTACTTATTGAGTGCTTCTCTATGTGTAAAACATTGTTCTAAGCTTTTTAAGTGTCTGACTTCCTCAATTCACATAATCACGTTAAGAAGTAGGTACTTGTCCTGTTCATTCTGCTGATCAGAAACTGAGGCACATAATGGTCAAGTAACATGTCCACGTTTACAGAGCTAATAAGTGCTACAATCTGAATTGTAACCTAGTAATCTGATTCCAGAACCCATGTTCATCCTGCAACATCAACTGAAGGAGCAATGGAGGATTTGAGCGGCTCTGGATTCATTCTATGATGCTTAGATCTCTCTGCTGAAGCTGACCCAGAAATGTTGAATTAATCCCTGTAATCCGTGTATAACACCATGTAACCCAGCAATGCTTTCAGTTCCCAGTTTCCAGTTCTCGGCCATTGCGAGAAGAAAGGAGTTTTACCAGGCACAGATTTGAAACTACATCGGAGAGCATAATATGCTGATGTCAAGGACAGATCATCAAATGACGATCAGGGTAAGTACGTAAAGGAGGATACAAAAATGGGCAGGCTGGTGGCGGACTCGGGAGCGGAGCGGGAGGCTCTGCGGGACCCAGTCCGACCCAGCAGCCGAGGCACCGCCCGCACTCTGCCGCCGCGTCTGGGCGTCTCCTGCGCCGCCCAGGGGAGCGAGCTTGGAGCATCTCGCGCTGCGGCCACTCCTCGGGTTCAGGAGCAGGGAAAACGAGTACTAGAAACCCCCAGACCCGAGCGCAGCCTCTTTCCGCCTCCCGAACCACCATGACCCACTTCAACAAGGGTCCTTCCTACGGGCTCTCGGCCGAAGTCAAGAACAAGATCGCTTCCAAGTATGATCATCAGGCTGAAGAAGATCTTCGAAACTGGATAGAAGAGGTGACAGGCATGAGCATTGGCACCAACTTTCAGCTGGGCTTAAAAGATGTCATAATCTGCTGCGAACTCATAAACAAGCTACAGCCAGGCTCAGTGAAGAAGGTTAATGAGTTCTCTTTAAACTGGCCTCAGTTGGAGAACATTGGCAACTTTATTAAGGCTATTCAAGCTTATGGCATGAAGCCACATGACATATTTGAAGCAAACGACCTTTTTGAGAA
>NC_043704.1:3066091-3068687 GCF_006229205.1 Suricata suricatta
TCACTAGACAGGTACAGAGATTATTTTTCTATCCTTAAAATTCTGAATTGCAAATAGCAAATATCCAAATGTGTGCCTTTCTTGACTCTTCTCTACTTCTGAAATCTCAACTAAAGTATATTTTTCTTCCTGGATCGCTCCTCCATTTTCTTTATCTTTTGGCTAATAATCTTCAGCTTTTGCTTTTTCTTTGAGATATGGATAATTAGTTCTAATTTTTATTCGAGAGATAGAGAGAGATAGTAGGTAGGGGAGGGCAGTGGGAGAGGGAGAGAGAATCATAAGCAGGCTCCACACCCAGCACTGAGCTCAGTTTGGGGCTTGGTAGTGAGATCAAGAGTTGGATGCTTAACCAACTGAGCCACCCAGGTGCTCCATTTTCACATTCTTTTTTTTTTTTAAATTCATTGATGAGGCAATCCTGGTCACTGCCTTTGATTTTTTTTCTTAAATTTCAAGTTGAACTTTTATAGAAGTAAAACATTCATAAAGGGGGAGAGTAAAAATGATAAGTACAAAGATTTTTTACTTTGAATTCAGTTTATGCAATCAGCATCCTTTCAGAACAAGAGACAGAACATGGCCAGCACATCGAAAGCTCCCCTAATGCTTTCTCCAAGTCATGCCTCTGCTCTCCAAAGAAACGATCCTGACTTCTAACACTATATATTAGCTTCAGTACTTTAGACCTTGACATAAATAGAATCACCCAATATATAAATGTGTTTAATGGCAAGAACTGTGGGAGGTCTGAGATTTTACCTTACTTGCAAGCTGACACAGTTTCATGGGAGCTGGGAGAAGACATGAGATCCCAGGACCAGAGGAAAGGATGTTTTCATTCACAGAGCAGCAAACAACATGAGCATCAGCATATTTGTGTCCACTCCCCTTGCCCCTCAAGTCCCACAAGTATGATGCAGATGGGCCCAAACGGATGCCTGCACACACAGAGGATTGCAGGACAGGAACTCTAACTGCAGTGACCTGATCTTTTAACTGGATAATAAGCATGCTTACCCTTTGCTCTGGAGGCAGACATTATCTCTCTCTTCTAAGGCTGTTTGCTATGCAAATATCCAGAAATAAAGGACTTTGAGGAAGAATTAGAAAGATCTACTTCTTTTTATCAAAACTAGATGATCTGCCATGAGAGAAAAAGCTTCAGAAAGTTTCCTGTTGAAAGCTCTGTTGACTGAGAAAAAGCTCAACGCATTAAGAAAATGGTCACAACAAACAAAACTGACTGATATGAATGTAAATTCTACCTTCTCCCAAGTGGTCTTTTTGGCTCTGCTGTGCTACACAGCCTGGGACACAGGTCCTCGAGCACTAGAGGGCCCCCTGGATTTTTGGGTCCCAGAGGAATAGAAGGATTAAGCTGTGGCCTCAGGGACCTGGAGTCATAAGTGGGTCTGATTCAGCTTTCAATACAGCCAAACCCCAGAGCCCCAAATCACAGTAGGACATTTGCAAGTCGTCTCTCTTTAAAAGTCTGGTTTGTATTTTGTAAAAATTGTAAAGACTCAGTTGGTTGAGCATCAGACTCTTGATTTCAGCTCAGGTCATGATCCCAGCATCATGGGATCCAACCTTGTGTCAAGCTTCACACTGAGCATGGAACTTGCTTCAGATTCTCTCTCCTTCTTCCTTTGCCCTTCTCCCCTGCCAGCATTCTAAACAAAAACAAAATTCACCTTGTCACTTAATTATTTCTACAGCTGCTCTTATTGAATTGTGACAGAATTATATTTCACTAAATATTGTTTTTGAACGTAGCTAATTTAAATATAATCCTTGTAAATGTTTCCTTTTCATTGCATCTCCTAGAATTAAGCAATATTTGTATTATATTTTGATTGGATTAACCGGTCCACTGATAGGTAAACATAATTACAATATGACACAGCCATATAGAGGCGTTTGAGTGAGAAAAATTCATCTAGGCTGTGAGTTATTACAAGAAATCTGTAAAGATAACTAAATATGTACTTCAACAAATTTTGATCAGTGCTAAAAATAACACAGAAAACACTTCAAAAGCAAACATATCCTCACCCCCAAACCTATTAGTATTTTTATTAGTTTATTAATTTCATTCATAAATTAAATTAAGAGGGTTGACATTTTACTATTTCATTTCTTGTTTTATAACTTTGATTTAATATTTGTAAATTTGTTTCTGGTACTCTTTGCTGTTTAAAATGGTTCCTAGGGGAGAGGGCAAGATGGGGGAGAAGTAGGGAGTCCCCTAACTCCTGCCTGCATCTATCAAACAAAGAAGGGCTGAAGCCAAAGGACCGCAAGAGTCGGGGAGGAAAAGAGACAGAGTCCACTAAGAAGACAGCCTCATAGGTGCATGATTGAGAGCTGGGGAAGATAAAAACAACCGAGACACAGAAGCACGGAGGGGAGGGAGCCCCCTCTGCAGAGAGACAAAGGGAAAAACGTGGCCGAAACTGTCCCTGGAAAAGAGAAACCTCGGCCAGGGAAGGAGAGGGAGCCCGTCATCCCATCTCTAAAACAGGACATTCAGGAGAGATACTGCGGGGGACCAGCCCACGCACCAGAGTCCAAGGGTCTCTGAGTAGGGGGT
>NC_043704.1:3068787-3071278 GCF_006229205.1 Suricata suricatta
GTAATGAGGTGGGCGCTTTGATCAGAGACCTCCCCACATGGATGCCAGTCACCATCGTAGTCTGGAATAGGAGTCCCCAGGTGTGCTTGAGGCCCCTCACTGTCCCCATCCTTGTTCTGGTCTCTCATTAAGTGTCCATCCTCAAGGGCACTACCTTTATATCTATCCACTGACCATCTTTGGATAGAAGTTCCTATAAACGTCTCTGAAAGGAGGCTGTCAGTTTCATTTGGAAATACAGCTGAAAGGTAAAAATGAAAGTAAAGGCATTCCACTTGCTACTGTCTGATGCTTAGAATTAGAATTTGTCATACACAAATCTGAAATCAGAAAAAGTCAACTTCAGGAAAAATGAATCACTACTTTTTCTTTTTCTTAAAATACTTCTTTTTTAATGTTTATTTATTTTTTGAGAGATGGAGAGAGAGCCTGAGAGAGGAAGGGGCAGAAAGAGAGAGAAACACAGAGTCTGAGGCAGGCGCCACTCTCTGAGCTGTCCGCACAGAACTTGATGGGGGACATGAACCCACAAACGATGAGATCATGACCTAAGTTAAACACTGAGACTTGACTGACTGACCACCCAAGAGCCCCAAATCATGAGTTTTTCTACATCACTCAGATTATATGTTAATGTAATCCCCATATTTTTAAATACGCTATTGTTGGCATATTTTGCAACTTTGATGTTGTTTGTATGTTTAGAAATGAAAGGCTTTGGGGTGCGTGGGTGGCTCAGTGAGGGTTGCGCATCTGACTCCCGGTTTCAGCTCAGGTCCTCATCTCATCCTTTGTGAGCTCCAGCCCACATCCCCGTCTGCACTGACACTATGGAGCCTGCCTGGAATTGTCTCCTCTCTCTCTGCCCCTCCTCCCCCCTCTCTCTCCATCTCTCAATGTAAATGGGAAAAAGAAAACCTCAAAAGAAATGAACTTTTTTGCTTGCTTGATTCTGAAAATTGAGTTATACCCTTAAATTCTGTCTAATAATGTCTTTTAAGTGCTAAATACACAGGGGCTTTCATTAGAGATTTCCAGGGTGGATATTGATGAATACATGTTGCAATTTGCCTCTGCATGAAAACCAGCCAATAAATCAAAATAGGCCCTCTTTCATGGTTACACACAGAGATGTTAGCCTTAGAGCTACAGAGGTGGGTAGGTGGCTCAGTAGGTGAAGCGTCGGACTTGGGCTCAGGCCATGATCTCAGCGTCTAGGAGTTGGAGTCTTGTGGAGGACTCTGTGCTGACAGCTCAGAGCCAGAAGCCTGCTTCAAATTTGGTGTGTCCCTCATTTCAGCCCTCAATGCTTGCTCTATCTTTCAAAAATAAACATTACAAACTATATTTAAAAGTTTTTGATACAAAGAATTGTAATGTAATCTCATAGGCAACTACTCAGTACATGAAAATATATATGACAAATCACAGGAACTTCCTATTACACATGACAAAATTATAAAATGATTCAATGACTAAGAAAAAATGAATAGAGATTTTATTATACACTGCAAGTTTTGAATTCTAAATGTTCTGTCTCCCTTGTGACATTAATTAGGTAGAAATTCTAGGAAAATAAGAAGAGATTTAAATTATTTTACGATTGAGGAATGGAACATATAGAGTGGAAATTTTGTAATTTCATTAACACTATCAAAAATGAACTTTTCTTACTTTTTGTAAGTTTAATGAATTTTGAGAGAGAGAGACCAAGTAGGGGAGGAGCAGAGAGAGAGGGAGATAGGATTCCAAAGTTACTCTGTGCTGTCATCACTGAGGCCTATGCGGGACTCAGACTCACTGACTGTGAGATCATGATGACAGCTGAAGTCAGATCCTTCAGCAACTGATCCACACATGTGCCCCCAAAATGGAAATTTGGAAGTGAAATAACCGGTTAAATTTTCTCATTTTAGGGAGGTGCTTTAACAGATCATGAACCTGGCAGGTCTTAATTATGTATGATTAGGATTGTAGCCTCCATATATTGGAAAACATTAAGCAGAATTTAGATAGGCTCTGTCCCCTGTTCCTGGGATTTCAGCACCAAATCCCAATATGTCTACTGCTACCCTGACACACTTCTCCCTCAAGGCAAACACTCAGAAATGAACGAATATACACTTCCTCAGCAACACAGAGAATACCCCAAGCCCTCAAAGCAATGGAGAGCCAATGAGATTATGGAGGCCCTCACTGTGGACGTGAAGGACTTTTAAGTGGAACTGAAGGAGAATCCTTAGAGATTTGTGAGGGTGTGATGTATTGGAAAGCAGATGTGCCTCTGTGAAACATATTGACATAAAACTAGGTTTTACAAACTGATTTCCATTCCAGAATGGCTGCTCAAATCATATTGTACGGCCTTTCTTCCTCCTTCACATTTGGACCTCACCTCTGTCATCTGCCTCATCCATTCCCACTTACCTGGGTATGAGGCTACTTTCTCCTTTCTCTTCACATCGCATAGCTCCCTCTTTTGTTCCAAAAA
>NC_043704.1:3071378-3072958 GCF_006229205.1 Suricata suricatta
GCGCCTCCCCCCAAAACCAGCACTGATGCATTGCTGTGATTAACTCTAGATCAATTCTTGCAATTCAGATATATCTCCCTTATCTCATTCTTATCTTGCCCCTCCCCTGGAGTGGGTATTCTGGTTATAGGTTTGCTTAAACAGTCATATCTCATTCATTCTCTCTCTTTTTCTTTTTACTTTTTTAATGTTTTATTTATTTTTGATACAGAGAGAGACAGGGCATGAGCAGGGAGGGGTGGAGAGTGAGTGAGACTCAGAATCAGAAGCAGGCTCCAAGCTCTGAGCCCTCAGCACAGAGCCTGACACGGGGCTTGAACCCACTAACGTGAGATCATGACCTGAGCTGAAGTCCAATGCTTAACTGACTGAGCCACTCAGGGGCCCCTAATTCACTCTCTTGAAATATATTGTACACCTCCGTCATTACCTTCCTTTCTCTCTGAAGTAATCAGAATATAATTTCTCAGGGTAACATGATCCAGGTCAAAGTTCAATTTCTCTTTCTACCCTCCCGTGTCACTTCTCTTTGTATATGCTCTTCCATCAGCACTGCCTCTACCCTGCTCTTTATTTATAACTGGGATCTCTGACATTCTGCTTTGAAACTGCCCTTTGTCTTTTTTTCCTTTCCCTTTTGGTTTGCCTGTTTTATTCATTTGTTTGTACATTTGTGTGCTTTTGTTCCCTCTTTGTTTGCCTGTCAGTTTTCGTTCCCAGGGCTACCTCAACGAACCAGCCAAAGTACACATGGTGGAGAGTCCCAAATATCACTACGAGTAGGGAAATTAAATAACCAAAGGCACAACAAGGGAGACCAAGGGAAACCACTGAAAGAATACTTCCGGAATAGACAGGTCCTGGACAGTCAATGAGCCTCCTTTAATATGGCAATATTCACAGCTGCAGAGCACATATCAAGCTTATTAATCTGACAAGACACAGAAAACTAGCCAAAATGATGAAAAGAAAGAACTCTCCTCTAAAGAAATTCCAGGAAGTAGTTACAGCCACCGAATAGGTCAAAACAGATCTAAGCAACATGACTGAGCAAGAATTTAGGATGATTGCCATAAACTTAACTGCTGGGCTTGAAAAAGGCATGGAAGACATCAGAGAAGCTTTGCTACCGAGACTATGCACCTTAAAAATAGTTCTGATCAATAAAAAAAATGCTATAAATGAGGTGCATAATAAAATGAAGGGAACCGCTGCACAAACCGAAGAGGCAGGGAAAAGAATCAGTGGAAGGAAACAGACCCTAAAATCCAAGAGGCACAGAGAAGCCCCTCAGATGTAACTTGAATCTGTCTTCTGAACAATATATCAGAATGAAACTAGCAAAATATAAGGTCAAAGAGAATTCTGAAAGCAGCCTCGTATAAAAGGGCAAAGGAAAACCTATCAAAGTAGTTGTAGACCTATCTACTGAAAGTTGTCAGGCCACAAAGGAATGGCAGAGAATCTTCAATGTGATAAACAGGAAAAATATGCAGCCAAGAATCCTTTATCCAGCAAGCCTGCCATTCAGAAAGGAAGGAGAGATAAAGGTTTTCCCAAATAAACAACAATTGAAAGAA
>NC_043704.1:3073058-3075497 GCF_006229205.1 Suricata suricatta
AGGTGAGGTCCAAATGTGAAGGAGGAAGAAAGGCCGTACAATGTGATTTGAGCAGCCATTCTGGAATGGAAATCAGTTTGTAAAACCTAGTTTTATGTCAATATGTTTCACAGAGGCACATCTGCTTTCCAATACATCACACCCTCACAAATCTCTAAGGGTTCTCCTTCAGTTCCACTTAAAAGTCCTTCACGTCCACAGTGAGGGCCTCCATAATCTCATTGGCTCTCCATTGCTTTGAGGGCTTGGGGTATTCTCTGTGTTGCTGAGGAAGTCTATATTCGTTCATTTCTGAGTGTTTGCCTTGAGTGAGAAGTGCGTCAGGGTAGCGGTAGGCATATTGGGATTTGGTGCTGAAATCCCAGGAACAGGGGACAGAGCCTATCTAAATTCTGCTTAATGCTTTCCAATATATGGAGGCTAGAATCCTAATCATACATAATTAAGACCCGCCAGGTTCATGATTTGTTAAAGCACCTCCCTAAAATGAGAAAATTTAACCTGTTATTTCACTTCCAAAGTTCCATTTTTGGGGCACATGTGTGGATCAGTTGCTGAAGGATCTGACTTCAGCTGTCATCATGATCTCACAGTCAGTGAGTCTGAGTCCCGCATAGGCCTCAGTGATGACAGCACAGAGTAACCTTGGAATCCTATCTCCCTCTTGCTCTGCTCCTCCCCTACTTGGTCTCTCTCTCTCAAAATTCATTAAAGTAAACTTACAAAAAGTAAGAAAAGTTCATTTTTGATAGTGTTAATGAGATTACAAAATTTCCACTCTATATGTTCCATTCCTCAATCGTAAAATAATTTAAATCTCTTCTTATTTTCCTAGAATTTCTACCTAATTAATGTCACAAGGGAGGCAGAACATTTAGAATTAAAAACTTGCAGTGTATAATAAAATCTCTATTCATTTTTTCTTAGTCATTGAATCATTTTTAATTTTGTCATGTGTAATAGGAAGTTCCTGTGATTTGTCATATATATTTTGATGTACTGAGTAGTTGCCTATGAGATTACATTACAATTCTTTGTATCAAAAACTTTTAAATATAGTTTGTAATGTTTATTTTTGAAAGATAGAGCAAGCATTGAGGGCTGAAATGAGGGACACACCAAATTTGAAGCAGGCTTCTGGCTCTGAGCTATCAGCACAGAGTCCTCCACAAGGCTCCAACTCCTAGACGCTGAGATCATGGCCTGAGCCCAAGTCCGACGCTTCACCTACTGAGCCACCTACCCACCTCTGTAGCTCTAAGGCTAACATCTCAGTGTGTAACCATGAAAGAGGGCCTATTTTCATTTATTGGCTGGTTTTCATGCAGAGGAAAATTGCAACGTGTATTCATCAATATCCACCCTGGAAATCTCTAATGAAAGCCCCTATGTATTTAGCACTTAAAAGACATTATTACACAGAATTTAAGGGTATAACTCAATTTTCAGAGTCAAGCAAGCAAAAAAGTTCATTTCTTTTGAGGTTTTCTTTTTTCCCATTTACATTGAGAGATGGAGAGGGAGAGGGGATGAGGGGCAGAGAGAGAGGACACAATTCCAGGCAGGCTCCACAGTGTCAGTGCAGACGGGGATGTGGGCTGGAGCTCACAAAGGATGAGATGAGGACCTGAGCTGAAACCGGGAGTCAGATGCGCAACCCTCACTGAGCCACCCACGAGCCCCAAAGCCTTTCATTTCTAAACATACAAACAACATCAAAGTTGCAAAATATGCCAACAATAGCGTATTTTAAAATATGGGGATTACATTTACATATAATCTGAGTGATGTAGAAAAACTCATGATTTGGGGCTCTTGGGTGCTCAGTCAGTCAAGTCTCAGTGTTTAACTTAGGTCATGATCTCATCGTTTGTGGGTTCATGTCCGCCATCAGGTTCTGTGCAGACAGCTCAGAGAGTGGCGCCTGCCTCAGACTCTGTGTTTCTCTCTCTTTCTGCCCCTTCCTCTCTCAGGCTCTCTCTCCATCTCTCAAAAAATAAATAAACATAAAAAAGAGAAGTATTTTAAGAAAAAGAAAAAGTAGTGATTCATTTTTCCTGAAGTTGACTTTTTCTGATTTCAGATTTGTGTATGACAAATTCTAATTCTAAGCATCAGACAGTATCAAGTGGAATGCCTTTACTTTCATTTTTACCTTTCAGCTGTATTTCCAAATGAAACTGACAGCCTCCTTTCAGAGACGTTTATAGGAACTTCTATCCAAAGAGGGTCAGTGGATGGATATAAAGGTAGTGCCCTTGAGGATGGACACTTAATGAGAGACCAGAACAAGGATGGGGACAGTGAGGGGCGTCAAGCACACCTGGGGACTCCTATTCCAGACTATGATGGTGAATGGCATCCATGTGGGGAGGTCTCTGATCAAAGCGCCAACCTCATTACACGTAAGAGTACACATTTAGGAGAGAATCACTCTAA
>NC_043704.1:3075597-3077628 GCF_006229205.1 Suricata suricatta
ACCCAAATATACAAAACAATTAATCACAAACAGAAACAATCTTATTGATAAGAACGTGCTAATTGCAGACTAATTTAATACTCACTCCACATACAGCAATGGATAGATCAACCAGACAGAAAATCACTAAAGAAACAATAGACGTGAACAACACGTTGGACCAGATGGATTTGACAGTTCTGTTTAGAACTCTACATCCTGAGGCTATGGAATTCACTTTCTTCTCAAGTGCGTCTGGTACATTCTCCAATATAGTGCACAAACTGGGTCATAAAGCAGCCTTCCATAAGTGGAAGCAAACTGAGATCATACCACGCACACTTCCAGATCACAATGCTATGAAACTTGAAATCAATCACAGGAAAAAGTCTGGGAAGCCTCCAAAAACATGGAGGTTAAAGAACACCCTACTAAAGAATGAATGGGACATCAGGCAATTACAAAAGAAATTTAAAAATAGATGAAAACAAATGAAAATGAAAATACAACAATCCAAACTTTTTGGGATCCAGCAAAGGCAGTCCGAAGAGGAAAGTTTCTTGCAATCCTGGCCTATTTCAAAAACCAGAAAAAGTGCAAATAAAAAATCTAACAGTACACCTTAAGAAACTAGAAAGAGAGCAGCAAGAGCACCTCAAACCCAACAGAAAAAGAGAAATAATAAAGATCAGGGCAGAAATAACCAATATAGAATCCAAAAAACAAAAACAAAAACAAAACAATTGAGCAGATCAATGAAACTAAGAGATGATTTTTTTAAAAAATCAAATTGATAAACGTCTAACCAGATTTCTCGAAAAGAAAAGAGAGAACACCCAAACAGACAAAATCAGAAATGAAAATGGATCTATTACAACCAGTCCCTAGGAAATACAAGCAATTATCACAGAATGCTATGAAAAATTATATGCCAACAAACTGGACAACCTAGAAGAAGCAGACAAATTCTGAAACACACACACACATTAACAAAATCAAAAGGTAACAGATAGAATATCTGAACTGACTCATAACCAGTGATGAAATTGAATCAGTTATCAAAAATTTCCCAAAGAATAAGAGTCATGGGCCAGGTGGCTTCCATGGGGAATTCTACCAGACATTCATATCAGATAATACTCAATATTCATATAATACCCATTCTTCTGAAGCTATTTGAAAACATAGAAATAGAACGAAAACGTCTGGAGTCATTCTATGAAGCAAGCATCCCTTGATTCCCAAACCAGACAGAGACCTAGCAAAAACAGGGAAGTGTAGTCCAATATCCTTGATGAATACAGATGCAAAAATATTCAACAAGATACTAGCAAATTGAGTTCCACAGCATATAAAAAGAATGATCCATCATGATCAAACATGATCAAGGAGGATTCATTCCAGGGTTACAGGACTGATTCAATATTTGCAAATCAATCAATATGATACATCACATAAACAAATATTAAAACCATATAATCCACTTGATAAGTGCAGATAACCAATTTGACAAAATATAGCATCCTTTCTTAATAAAACCCTTCAAGAAAGTAGGCATAGAAGGAACTTACTTACACATCATAAAAGCCAGTTAAGAAAAGCCCTTATCTAATATCATCCTCAATGGGGAAAAACTAAGAGCTTTCTCCCTGAGATCAGGAAATGACAGGGATGTCCACTCTCACCACCATTGTTTAACATAGCGCTGGACGGCCTAGCATTTGTAATCAGACAACAATAGGAAATAAAAGGTATCAGAACTTGCGAGGACAAAGTCAACCTTTCACTTTTTGCAGATGACATGATACTCTACATGGTAAACCTGACAGACTCCACCAGAACCCTACTAGAATGAATCCATGAATTCGCCAAGTTGCAGGGGACAAAATCGATGTACAGAGTCAGTTGCATTTCTATACACCAACAATGAAGCCACAGAGAGACATGAAGAGACTGATCCCATTCATAATTGCACAAAAAACATAAAATACCTAGGAATAAACCTAACCAAAGATATAAAAGATCTGTATGATGAAAATTATAAAAAAACTT
>NC_043704.1:3077728-3078874 GCF_006229205.1 Suricata suricatta
AGCTCCCACAGGTTCAGGGGTCCCTGAAGGCGGATGGTGTCAGCAAAAAGGAGTGAGTTAGCTCAAGATTCTTTGTGATCACCAGGCAGGCATCTGCTCTGTCTGATTCTCTAGCTTTATTTGTAGTGAGAGGTACAAGGAGCAGAAAGAGCAGGGTATATTAGTAAATGATTTCTCATAAATAATGTTTTCAAAACAATTTTGCAGATCGGGGATTCTGCAGAAGGTACAATTCTAATCTTAGTCGTAATGATTGTCAAAAAAAAAAAAAAAAACCAGCTACAGGCACTCATGCTATTATATGGGAAGGGCAGGTATTTTTTTAAGCGTCCTTCTTTTCCCCATTGGATGCAGGAGAGCAAGATTTACAAAACCTCCAGTAGAGCCCAGAGAAAGCCATCTTTAGCCAGGAGGCAAACAACATTCTGTAGTAAAGGTCAGTTTTACATGACTAAGGGTCAGTAGGCTGTTTATAGCTGTAAGAGAAGGTACCCAGAAAAACAGGATTCCCAGGAGACACAATGTCTGCTCTCACTGTCCCAAGACGAATGATACATTTTTGACATTTATCACTATAGTGACTTGCAACCACATCCAGGAGTACAAAAAAGTCACTAATCAGGTAACTGCTCGGCTAGGAGGAAAATTCTAGGTGGCTTGCCTTAGTCGCATTAGGGTGTATCTAGTTTGCTCATCTTTTCCCTGACCAGGTGCAATCACTCTTCAGGGACAGCACAGGGGGACAGACCGCTCCTGACACTAATCAGCAAAGCAGCCGAGGGTTGGTGCCCAAGCAGAAATGATAGTTCCAGGAGGGTAAATAGTGGTCGCTGCCTGGCGACGAGACACTTGACACACTTGCCTTACCCTCACAAGGAATTTTCATTCAACCCTGAGTCCAAGGTGCCTCCCAACAGGGATGCCCCCCCCAAAGCAGAGAAGGCAATCTCAGAGATGGGTCTTCAATAGGAGCTCATAGTCTCTCAATTGTTCCTGACAGGAAGGCTGGGAAGTTGTACCTTCTCTGCATTTGAAAATCCTGCCTGCAGGTGCGCAGTTTACCAGTGAAGAGACTGGTTTGCTGGCTTTTCAGACAAATTTCTCCTACTTGAGCTGGGATTTCTCCACAAAGATCTTCTGAGAAAG
>NC_043704.1:3078974-3081007 GCF_006229205.1 Suricata suricatta
CTCAGAGATGGGTCTTCAATAGGAGCTCATAGTCTCTCAATTGTTCCTGACAGGAAGGCTGGGAAGTTGTACCTTCTCTGCATTTGAAAATCCTGCCTGCAGGTGCGCAGTTTACCAGTGAAGAGACTGGTTTGCTGGCTTTTCAGACAAATTTCTCCTACTTGAGCTGGGATTTCTCCACAAAGATCTTCTGAGAAAGCAACATAGAGGAGAAGATGAAAGAAGAAATGGCCAGTTCTCAGGTAAGACTTGTGCCCCTGACCCAAAGCTCAGTTGTCTCTTTCTCCGAAATTTCACACATCTAGAAATTGTGAAGACCTGGGTGTCTCTGACAGTTGAGCATCGGACTCTCCATTTAGGTTCAGGCCGTGATCCCAGGGACCCGTGATCCAGCCTTGAGTCGGGATTCCCGCTGCACTTGGAGCCTAGTAAAGATTCTCATTCTCTTCCTCTGTTTTTCTCCCTCAGTTTGCATTTTTTTCTTTCTCCCTCCCTCTTTCTCACTTTCTCTCTGTGTCCTCCCCAAAGAATGAAAAAATAAAACCTTGCAGACAAACTGGCTCCATGAGTACCTAACAACATCCATCTTGACCTTGTAACAAGAGACCACGTGGCTGCACTGCATATTTGTGTGTTACCATATCTGGGGGCACAACATATATAAAAAACTATGCCACGTGGTGTTCAGGGCTCAGTTCTTTGGGGACGAACCCAGCTGAGAGGTGTCAGGAGGAATAAAGTTGTTTCCTGGGAAGAAAATCCTCAGTATGAGAATCCTGCTACAAAAGAAATAAAAAAAATTTTTTTTTTTTTTTGCTTTTCCTTCTGATGGTTCTGCTTTATGGTTTTCCCTAATTTTTAAGTTTCTCAGAAATGATTCTCAAGGTTAGGTTTTTAGAACACTCCTCCTCTGTACCCCAGAGACTTCTCTCCCTTCTCCCCAACCTGGCTTCCATTGGGCAACAACACTTGTCACTTTGAATTAAATTCCTGCCCGTATTGAAAATAGTCCCTTCATGATGGGTTCAGATGGGAGGGTGTTGCATCCCAGTTTCCTTTGGTGATGGAATCTGGTCCTGGGGTTGCTCTCAAGGAGAATCATTCCTGTTTCAGTCTGAAATCAAGGCTTTCACTGCTCTGGGAGAATAAGATTATGAAAATGCACACATACATACGATGGCTATGAGGCAAGGAATGCCCTAGAATGTTCCTGCTCCTAAGAATGTGGAAAGGATACTTGAAAATATTCTAGATACTACAAGACATGGAAACCCTATGTGATTGAAGGGCATACAAATCCACTGTATCCTTAAAGTTGTTTATATTCTGATTTACTACTTGGGAGTCCCAAGAATGCACGGGGTCCAGAGATGTGCCTGAGGCGTAGCGATCAATGTGTTTCCAGTTATCTGTTGTTATCTTATGTTACAGGGCTTTATGCTCTCTGCCGTATTTCTCCCCTGTAATGTTCATATTTTCCTTCTAATCAGGTGAAATGATTTTAGGAAGATTTCCGGAGTGATTTCCAAACACCATCATATTTAAACTGGAATCTTCTTACTCCTCGTTTCTCTTTCCTTCTAGTTTTTTTTTTTTAAGTTTATTTCTTTTGAGAGAGACAGACTAGGAGCAGTGGAGTTGCAGACAGAGTGCATGAATTCCAAGCAGGCTCCACAGGGTCAGTGCAGAGCCTGAATTCCGGGCTAAACCCACAAAACCATGAGACCTTGACTTGAGCTGAAATCAAGAGTCAGATGGTTAAGTGACTGAGCACCCAGGCACCCTGGTTTGGCCATTTCTGGTGAGGAGAACAAAAGCAAAAGAAATGTAGATAAAATTCAATTTTCTTACAACTTGCAAACTACTGGGAAATACTGGAGACTGGCAGAGGAGGATATGGCTCAAGGAATGTACAAGTGCTTTAAGGTTAATGGTTTTCAAGCGGCAAAAAGCTAGCTTTGCTTGACCATAGCCAGACTCTCAGGATCCAATGAGTTTTCTTTTCCTATGAAAATTCCCTGGGAAACTTTTAT
>NC_043704.1:3081107-3082680 GCF_006229205.1 Suricata suricatta
CTCTTGGCATTCTCTCTCTCTCTTTTTTCCCTTTCCAGCGTGAGCAATCTTTCTTTCTCAAAATAAATAAACATTTTTAAAAGGCTTTCAAGGTGCCAGCTGACTTATTTGGTTAAGATGGTTAATTATCTGACCCAGGCACCGCGCTCATTAAAACTGGCGTTTAGGGGCGCCTTGATGGCTCAGTTGATTAAGGCTCAGACTTCGGCTCAGGTCAGATCTCAGGTTTCTGGGTTCGAGCCCTGTGTCAGGCTCTGTGCTGACAGCTAGCTCAGAGCCTAGAGCCTGCTTTTGGTTCTGTGTCTCCTTCTCTCTCTGCCCCCCGCTTCTCATGCTCTGTCTCTCTCTGTATCAAAAATAAATACAACATTTTAAAAAACCCTAAAAAACCTGGTTTTCATCACCCTGATAATTTTATATTCTATCACTTCTCATTTTATATAACTACTTGCCAATGGTATGGATGTGTGCATGGAAGGTATATACGTAGATCGATTTTGTGGCACACCCTCTGACCATCATTCTCTGGTTTGACACCTGTATGAACATTGATTTAGGGTCATTAACCTGTGTATTAACCTGTGTGTCCTTTTACAGGAACTGACTGTAGGTCAGTTTACCTGAGTTAAAATCTGATCTGTACCGTGTACCGGATGCTTGACAAAAGATTCACGAAAAATAGAAGAATCATGTGTTCTCTTAGATTATTATAATTTGTTTTCCATGAATTTATGAGAAACTGTTAGATGCTCTCTACTAACCAGGAGATGCTTTTAACCCTTGTTGCCTTTCTTGCTAGCCTCATAGAACTGGTAATTGCTATGATCCCATTCAATTCCAAGTCCTCCAAGTGTTCCTGTCATTGAATTCTTCCTCTTTGTTATTGAAATATGTATCCCGTGCCTCAAAGACTACTGCCTGGATAGAAATGTGGACACTGACCTTTCCCTGAACTCCTGAACTGAATCTGCATTTTAATAATATCTCCATTGCAGTGCTGTGAATTCTGATTCATGTTAAAATATGCTAAGTATATTTGTAACTCATCCAAACTTTCCATTAAGAAAGAGACACCACATGACCCACTCAGCTGAGCTTCCAAGTTCAGCACAGGACATGATCTCTCAGTTAATGAGTTTGAGCCCTGTGTTGGGCTCTGTGCTGACAGCTCAGAGCCTGGAGCCCGCTTTGGATTCTGTGTCTTTCTCTCTCTCTCTGCTCCTTTCCTGCTCATAGTCTGTCTCTCTATCCTTCAAAAATAAAGAGACAATCGCAAAAATAGTTTAATGCAATAGACACATATACTGTCTTTCAAAACTAAACAGTCACAAAAGTTTTTTACAAATAGACACCACATGTGCCATTGATGTAAATGCACAATGCAAAAGTGTGTATGACTAGGGGGTGCCTGGCTGGCTCACTCATTTAAGGGTCTGCCTTTGGCTCAGGTCATGATCTCATGATGTGTGGGTTCAAACCCCGCCTTAGGCTCTGTGCTGACACCTAGCTCAGAGGCTGGAGCCTGCTTTGGATTCTATGTCTCCCTCTCTCTCTGAAACTCCCCTGCTTGCAC
>NC_043704.1:3082780-3084531 GCF_006229205.1 Suricata suricatta
AGGCTCTGTGCTGACACCTAGCTCAGAGGCTGGAGCCTGCTTTGGATTCTATGTCTCCCTCTCTCTCTGAAACTCCCCTGCTTGCACTTTCTCTCTCTTTCTATAAAAAAAATAAAGTGTGTATGCCTCTGTTGATGCCTTTATTTTACAAATTCTCTTGAATAAACAAATATTTATTTCGGTTTATACCTCACAGTTAAAGAACATATTAGAGCATAATACTGTGTCCCCAATCGTTCTACTGCAGAGTAAGAAATTCATCTAAGCCAGACCCAGTACTCCTAATGTAACTGAACGAACAGGAGTTTAGTACTTGATGAATCATAAAAATTCTACCAGGCAGGGATGTCAGACAAAGTAAAATTTATTTGCAAGAAATAAAGAGATCACAAGGTATAACTTCAAACCTAGAGACTCACAGAGGAAGTGGAATGGCTTCCTTTTTTTTAATATATTAACATTATTTGAGAGACAGAAAGGGTGGAAAGGGGCAGAGAGAGAGGCACAGAGAGAATCTCAGGAGGTCCCTGCACTATCAGCACTGATGTATGTTTGAACGCACAAACTGTGAGATCATGACCTGACCTGAAACCAAGAGGCAGAAGACTGAGCCACTGAGGCGCCCCAGAATGGTTTCCATGTATTTAGGGTTAGGGTGGATATTCAGAAAGGGGAAGCTGGGGATACAATTGCACTTGAGCCTTAAGAACACAGTTCTATACATTTTCTGTCTATTACATAGTAAATGGTAGTTGTACTCCTCCTTGGGGCGTGATCTAAGTCTTAAAATGAGGTCGAAGGGAGCTCCTGGGTGGCTCAGTCCCTGAAGCTTCCATCTCTTGATTTAGGCTCAAGTGAGGATCTCACAGTCTTGAGATCAACCCACAAGTCAAGCTCCTTCCTGAGCATGGAGCCTGAGCGTGGAGCCCGGTTGGAATTCTCTCTGCACCACCCATACTCGCGCTCTCTCTTTCAGGAAATAAATATTTTTGAAAAGTAACTGTGTTCACTCCATGCTCTACTCTGATGTTCATCTGCATACATGTGCCTCAGGGGCGAAGCCCGAACTGAGCCACTTTAGCGCTTCCCCAGGGAAGTCATCACCCTATGTATTTCCACCACAGCACACTGAGCTCGTTGGTGTTTTTCCTGCAGTAAAAGGGAGGTGTAAATAAGAGGCTAAGTAAAATGAGGGACTGAGGCCTGTGGGCACATGCAGGTAAGCAGTGCCGATTGGGTCACGGGGTCCAGCTGGTGACATGATCTCCCTCCTGCATCTTAGGTACCATTAGGACCTCATGCTGTGTCCACTTGGTAACTGTGGTGTTTGTTGCAGGGACTGCTGACCTTCAGGGATGTGGCCGTTGAATTCTCTCAGGAGGAGTGGGGATGCCTGAACCCCAGTCAGTGGGAACTGTACAGAGATGTGATGTTAGAGACCTACGGACACCTTGTTTTCTTGGGTGAGGCTTATTCCCTCTAGATTTCCCAAGCACCACTCAAGGGTTTTGTTCCTTCCTGTGGAGACTGTCTCTTAGAAGCTTTCTCTCGCATGCCTGGGATTCAAATCCCTACAGTAAAGAAAGAAGGAGGGGTTGGCAGATGTAGAGGAAAGACTTCATGATGTTTCCTTTCAGGTGAGTTTTCCCTCTCTTAGAGTCACATCATTATTTCATAGATGGATGGCATTTCTAAGTATTGAGTGGCATAAAATGATATTTCCGTCTTCAATATGAATTTCTACTCATGTT
>NC_043704.1:3084631-3086275 GCF_006229205.1 Suricata suricatta
AGTGACTTAGGAAAATAAACTTTCTTGCAGAAGGACAGCAGTTTGTCACCTCAAGTTATATCTCTTTGCCCTAAGGATTATTTTCAATGAACAAAGGAAAAACTCTGAGACCCAGGACAAGTTTCCTTTGTAAGAGACATTTGCATGCATGAGGGAAGGTTCCATGTGGAAGGGTGTCTCCCTCTGTGTAGCAGACAGAAGGAGAATGTGTGAATCTCCAGAAACTCTGACCAGTGGAGAAGGCCTGGATTTAATCTGGGCAACAACCAGGGGAGCCTCAGTTACTGTGCTCCTTTACCTCCCCCAGGGCTTCCCAGGAGGATCCCTGTGAGTTTCCAGAAGGATCCTTGCTGCCGTCCTCCCCCTCAGATTCCCTCAGGTGGGTGGGTGGATACAACAGTGTTGTTTTAGTGAAGTGCTCCAGGGGACCCTGTGCAGGATTTTTTTTACTTTAACCCCAGGGATTCCCAGACTCCCTGCTTCCAAGAAGGAAGAACCAGACCCAAAATGAGCAACAGGCCCAAGTTGATTAGAGTATAAGAGAGGGAGATTGTAGGAAAGCTCTGTGTACAGAGAGAGACCATTAGAGGGTGAACATCTGAGACAGTAGGCAAGGATCTTTGTTTGATGAGGTTCAGGTCTCTCCCACCCTTTTTACCCTCCCCCTGGTTCCTCCCCAAGTCCTCCGTTATTGGCCTAATAACTGTAGGTGTCAAGATTCCACTCCTGATCTTCTCATTTCAAGTGTATGAGGGGTGGTCTAAGGCCAGACAGTTCCCTGTGGGTCTTAGGTTTTATGATCTACTACTAATTTTTACTTAGCTCTTTAATCTAATTCCTGAGGGGAACCTGAGGGGCAGTGTGTGCTGTCTGTCAAATATGTAAGAGGAACCTTACACCTGAGGGGGTTTGCTGTGACCAGACACTCCCAGCACTGTTCTAAATGCTTTTCCCCACACAGAGACCTCAGATCCTGATCTTTCTCATTCTATGTACTGAGTCTTCTCCTTTTCTATCATAACTCTAAGTGGGGCCCAGGGACAGGCAGGAAGGCTTCCCATTAATGTATGAGAGTTGAGAGGGGCTGGGGTGGCTCCCTCGTTTGCCCACCTGACTTGGGCTCAGGGCGACATCCTAGGCTTTGTGGGTGTGAGCACCGCATTGCGTGTATGCTCAAGCTCAGGGCCTGGAGCAGGCTTCAGAATCTGACTGCCTGTCTCTCTGCCCCTCCCCTGCTCATGCTCTGTCTCTGTCTCCCAAAACAGAAATACATACTATAAGAAAAAAACAACACCAAACCTATGAGAGTGGAGTGTAGGCTTTTCAATAAGGAGAGGTAACAGGACTCCTGTAGAGGAGTTGGGGAGGTTGAGGTCCAAGTAGCAGCCGTTTCCTGTGCTCAAGCAGAGTTTGTGGGCTCTGTGGGAAGGGAGGTGCTGGGGTCCAGCTCCCACAGGTTCAGGGGTCCCTGAAGGCGGATGGTGTCAGCAAAAAGGAGTGAGTTAGCTCAAGATTCTTTGTGATCACCAGGCAGGCATCTGCTCTGTCTGATTCTCTAGCTTTATTTGTAGTGAGAGGTACAAGGAGCAGAAAGAGCAGGGTATATTAGTAAATGATTTCTCATAAATAATGTTTTCAAAACAA
>NC_043704.1:3086375-3087591 GCF_006229205.1 Suricata suricatta
ACAAGAGAACACAAGTGGGGCACACAGGAGAATACACCCGGGACAAACACGCGGGGTACGCAGAAGAATACACGCTGGACACACAGGAGAACTCACGCAGGATGCACACGCGAGGCACACATGAGAACAGACGCGGGGCACACAGGACAACACATGCGGGATAAACACAGGATCACTCGGGGCAAACAGGAGAACACACAGGGGGCACACACGAGAACATACTCAGCGGACAAAGGAGAACTCACGTGGGCCACTCACGAGAACACACATGGGGCACACAGGAGAACACATGCGGGGCACACATGAGAACAGAAGCGGGGCACACCCAAGGGACACACAGGAGAACACACCCAGGGCACACACACGGGGCACACACGAGAACACCTGTGGGACACACAGGAGAACACACGCCAGTCACAAACGTGGGGCACACACAAGATCATACACAGGGCACTCAGGAGAACACAAGGGGCACACACGCGGGGCACACTGGAGAACACACGTGGGGCACACAGGACAACACACTCAGGGCACACACTCAGGGCACAAGGAGAACACATGTGGGGTACACACTCAGGGCACACAGGAGAACACACGTGGGCACATAAGCGGGGTACACAGAAATTTTTGAAACCAGATTCGAATTCCTCACTGGTTATTGGTCTATTCATGCTTTCTATCTCTTCCCATTTGAATGTTGGCTGTGCATGTGCATTAGAAATTTGTCCATTTCTTCTAGGTTGTCCAGTTTGTTGGCATATAATTTTTCATAGTAATCTCTGATGATTGCTTGGTTTTCTAAGGGATTGCTTGTAATAGATCCTTTTTCATTCATGATTTTGTCTCCCTGGGTGCTCTCTCTTTTCTTTCTGAGGAGCCGGCTAGAGGTTTATCGATTTTGTTTATTTTTGCAAAGAACCAACTCTTGGTTTCGTTGATCTGCTTGACGGTTCTTTTGGATTCTCTGTTGTTTATTTCTGCCTTGATCTTTATGATTTCTTTTCTTCTGCTAAGTTAAGGGTGCTCTTGCTGCTCCCCTTCTAGTCCCAGTAGGTGCTCTGTTCGACTTTGAATTTGCGCTTTTTGTAGTTTGTTGAAATAGGCCTGGATTGCAATATACTTTCCTCTTTGGACTGCCTTTCCTGCATCCCAGAGATTTGGATTGTTGTATTTCGTTTTCATGGGTTTCCATATATTTTTTAATTTCTTCTCTAAT
>NC_043704.1:3087691-3091337 GCF_006229205.1 Suricata suricatta
TGTTGTTCATGTCCATTGTTTCTTTAGTGATTTTCTGTCTGGTTGATCTATCCATTGCTGTCAGTGGAGTATTAAAGCCCCTGCAATGAGCACATTCTTATCAATAAGATGGTTTCTGTCTGTGATTAATTGTTTCCTGTATTTGGGCGCTCCCCAGTTTGGCGCATTGATATGTACAATTGTTAGCTCTTCCTGATGGAGAGACCTGTAATTATTATATAATGTCCTTCTTCATCTCGTGTTACTGCCTTTACTTAATGTCCATGTTGTCTGATATAAATATGGCTACTCCGTTTTTCTTTTGGCTTCCAGTCGCATGATAGATATTTGCCCATCCCTTTACTTTCAATTGCTGCGGTTGAGGTCAAAGATCATCAAGACAGTATGGTATTGGCACAAAAACAGACACATAGACCGATGGAATAGAGGAGAGAACCCAGAACTGGGCCTACAAATGGACGGCTAATTAATTTTTGACAAAACAGGATAGAGTATCCGATGGGAAAAAGACTGCCTCTTTAGCAGGTGATGCTGGGAGATCTGGACAGCCACATGCAGAAGAATGAAACTAGACCACTTTCTTACACCATACACAAAAATCAACTCAAAATGGCTGAAGGACCTGAATGTGAGACAGGTAACCATCAGCACCCTAGAGGAGAAAGTAGGAAACAACCTCCTTGATCTCAAGCAGTGACTGGCTTCTTAACCAGGATCTAGTAGGGGGAGGGGACAGTTTCCTTGGTGGCAGCTGGGATTTGCGCTGCCGCTGCCTGAGGCAAGGTTAGCAGCAGGAGGCGAGGTGCAGCCCTGACAGGCTCCACCACCAACTCCCAGCCCCCAGCCGGGATTGGGATCGCGTTGGGGGAGGGATCAGTTTCTTTCGGTGCCACCAGGATTCGCACTGCTGCTTCGCGAGGCGCCGGGCATTGCCGGAAATGAGCTGCGCGCTCCTGCAGCAGGAGCACGCCCCTCCCTTCCTCCACCACCAGCTCCCTGCAGGGATCTTGTAGGGGTGAGGGCTAGTTTTTCCCTGTTGGCACCCGGGATTGAGGATTTGCGTGGCCAATGCTGGGGGCGAATGCGCCGTGGAAATGAGGTATGTGCCCCCACTCCCGCAGCTGAGCCGACGTGAGCACCCCTGGCGCCACAGCCAGGGACGCTGGACTCCCAGCCGGGATGGCACAGGGCGGGAAGCTGTTTTTTCCCTTGTGCCACCCGGGTTCAGGATTTGCACTACCCAGCAGTTATATATGGAGGGAGAGTTTTTTCTCTGAGTGGGGTTAAACGTTCTTTCTCTCTTCTCCAGAGACAGCACTATGAATGTGTTCACTTTCTCTGTCTCTTCCTTTCTCTCTCAGGCTCTGCGCGTGCTTGCCCCGTGTTGGACTGGGGCTCCTGTCTCCTCCTCTGCCCGTCTCGGGCTGGCCCGTTTTCCAATCTCCCGAGTTCGCACTCACTCACTCAGGTACCTTTGAGGTTGTCTTATTTCTGGAGTCTGTGTTTTCTCCTTCCGCTTTTTAAAAAATGTTATATATATACATACATATATATATATATATTTTTTTGACAGACAGAGAGAGACAGCACAAGCAGGGGAGGGTAAGAGGCAGAAGGAGATACAGAATCCAGAGCAGGTTCCAGGTTCTGAGCTAGCTGTCAGCACAGAGCCTACTCGGGGCTCGAACCCACAAACCATGAGATTATGACCTGAGCCGAAGCCAGACGCTTAACCGACTGAGCCACCCAGGTGCCCCTCTCCTTCTGATCTTGCAGGTGGGAGTAATGTCCTCAGTTCGATAGATGTGGAAGACGAAGTTTACAGCGCTCCCTTCCTCTCCGCCATCTTGGCTCCTCCCCTGATCCAGAGAGGAACCTTTTAAAAAGAGTTTCCTGCCTGGCATGACAAATATTTCTTTGCCCAACATTTATTCTTTCCATTTTCCTGTGAATGTATTTCCCCCTCTTTGAAATTCTACATTCTCTACACCTCACCATAAGTCACATTGGTACCTAAGCATCATTTGCCTGATGCTCATCTTGTTCATGTTCCTATACTTAAGCCTTTTTTTCTCTTATGAATCTGTCTTATAATAGGTCGATTACTAGGGCAGCCAAAGAACTGAGAACTGATGAAGAAAAACTGTTTCCTGTCCTACACATTGATTCCGTTGTTGAGAAATGACCTTGGTGCTTCAGAGCCACAGGAAACTGGAGAGAGAGAATGTGGGATAAAGAGGAACAGGAGCTTTCTGGCTTTACCAGCCTGAGGGTCTGAGGCAGGTTAGCGCCCTCAGAACTGCAAGGCCACCCAGAGGGAGGGGCTGGGGGTTTGTAGGGAAATACAGGATCCCCCTGGTTTGGACAGGAATCGTTTGTGCTGCCAGTCCCGCTTATCTGGTTTTCTGGGGGGTACGGGGTTCCTCATTAAAGAAAAAAAAAAAAGACTAAGAGTTCTGTCTGAGAGGCTCAGCCTGTTAAGCATCCCACTTCAGCTCAGGTAATGTGAGGACAGTCCCTTTGTTCCTGCCTTGCATCTGGCTCTCTGCTGTCTGCGTGGAGCCTGCTTTGGATCCTGGGTCCTCCTCTCTCGGCTCTTCCTCTGCCTTCATGCTCTCTCCGTATCTCTTCCTCGGTGTCAGAATAAGTACACTTAAAAAAAATAAGTGGGGTCGTTGCCTCAAAGAAAAACAAGGTCACTTAGGTTAATATCAATCCATGCAGTATTTAAATGCAGTCGTTTTGATTTCTGTTTTACTTTGTAATTTTTAAGCAATTTCAATTTTAGTCACCATGAAAACCTGTAGGAAGACGATTTCATATTGTACTGTGAGAAACCATTCAAGATTTACTAGAAATGAAACAAAACAGAACAAAACAGGACAGAACACACAGAAAATCACAAAAGAACCTCCTAAAACGACAGGGTAACACCAATTGTCTGTGAAAATAATGAGCATGTAGATTACAATTTTCATGTATTGTCGATGGGAGTTTTCCAAAGTACCCTCTAGGGGTGCCTGTGTGGCTCCATCGCTTGGGCACCGACTTTGGCTCAGGTCATGTCCTCGCAGCTCAGGAGTTGGAGCCCCTGTCAGACTCGGTGCTCACAGCTCAGAGACCTGAGCGTTCTTCAGCTTCTGTGTCTCCCTTTCTGCCCCTCCCTTGCTCATGCACTGTCTCTCCTCCTCACTCCTACTCTCTCTGACAAAAATAATAATTAAAAAAATTCTTTAATGTTTTATTTATTTATTTATTTATTTTCCATAATATTTTATTGTCAAATTGTTTTCCATACAACACCCAGTGCTCTTCCCCTCAAGTGCCCTCCTCCATCACCACCACCTCTTTCCCCCCTCCCCCTCCCCCCAAACCCTCAGTTCATTCTCAGCATTCAATAGTCTCTCAAGTTTTGCATTCCTCTCTCTCCCCAACTCTCTCTCCCTCCTCCGCTCCCCTTGGTTCTCCATTAGGTCTCTCTTGTTTTCCTGCTAGACCTATGAGTGCAAACATATGGTTTCTGTCCTTCTCTTCCTGGCTTACTTCACTCAGCATGACACCCTCAAGGTCCATCCACTTTCCTACAAAGGGCCATATGTCATGGAGAGGGAATGACATATGTTTTATTTATTTTTGATACAGAGAG
>NC_043704.1:3091437-3095083 GCF_006229205.1 Suricata suricatta
CCTCTTTAACAGATGGTGCTAGGAGACGGGGACATGTTGGAGCCCATCCAGCCAGCAGTGCTGTGTGGCCTATTGGGACCCTGCTTCCCCTACTTGAAAATGTGGGCGCTGGACTGCTTGACCTAAGTGGATCAGAGAATGGGGTTAGTTCTCCTATTATTCATGCCTCTTGGTGATTGTGGTTTCAGTAATTGGGCAGATTTTCTGATTGAAACTTCCTCCCTAGTTAGAGGCACCTTACTCACAGACTATCATTTAAACCTTTAAAGAAAAATAGCCTTGTCATAAGCTTCGGTTAATATTACACTATATATGCAAAATAAGACCCCCCACTGATGTATTTTTAGTGATAAATTATGTTTTTTGATCTTCTGTATTGTACTTCATTCCTGTCTTTAATTTTCTGTTCTCTCTTCCATAAGAACAATGATCTATTCTGAAACATGTGATTCTTAAGAAGTTACAAACAATGTAATCAATAAAAGAAAGATGTAATCACCTATGGTATATAAGACACCAAGTTTCACAGTAAAGTGTGGTCTCTTCCACCATTCATGTTGTCTGTGTTCTTTCTTGTAGATATTTCACCGACACCAACCCCCTACTCAGGGACCCTTAGACTCTGGTGCATGGGCTGGTCCACCGCAGGAACAGAACATGGAGAAGAGTAAAGCTAGACCACTCTCTTACACCATTCACAAAAGGAAAGTCAAAATGCCTGAAGGACCTGCATGTGAGAGAGGAAACCATCAAAACCCTCGAGGAGAAAGTAGGAAACAACCTCCTTGACGTTAACCACAGCAATTTCTAACTTGACACATCCCAAAGGGCAGGGAATCAAGAGCAAAAATGAACTATTGGAACCTCGTCAAGATGAAAAGCTTCTGCACTGCAAAGGAACCATCAAGAAAACTAATAGGCACCCCACAGAATGGGAAGATAGTCGCAAATGACATAACAGATAAAGGGCTAGTATCCAAACTCTACAAGGAACGCAGCCAAATTCCACACCCAAAAACCAAATAATCCAGTGAAGAACTGGGTAGAACACATGAATAGACACTTCCCCCAAATAGGACATCCAGATGCCAACAGACACATGAAACGATTCTCATCATCAGGGAAATACAAATCAAAACCACACTGAGATACCAGCTCATGCCAGTCAGAGTGGCTAAAATGAACACATCAGGAGACTATAGATGCTGGCGAGGGTGTGGAGAGATGAGCACCTGTGGGAAGTGGCAAACATTCAGCTGCTTGGCCATTTACTAGCCGGATATGTCACTCTCTGAGGGGCGTTACAAAAATAGGCAGGGGAGCGCCACTCCCTGTCAGAGGAGAGGCCAGAAGAACAACGATCAATCTCCCACAGGCAGGGTGGTATCGGCCCCTCAGTGCTGTGCTAAAATCCTTAGTTTGTTTCCTCTTTTAACCATCCTAAATCCCTTAACCCTGTTTCCTAGCAACCGACCTAGGTCAGCTGCCTTGTTTTCCCGCCTCGAAACCTATATAAAATAAATGTTTTCTGATTAAAGAGGAAGAGGCTTGATCAGATACCTTGTGCTGTCTCCATTCTCTGTGTCTCCCTCCTGCCCTATTTCTGTCTCCCTCCCTCAGGAACGAACCCACAAGGATTTACTGCCCTGCTGGCCAGGGCGGGACCCGACAAGCAACCTCCTACACTGTTGGTGGGAATGTAAACTGGTGCAGCCACTCTGGAAAACAGTGTAGAGGTCCCTCAAAGAAATTAATGATAGAACTCCCCTATGGCCCAGCATTAGCACTACTAAGGATTTACCAAGAGATACAGGAGTGCTGATGCATAAGGGGACATGTACCCCAATGTTCATAGCAGCACATTCAACAATACTCAAATCATGGAAAGAGGCTAAGTTTCCATCAACTGATAAATAGACAAAGAGGATGTAATTTATATATACAGAGGAATACTACCTGGCAATGAGAAAGGATGAAATCTGGGCATTCAAAACTTGTGGGGATGAGCACTGGGTGTTTATATGGAAACCAACTTGATAATAAACTATTAAAAAAATAAACTGGTTATAAATTCTAGTAGTTCACCTTTTTAAAAAAACATAAGATTAAACTTTAACTATACATACCATATGCCCTTATGAAGTCCTAATCCTTATGCCTATTATCTCCAACGTCATTCTTCACTAACCAAGAAATCAGCAACTCATTGTCTTTTTTCCAAAATCCTATAACAAAAAGTGGCAACAGGTTTGTCCTTCAGAACCTTCTCATTTATGATTTCCTACTTTTTATTCAAAACTATGACATAAGACTGACCTAATGACAATCAGCCTACAATCACATTAACTGTAGAGGCTTTCATTCGATATGTTGAAAATTAGTGTGGGCAGTTGCAGGCATGGCTGTCAAAGGCCTTAACACAGATAAACAGCTGTGGCTAGACATTAATGAAATATTTGCTGTTAGCGGCATTTGCTATATTATTTAAGACCTAGTGGAAACAGGAATTTTATATATAAATTTTATCCAATAATATACATGCACACATATCATTATTGCTGTTCATATATAATACACATGCATGCAAATACACATGTAATAATTATATTGCATATAAGTTCCTGAATGTTACATCTACATGTACACATGTAACACATGGATACACTCACATATACGAATAATACACATATACCGTTGTAAATATATATAGCTGCACATATAATAATAAAAACAAGTAGATAATTATAATTTACAAAATTGGTATCAAGTTTTTAACTTGGTATTTTTCACGTTGTCAAATCTTTCAGATAATTCATAAATTTAAAACGAAAGGCACAAAAAGACATGTTTTCCTGACAATTCAATGTTAAATTTTGCATCCCAAATATGACAAATACTTGGCTAGCACTTTATACCTTTATACCTTTAGGGATATAACACGTCATTTCCATGACAAAGATTCAAATTTCATCATGAAATTTTCTTCTATTTCAATCGCTTGGCTTTTTTTTCAAAAATATTTTTAAGTGAATATTGATGAAGTGTTTTATTCTGTCAGTGTTCCATGGCACTTAACCTCCTGAACACTCTCATAGGAAGGATTTTCCTAACTTTAAAAAATGAGTTCTGTAGTTTTGTCTATGTTCTGAAAATGCTGTTTTATACCCATAAACATAGAACCTGGTCTTTGACCTTTTATTAGTAACATTATGACTTTCCAATTCCCATCACCTTTAAAAATACACTTGGGTTTACAAAAGATCAGACGGCCTTTGCCCACCGACGTGGTTTACCACAACCAGGTCAACCACATCCTCATGGGGTATTGTGGTGGCAAATTCTGGGCCAGCCACCAGATTCATCCAATGAAGTTTAATTAATAAATCAGGCTTCCTAAGCCTGATTCTTAATACTAAGAACATGAACTACCATGCACACTTTCAGACCACAATGCTATGAAACTTGAAATGAACCACAGGAAAAAATATGGAAAACTTCCAAAAATGTGGAGGTTAAAAACCACCCTATTAAAGAATGATTGCGTTAACCAGGCAATTAGAGAAGAAATTAAAAAATATATGGAAACCAATGAAAACGAAAATACAACAATCCAAAATCTCTGGGATGCAGCCAAGGCAGTCCTAAG
>NC_043704.1:3095183-3098125 GCF_006229205.1 Suricata suricatta
CAGTCCAAAGAGGAAAGTATATTGCAATCCAGGCCTATTTCAACAAACTACAAAAAGCGCAAATTCAAAGTCTAACAGAGCACCTACTGGAACTAGAAGGGGAGCAGCAAGAGCACCCTTAACTTAGCAGAAGAAAAGAAATCATAAAGATCAGGGCAGAAATAAACAATATAGAATCCAAAAGAACCGTCAAGCAGATCAACGAAACCAAGAGTTGGTTCTTTGCAAAAATAAACAAAATCGATAAACCTCTAGCCGGCTCCCCAGAAAGAAAAGAGAGAGCACCCAGGGAGACAAAATCATGAATGAAAAAGGATCTATCACAACCAATCCCTTAGAAAACCAAGCAATCATCAGAGATTACTATGAAAAATTATATGCCAACAAACTGGACAACCTAGAAGAAATGGACAAATTTCTAATGCACATGCACAGCCAACATTCAAACGGGAAGAGATAGAAAGCATGAATAGACCGATAACCAGTGAGGAATTCGAATCTGGTTTTAAAAATTTCTGTGTACCCCGCATGTGTGCCCGGTGTGTGTTCTCCTGTGTGCCCCACGTGTGTTCTCCTGTGTGCCCTGAGTGTGTACCCCACATGTGTTCTCCTTGTGCCCTGAGTGTGTGCCCTGAGTGTGTTGTCCTGTGTGCCCCACGTGTGTTCTCCAGTGTGCCCCGCATGTGTGCCCCTTGTGTTCTCCTGAGTGCCCTGTGTATGATCTTGTGTGTGCCCCACGTGTGACTGGTGTGTGTTCTCCTGTGTGTCCCACAGGTGTTCTCGTGTGTGCCCCGTGTGTGTGCCCTGGGTGTGTTCTCCTGTGTGTCCCTTGGGTGTGCCCCGCTTCTGTTCTCATGTGTGCCCCGCATGTGTTCTCCTGTGTGGCCCACGTGAGTTTTCCTGTGTGCCCCACGTGTGTTCTCGTGAGTGGCCCACGTGAGTTCTCCTTTGTCCGCTGAGTATGTTCTCGTGTGTGCCCCGCGGGTGTTCTCCTGTGTGCCCCGAGTGATCCTGTGTTTACCCCGCGTGTGTTGTCCTGTGTGCCCCGTGTCTGTTCTCACGTGTGCCTCGCGTGTGCGTCCTGCGTGAGTTCTCCTGTGTGCCCCGCGTGTTTGTCCCGGGTGTATTCTCCTGTGTGCCCCACTTGTGTTCTCTTGTGTGCCCTGCTTGTGTTCTCGTGTGTGCTCATTGTGTTTGCCCCGCGTGTGTTCTCCTGTGTGCCCCACGAGTGTTTTTCTGTGTGCCCCGTGTGTGTGCCCCACTTATGTTCTCCTCTGTGCCCCTTGAGTGTTCTCCTGTGTGCCCCTCCTGTGTTCTTTTGTATGCCCCCCCTGTGTTCTCGTGTGTGCCCCGCTTGTGTTCTCCTGTGTGCCCTGCACGTGTTCTCCTGTGTATCAGGCGTGTGTTCTCCTGTGTGCCCTGCACATGTGCCTTGCATGGGTTCTCCTTGTGCCCCGCGTGTGTGTCCCGTGTGTGTTCTCATGTGTGCCCCACGTGTCTTCTCATGTGGCCCCGCAGGTTCCGGTGTGTGCCCCGTGTGTGTCTCTTGTGTGCACCGCCTGTGTTCTGGTGTGTGCCCCATGTGTGTGCCCCACGTGTGTTCTCCTGTGTGCCGTGCGTATGTGCCCCTTGTGTGTACTTTTGTGTTGCCTGCGTGTGTTCTGGTGTGAGCCCCGTGTGTGTGCCCCGCTTGTGTTCCCCGTGTGTGTTCTTCAGTGTGCCACAGGTTTGTTCTCCTATGTGCCCTGCGTTTGTGCCCCACGTGTGTTCCCCTGTGTGCCTGGTGTGTGTTCTCCTGTGTGCCCCGTGTGTGTTCCCCGTGTGCCCCGCGTGTGTTCACCTGTGTGCCCTGCGTGTGTTCTCTGTGTGCCCCACATGTGTTCTCCTGTGTGCCTGGTGTGTGTTCTCTGTGTGCCCCACATGTGTTCTCCTGTGTGCCTGGTGTGTGTTCTCCTGTGTGCCTGGTGTGTGTTCCCTGTGTGCCCCGCGTGTGTTCCCCTGTGTGCCCTGCGTGTGTTCTCTGTGTGCCCCACGTGTGTTCTCCTGTGTGCCCCGTGTGTGTGTCTCACGTGTGTGTCTCGCGTGCGTTCTCCTGTGTGGCCCGCGTGTGTGTCCCACGTATGTTCTACTCTGTGCGCCACATGAGTTTTCCTGTGTGCTCTGAGTGTATTCTCCTGTGTGTCCGGCGTGTGTTTTTGTGTGTGCCCTGCATGTGTTTTTCTGTGTGCCCTGCGTATGTGCCCTGCGTGTGTTCTCCTGTGTGGCCCGCATGCGTTCTGGTGTGTGCCCCGTGTGTGTGCACCACTTGTGTGCCCTGCGTGTGTTCTGGTGTGTGCCCCATGTGTGTGCACTGCTTGTGTGCCCTGCGTGTGTTCTGGTGTGTGCCCTGCATTTGTGCCCCGCGTGCATTCTCTGCGGAGAGCTGCCAGAAGAGCTGCCAGGGGAAGAGATGTGTGCCTTGACCTAAGATCAGCCACCTGCAGGGCAGGACAGTGTTATCACTCCCAGATCAAGGCTGGAGACAGCTTGGCTGGACTTTCTTATCGCTCTGCAGACGCTGTGCTAAACTGCAGCTTCTGTTTTTCCTTTACCCTAGCCTTTCCATGACCCTGTTTCTTAGTAACTGACCTGTGCTTTCTTGTCCTTCTAAGATGAATGTTTTTTTTTCTCAATAAACTGAGGTTTGATCAGAAACTTTGTCTTGCCTCCATTCTCTGTGCCCCCTGTCCCCCAATTCTCACTCCCTCCCTCAGGACCTGCGTTGATGGACCTGCGGGCCGGGTCAAGTGGCGCCCATCATGAGTGCTTCCTGAGTAAGGGGGATCCAGTGAAGAAACCGATCAAAGAGAAAAAGAAGAGATAGAGGTAACGGCCGAATTTAAAAGGAGACGGCCATGCAGAATTAGCTGTGTGGTCCAGTGCCCAAGATAGGGAGACGGCCA
>NC_043704.1:3098225-3099750 GCF_006229205.1 Suricata suricatta
TTTAGTGATTTTCTGTCTGGTTGATCTATCCATTGCTGTCAGTGGAGTATTAAAGCCCCTGCAATGAGCACATTCTTATCAATAAGATGGTTTCTGTCTGTGATTAATTGTTTCCTGTATTTGGGCGCTCCCCAGTTTGGCGCATTGATATGTACAATTGTTAGCTCTTCCTGATGGAGAGACCTGTCATTATTATATAGTGTCCTTCTTCATCTCGTGTTACTGCCTTTACTTAATGTCCATGTTGTCTGATATAAATATGGCTACTCCGTTTTTCTTTCGGCTTCCAGTCGCATGATAGATATTTGCCCATCCCTTTACTTTCAATTGCTGCGGTTGAGGTCAAAGATCATCAAGACAGTATGGTATTGGCACAAAAACAGACATATAGACCGATGGAATAGAAGAGAGAACCCAGAACTGGGCCTACAAATGGACGGCTAATTAATTTTTGACAAAACAGGATAGAGTATCCGGTGGAAAAAAGACTGCCTCTTTAGCAGGTGGTGCTGGGAGATCTGGACAGCCACCTGCAGAAGAATGAAACTAGACCCCTTTCTTACACCATACACAAAAATTAACTCAAAATGGCTGAAGGACCTGAATGTGAGACAGGTAACCATCAGCACCCTAGAGGAGAAAGTAGGAAACAACCTCCTTGATCTCAAGCAGTGACTGGCTTCTTAACCAGGATCTCGTAGGGGGAGGGGACAGTTTCCTTGGTGGCAGCTGGGATTTGCGCTGCCACTGCCTGAGGCAAGGTTAGCAGCAGGAGGCGAGGTTGCAGCCCTGACAGGCTCCACCACCAACTCCCAGCCCCCAGCGGGATTGGGATCGCATTGGGGGAGGGATCAGTTTCTTTTGGTGCCACCAGGATTCACGCTGCTGCTTCGCGAGGCGCCGGGCGTTGCCGGAAATGAGCTGCGCGCTCCTGCAGCCAGAGGACGCCCCTCCCTTCCTCCACCACCAGCTCCCTGCAGGGATCTTGTAGGGGTGAGGGCTAGTTTTTCCCTGTTGGCACCCGGGATTGAGGATTTGGGCGGCCAATGCTGGGGGCGAATGCGCCGTGGAAATGAGGTATGTGCCCCCACTCCCGCAGCCGAGCCGACGTGAGCACCCCTGGCGCCACAGCCAGGGACGCTGGACTCCCCGCCGGGATGGCACAGGGCGGGAAGCTGTTTTTTCCCTTGTGCCACCCGGGTTCAGGATTTGCACTACCCAGCAGTTATATATGGAGGGAGAATTTTTTCTCTGAGTGGGGTTAAACGTTCTTTCTCTCTTCTCCAGAGACAGCACTATGAATGTGTTCACTTTCTCTGTCTCTTCCCTTTCTTTCTCAGGCTCTGTGCGTGCTTGCCCCATGTTGGACTGGGGCTCCTGTCTCCCCTGCCCGTCTCGGGCTGGCCCGTTTTCCAATCTCCCGAGTTCGCACTCACTGACTCAGGCAACTTTGAGGTTGTCTTATTTCTGGAGTCTGTGTTTTCACCTTCCGCTTTTTAAAAAATGTTTTATATATATATATATA
>NC_043704.1:3099850-3101960 GCF_006229205.1 Suricata suricatta
TTGTTTTGAAAACATTATTTATGAGAAATCATTTACTAATATACCCTGCTCTTTCTGCTCCTTGTACCTCTCACTACAAATAAAGCTAGAGAATCAGACAGAGCAGATGCCTGCCTGGTGATCACAAAGAATCTTGAGCTAACTCACTCCTTTTTGCTGACACCATCCGCCTTCAGGGACCCCTGAACCTGTGGGAGCTAGACCCCAGCACCTCCCTTCCCACAGAGCCCACAAACTCTACTTGAGCACAGGAAACTGCTGCTACTTGGACCTCAACCTCCCCAACTCCTCTACAGGAGTCCTGTTACCTCTCCTTGTCGAAAAGCCTACACTCCACTCTCATAGGTTTGGTGTTGTTGTTTTTTTTTATAGTATGTATTTCTTTTTTGGGAGACAGAGACAAAGCATGAGCAGGGAGGGGCAGAGAGACAGGCAGTCAGATTCTGAAGCCTGCTCCAGGCTCTGAGCTTGAGCACACACCCAGTGCGGTGCTCACACCCACAAAGCCTAGGATGATGACCTGAGCCCAAGTCAGGTGGGTAAAGGACGGAGCCACCCCAGCCCCTCTCAACTCTCATACATTAATGGGAAGCCTTCCTGCCTGTCCCTGGGCCCCACTTAGAATTATGATAGGAAAGGAGAAGACTCAGTAGTCAGAATGGGAAAGATCAGGATCTGAGGTCTCTGTGTGGGGAAAAGCATTTAGAACAACGCTGGGAGTGTCTGGTCACAGCAAACCCCCTCAGGTGTAAGGTTCGTCTTAAATATTTGCCAGACACCACCTCCTGCCCCTCAGGTTCCCCTCAGGAATTTGATTAAAGAGCTAACCAAAAATTAGTAGTAGATCATAAAACCTAAGACCCACAGGGAACTCTCTGGCCTTAGACCACCCGTCATCATACACTTGAAATGAGACGATCAGGAGTGGAATCCTGACACCTACAGTTATTAGGCCAATAAGGGAGGACTTGGGGAGGAACAAGGGGGAGGGTAAAAAGGGTGGGAGAGACCTGAACCTCATCAAACAAAGATCCTTGCCTACTGTCTCAGATCTTCACCCTCTAATGGCCCCTCTCTGTACACAGAGCTTTCCTACAATCTCCCTCTCTTATACTCTAATCAACTTGGGCCTGTTGCTCATTTTGGGTCTGGTTCTTCCTTCTTGGAAGCAGGGAGTCGGGGAATCCCTGGGGTTGAAGTAAAAAAAAATCCTGCACAGGGTCCCCTGGAGCACTTCACTAAAAGAACACTGTTGTATCCACCCACCCACCTGAGGGAATCTGAGGGGGAGGGCGGCAGCAAGGATCCTTCTGGAGACTCAACAGGGATCCTCCTAAGAAGCACTTGGGGAGGTGAATGAGCACAGTAACTGAGGCTCCCCTGGTTGTTGCCCAGATTAAATCCAGGCCTTCTCCACTGGTCAGAGTTTCTGGAGATTCACACATTCTCCCTCTGTCTGCTACACAGAGGGAGATACCCTTCCACATGGAACCTTCCCTCATGCATGCAAATGTCTCTTACAAAGGAAACTTGTCCTGGGTCTCAGAGTTTTTCCTTTGTTCAGTGACAATAATCCTTAGGGCAAAGAGACATAATTTGAGGTGACAAACTTCTGCCCTTCAGTAAGAAACTATTTTCCTAAATTACTCCCACATAGTTTTCCAAATAGAATGTCTTTTTAAAAAAATATTGGGCGACTAGGTGGCTCAGTCTGTTAAGCCTCAGACTTCGACTTAGGTCAGATCTCACGTATGTGGATTCGAGCCCCGCATCAGGCTCTGTTATGACAGCTGGCTCAGAGCCTGGAGCCTGCTTCTGGTTCTGTGTGTCCGTTTCTCTCTGCCCTTCCCCCTCTCATGCTGTGTCTCTCTCTGTATCAAAAATAAATATAACATATGTCATTCCCTCTCCATGACATATGGCCCTTCGTAGGAAAGTGGATGGACCTTGAGGGTGTCATGCTGAGTGAAGTAAGCCAGGCAGAGAAGGACAGAAACCATATGTTTGCACTCAGAGGTCTAGCAGGAAAACAAGAGAGACCTAATGGAGAACCAGGGGGAGCGGAGGAGGGAGAGAGAGTTGGGGAGAGAGAGGGATGCAAAACTTGAGA
>NC_043704.1:3102060-3104686 GCF_006229205.1 Suricata suricatta
GAGCCTTAATCAACTGAGCCATCAAGGCGCCCCTAAACGCCAGTTTTAATGAGCGCGGTGCCTGGGTCAGATAATTAACCATCTTAACCAAATAAGTCAGCTGGCACCTTGAAAGCCTTTTAAAAATGTTTATTTATTTTGAGAAAGAAAGATTGCTCACGCTGGAAAGGGAAAAAAGAGAGAGAGAGAATGCCAAGAGCCCTCCTAAGGTTACCATGAACCCTGACATTGGGCTTTATCTTATGAGCCTCGAGATCATGATCTGCACTGAAAGTGAGTGAAGACACAAGTAACTGAGCCACTCAGGCGCCCCTCATTGAAACGGGTGCCTGTTTCAATCATCATTGGTGACTCAAGCTCTACTCCCGGAGGTCATTACAACTACTACACAGAAGTGAGAACCTTCATTGCTCCACGAAAAGTGATGTCAGATGGGCCAGGAACAAATAAATGCTCAAGAAAGTATCCTTGAGGCCTTTTGGGTGAGTGAGGCTGACCTTATTAAAGCACAGAGACGGGGTAGGTGCATAGAATGAGCGGCAGTGTGATTGTGAGGAGCCATTGATCATATCCTTTAAGCTGTGGGGTGGACATAAAAGTTTCCCAGGGAATTTTCATAGGAAAAGAAAACTCATTGGATCCTGAGAGTCTGGCTATGGTCAAGCGAAGCTACCTTTTTGCCTCTTGAAAACCATTAACCTTAAAGCACTTGTACATTCCTTGAGCCATATCCTCCTCTGCCAGTCTCCAGTATTTCCCAGTAGTTTGCAAGTTGTAAGAAAATTGAATTTTATCTACATTTCTTTTGCTTTTGTTCTCCTCACCAGAAATGGCCAAAACAGGGTGCCTGGGTGCTCAGTCCCTTAACCATCTGACTCTTGATTTCAGCTCAAGTCAAGGTCTCATGGTTTTGTGGGTTTAGCCCGGAATTCAGGCTCTGCACTGACCCTGTGGAGCCTGCTTGGAATTCATGCACTCTGTCTGCAACTCCACTGCTCCTAGTCTGTCTCTCTCAAAAGAAATAAACTTAAAAAAAAAAAAAACTAGAGGGAAAGAGAAACGAGGAGTAAGAAGATTCCAGTTTAAATATGATGGTGTTTGGAAATCACTCAGGAAATCTTCCTAAAATCATTTCACCTGATTAGAAGGAAAATATGAACATGAGAGGGGAGAAATATGGCAGAGAGCATAAAGCCCAGTAACATAAGATAACAACAGATAACTGGAAACACATTGATCGCTATGCCTCAGGCACATCTCTGGACCCCGTGCCTTCTTGGGACTCCCAAGTAGTAAATCAGAATATAAACAACTTTAAGGATACCGTGGATTTGTATGCCCTTCAATCACATAGGGTTTCCATGTCTTGTAATATCTAGAATATTTTCAAGTATCCTTTCCACATTCTTAGGAGCAGGAACATTCTAGGGCATTCCTTGCCTCATAGCCATCGTATGTATGTGTGCATTTTCGTAATCTTATTCTCCCAGAGCAGTGAAAGCCTTGATTTCAGACTAAAACAGGAATGATTCTCCTTGAGAGCAACCCAGGACCAGATTCCATCACCAAAGGAAACTGGGATGCAACACCCTCCTGTCTGAACCTGTCATGAAGGGACTATTTTCAATACGGGCAGGAATTTAATTCAAAGTGACAAGTGTTGTTGCCCAATGGAAGCCAGGTTGGGGAGAAGGGAGAGAAGTCTCTGGGGTACAGAGGAGGAGTGTTCTAAAAACCTAACCTTGAGAATCATTTCTGAGAAACTTAAAAATTAGGGAAAACCATAAAGCAGAACCATCAGAAGCAAAAGCAAAAAAACAAAATTATTTTTTTATTTCTTTTGTAGCAGGATTCTCATACTGAGGATTTTCTTCCCAGAAAACAACTTTATTCCTCCTGACATCTCTCAGCTGGGTTCGTCCCCAAAGAACTGAGCCCTGAACACCACTTGGCATAGTTTTTTATATATGTTGTGCCCCCAGATATGGTAACACACAAATATGCAGTGCAGCCACGTGGTCTCTTGTTACAAGGTCAAGACGGATGTTGTCAGGTACTCATGGGGCCAGGTTGTCTGGAATGTTTTTATTGTTTCATTCTTTAGGGAGGACACAGAGAGAAAGTGAGAAAGAGGGAGGGAGAAAGAAAAAAATGCAAACTGAGGGAGAAAAACAGAGGAAGAGAATGAGAATCTTTACTAGGCTCCAAGTGCAGCGGGAATCCCGACTCAAGACAGGATCACGGGTCCCTGGGATCACGGCCTGAACCTAAATGGAGAGTCCGATGCTCAACTGTCAGAGACACCCAGGTCTTCACAATTTCTAGATGTGTGAAATTTCGGAGAAAGAGACAACTGAGCCTTGGGTCAGGGGCACAAGTCTTACCTGAGAACTGGCCATTTCTTCTTCCATCTTCTCCTCTATGTTTCTTTCTCAGAAGATCTTTGTGGAGAAATCCCAGCTCAAGTAGGAGAAATTTGTCTGAAAAGCCAGCAAACCAGTCTCTTCACTGGTAAACTGCGCACCTGCAGGCAGGATTTTCAAATGCAGAGAAGGTACAACTTCCCAGCCTTCCTGTCAGGAACAATTGAGAGACTATGAGCTCCTATTGAAGACCCATCTCTGAG
>NC_043704.1:3104786-3106357 GCF_006229205.1 Suricata suricatta
CTCTTGGCATTCTCTCTCTCTCTTTTTTCCCTTTCCAGCGTGAGCAATCTTTCTTTCTCAAAATAAATAAACATTTTTAAAAGGCTTTCAAGGTGCCAGCTGACTTATTTGGTTAAGATGGTTAATTATCTGACCCAGGCACCGCGCTCATTAAAACTGGCGTTTAGGGGCGCCTTGATGGCTCAGTTGATTAAGGCTCCGACTTCGGCTCAGGTCAGATCTCAGGTTTCTGGGTTCGAGCCCTGCGTCAGGCTCTGTGCTGACAGCTAGCTCAGAGCCTAGAGCCTGCTGTCGGTTCTGTGTCTCCTTCTCTCTCTGCCCCCCGCTTCTCATGCTCTGTCTCTCTCTGTATCAAAAATAAATACAACATTTTTAAAAACCCTAAAAAAACCTGGTTTTCGTCACCCTGATAATTTTATATTTTATCACTTCTAATCTTATATAAGTACTTGCAAACGGTATGGATGTGTGCTTGGAAGGTATAAAGGTAGATTGGTTTTGTGTGCACACCTCTGACCATCATTCTCAGGTTTGACACCGGTATGAACATTGATTTAGGATCCATTGGGTGTATTAACCTGTGTGTCCTTTTACAGGAACTGACTGTAGGTCAGTTGATCTGAGTTAAAATCAAATATGTACCGTGTACTGGATGCTTGACAAAAGATTCATGAAAAATAGAAGAATCACGTGTTCCCTTAGATTATTATAATTTATTTTCCATGACTTTATGAGAAACTGTTAGATGCTCTCTACTAACCAGGAAATGCTTTTTAAACCTCGTTGCCTTTCTTGCTAGCCTCACAGAACTGGTAATTGTTATGATCCCATTCAATTCCAAGTCCTCCAAGTGTTCCTATCATTGAATTCTTCCTCTTTGTTATTGAAATATGTATCCCTTGACTCAAAGACTACTGCCTGGATAGAAATGTGGACACTGACCTTTCCCTGAACTCCTGAACTGAATCTGCATTTTAATAATATCTCCATTGCAGTGCTGTGAATTCTGATTCATGTTAAAATATGCTAAGTATATTTGTAACTCATCCAAACTTTCCATTAAGAAAGAGACACCACATGACCCACTCAGCTGAGCTTCCAAGTTCAGCACAGGATATGATCTCTCAGTTAATGAGTTTGAGCCCTGTGTTGGGCTCTGTGCTGACAGCTCAGAGCCTGGAGCCTGCTTTGGATTCTGTGTCTTTCTCTCTCTCTGCTCCTTCCCTGCTCATAGTCTGTCTCTCTCTCCTTCAAAAATAAAGAGACAATCGCAAAAATAGTTTAATGCAATAGACACATATACTGTCTTTCAAAACTAAACAGTCACAAAAGTTTTTTACAAATAGACACCACATGTGCCATTGATGTAAATGCACAATGCAAAAGTGTGTATGACTAGGGGGTGCCTGGCTGGCTCACTCATTTAAGGGTCTGCCTTTGGCTCAGGTCATGATCTCATAATGTGTGGGTTCAAACCCCGCCTCAGGCTCTGTGCTGACACCTAGCTCAGAGGCTGGAGCCTGCTTTGGATTCTATGTCTCCCTCTCTCTCTGAAACTCCCCTGCTTGCAC
>NC_043704.1:3106457-3107589 GCF_006229205.1 Suricata suricatta
AGGCTCTGTGCTGACACCTAGCTCAGAGGCTGGAGCCTGCTTTGGATTCTATGTCTCCCTCTCTCTCTGAAACTCCCCTGCTTGCACGTTCTCTCTCTTTCTAGAAAAAAAAATAAAGTGTGTATGCCTCTGTTGATGCCTTTATTTTACAAATTCTCTTGAATAAACAAATATTTATTTCGGAATATAACTCACAGTTAAAGAACATATTAGAGCTTAATACTGTGTCCACAATAGTCTTACTGCAGAGTAAGAAATTCATCTTAGACAAACCCAGTACTCCTAATGTAACTGAACGAACAGGAGTTTAGTACTTGATGAATCATAAAAATTCTACCAGGCAGGGATGTCAGACAAAGGAAAATTTATTTGCAAGAAATAAAGAGATCACAAGGTATAACTTCAAACCTAGAGACTCACAGAGGAAGTGGAATGGTTTCCTTTTTTAAATATATTAACATTATTTGAGAGACAGAAAGGGTGGAAGGGGGCAGAGAGAGAGGCACAGAGAGAATCTCAGGAGGTCCCTGCACCATCAGCACAGATGCGGGTTCGAACGCACAAACTGTGAGATCATGACCTGAGCTGAAACCAAGAGGCAGAAGACTGAGCCACTGAGGCGCCCCAGAATGGTTTCCATGTATTTAGGGTTAGGGTGGATATTCAGAAAGGGGAAGCTGGGGATACAATTGCACTTGAGCCTTAAGAACACAGTTTCATACATTTTCTGTCTATTACATAGTAAATGGTAGTTGTACTCCTCCTTGGGGCGTGATCTAAGTCTTAAAATGAGGTCGAAGGGAGCTCCTGGGTGGCTCAGTCCCTGAAGCTTCCATCTCTTGATTTAGGCTCAAGTGAGGATCTCACAGTCTTGAGATCAACCCACAAGTCACGCTCCTTCCTGAGCATGGAGCCTGAGCGTGGAGCCTGGTTGGAATTCTTCTCTCTGCACCACCCATACTCGCGCTCTCTCTTTCAGGAAATAAACATTTTTGAAAAGTAACTGTGTTCACTCCATGCTCTACTCTGATGTTCATCTGCATACATGTGCCTCAGGGGCGAAGCCCGAACTGAGCCACTTCAGCGCTTCCCCAGGGAAGTCATCACCCTATGTATTTCCACCACAACACAC
>NC_043704.1:3107689-3110482 GCF_006229205.1 Suricata suricatta
CAAATCACAGTAGGACATTTGCAAGTCATCTCTCTTTAAAAGTCTGGTTTGCATTTTGTAAAATTTGTAAAGACTCAGTTGGTTGAGCATCAGACTCTTGATTTCAGCTCAGGTCATGATCCCAGCCTAATGGGATCAAACCTTGTGTCAAGCTTCACACTGAGCATGGAGCCTGCTGTAGATTCTCTCTCTCCTTCTCCCTTGGCCCTTCTCCCCTGCTAGCATTCTAAACAAAAACAAAATTGAACGTGTCACTTAATTGATTCTACAGCTGCTCTTATTGAATGGTGACAGAATTATATTTCACAAAAATACTGTTTTAGAACATAGCTAATTTAAATATAATTCTTGTGAATGTTTCCTTTTCATTGTATCTGCTAGAATTAAATAATATTGGTATTGTATTTGGAGTGGATTAAGCGGTCCACTGATAGGTCAACATACTTACAATATGATACAGCCATATAGAGACTTTTGAGTGAAAAAAATTGATCTAGGCTGTGAGTAATTATAAGAAATGTGTAAAGATAACTAAATATGTACTTCAACAAATTTTGATCAGTGCTAAAAATAACACAGAAAAAACTTGAAAAACAAACATATCACCACCCCAAACCTATTTGTATTCTTATGAGTTTATTAATTTCATTCATAAATTAAATTAAGAGGGTAGACATTTTACAATTTCATTTCTTGTTTTATAATTTTGATTTAATCTTTGTAATTTTGTTTCTGATATTCTTTGCTGTTTAAATTGGTTTCTAGGGGAGAGGGCAAGATTGGGGAGAAGTAGGGAGTCCCCTAACTCCTCCTGCATCTATCAAACAAAGAAGGGCTGAAGACAAAAGACACTGAACCACAAGAGTCGGGGAGGAAAAGAGACAGAGTCCACTAAGAAGACAGCCTCAGAGGTGCATGATGAGAGATGGGGAAGATAAAAACAGTGGAGACACAGAAGCATGGAGGGGAGGGAGCCCCCTCTGCAGAGACACAAAGGGAAAAAAGTGGCCAAACTGCTCTTAACAACTGTCCCTGGAAAAGAGAGAAACCTTGGCCAGGAAAGAGAGGGGTTCTATCATTCCATCTCTAACTCCAAGGAGTTCAGAGATTGATACTATCTCTAACTGCAGAGGCTTCTTTGGACTGTGTGCTCTGGCCCCAGACATTTTCTCTGGGACAGACTGTATGCAAAGGACTCAATAGCATCAGGAGAAACTACTCCCCTACTTGATCTCCAGCTAGGAAGGGCCCCGCCTGGGATTCTGGGGTTACCTTTCAGTCACCATCATTACTGTACATGGAATAAGAGCTGAAATCGAGGCTGGAGGCAGGACATAGATCAATGCCCACCTTGGCTACGCCAAGGGCGGAATAAGATCAGACCCAAAAGAGTGATTAAAAATCTTGGTTTGAGAAGGGACTGGGGGGCCACCGTTTTTCTCCCCACAACCACCAAGGTGGGGCCTCAGGGAGCAGCCCCAGAGACTCACAGTGCAGGCGAGATCAGCCTACACTAAACCACACCCATCTGCCTTGCCTAGCTGCTTTGTGACCAGAGCTGGGTGGATGCTGTGGAACCAGCCCAGTGCCTCCCCCCAAAACCAGCACTGATGCATTGCTGTGATGAACTCTACATCAATTCTTGCAATTTGTGGGGGGCTGCCAGAGGAGCTGTCTGAAGACAAGATATATGCCTTGACCAAACATTCGTCACCCACAGGGCAGAACCACCTTATCGCTGCCAAATTAGGGCCAGAGACAGCCAGTCTGGGATTTCTTATCGGGCCCCCAGGTGCTGGGCTGAAACTGCAGTTTCGGTTCCTCCCCACCCTAAACCATTTGTTATAATCCTTTGACCCTGTTTCCTTAGCAACTGACCTATGTCAACCACCTTTTTTCCCCCGCCTTGTACTCTTTATAAGATGCTTGTGTTCTCTCAATAAAGGGACTTGATCAGAGATTTTGTCTTGCCTCCGTTCTTTGTGCTCTCTGCCCTACCTCATCCTCACCCCCCGCTCAGGATCTGCTTTGACTAACCTGCAGGCCTGCTCAGCAATTCAGATATATCTCCCTTATCTCATTCTTATCTTGCCTCTCCCCTGGAGTGGGTATTTTGGTTATAGGTTTGCTTAAACAGTCATATATACTTCATTCTCTGTCTTTCTTTACTTTTTTAATGTTTTATTTATTTTTGATACAGAGAGAGACAGGGCATGAGCAGGGAGGGGTGGAGAGAGAGGGAGACACAGAATCGGAAGCAGGCTACAAGCTCTGAGCTGTCAGCACAGAGCCTGACACAGGGCTTGAACCCACTAACGTGAGATCATGACCTGAGCCGAAGTCCAATGCATAACCGACTGAGCCACTCAGGGACCCCTAATTCACTCTCTTGAAATATATTCTACACCTCCATCATTACCTTCCTTTCTCTCTGAAGTAATCAGACTATTTCTCAGGGTAACATTATCCAGGTCAAAGTTCAACTTCTCTTTCTTCCCATCCCTGTCACTTCTCTTTGTATATGCTCTTCCATCAGCACTGCCTCTACCCTGCTCTTCATTTATAACTGGGATCTCTGGCATTCTGCTTTGAAACTGCCCTTTGTCTTTTTTCCCTCCCCCTTTTGGTTTGCCTGTTTTTTTCATTTGTTTGTACATTTGTGTGCTTTTGTTCCCTCTTTGTTTGTCTGTCTGTGTTCTGTTCCAGGGCTACCTCAAGAAACAAGCCAACGTACACATGGTGGAGAGTCCCAAATATCACTACGAGTAGGGAAATAAAATAAGCAAAGGCACA
>NC_043704.1:3110582-3112196 GCF_006229205.1 Suricata suricatta
GACAGCTTTAAAAGAGGCTGAATCCAATTAATATCTCCCAATAGTTTTTGAAGATCATTTAAAGTACATAAATGCTCTGTCTTTAATTGTAAAGGTTGTAAAGTCACAGTTTGATTTTTAATCATTTTTCCCAAATAAGAGTAGGGTGGATCCATCTGAATTTTTTCTGGGGCTACTTTCAAACCCTAAAGCTGTCAGGGCATACCTGAGTCTATGTATGACTCTCAAATCGGACATTCCAGTCAAAGCCTTGGTAAAATAACCAGTATTTCCAGTGGTGTCCTACTATAAAATGAACAGATTCTTATCGAATTTGTGCACACAATTGTAATGGCCATGAAAGAAAGAATACTCAGAGTTTTTGAATTTCAGGCGGTTTAAGTAGAGAGAATAGGTAAATGCTCTAGATTACAAACAAATACTTTATGATCTTTCTGTATATCACAGATATCTCACGAGAAAGTTTCTTAATCTAGATAAGCAAACATTAAAGGAACAACGTTTTTAACAAGAGTTACAAAACCATAATTTCCCATGTTTTTAATTTTTGTTTAGCTTTAATGCAGTTTTTAGCTCTAGAAATTTTTATCCATTTTAGTATTAATCTAAAAGATGTCAAATACTGCCTTTGTCCCAAAAGTGCCTTTTACAGCTTCCCAAAAACACGTTCTTGGGAAATTTATTAAAACCTTTGGAAGTTACAAAGCATATCCTAAATAGAATTACAAATTGTTATAAATCTGAAAGCTTTATTTAACCAAAGTGGCAATAAGCAAGATCTTATTTGCCTTTGGGATCCTTTAGCAAAACCTAACTCCTTTTTAACCTCAGAGAATTTTAACTAAGCAATCAAAGACCTGATAAAGAGAGGACCTAAAGCTTTTGTCTTCTTAACAAAAAAGAAACCCTTCATTTACATAGTCTTATCAAGAGCAGACCAAGGTCCGGAAAAACTTGTCTTTTAAAAGAGAGAAAAGCAGAATTTTAATCCTATACCAATATACCTTTAATATTCCATTCATCTCAACCTCACACATAAAATTCTTTTTGAATGATATCCTTTCACGAACCTTCTACAACTTTCCTTCCCTTAAACTTTGTCCCAAAGCCATTTCTTTCCAAACAACCAATCTCATTTAGGACAAAATTACTTTATTTTACCCTTAACAAAAATGCACGTTTGTGTCTTATATTTTTCTTACATATCCCCACTTTCCTGCATATTTTCCCCCATCAGTCTGAAGTACACTTAGAATTTTAACTCTTAGAAAACTTAGACTCCTATTGAGGACTTAGTAACTAACTGAAAGATGTTTATACCAGAACTTTTTTTACATGGAAGTCTTATGAACCAATTAAGTACAAAGCAGCTTTTTAACAGTTTTAAATATTTTCAGTTGTTTTGCCACAAGTCAAAAGCCCAAGCATCTACAGATTTCATCCTGTGGTAATATATCAATCACTAGTTGTCACTAGTTGTGGCTTGTGCTTTAATTTTTATCTTGTTAGACAGCTAATGAATGTAAACTTTATTTATTATCAAGTAAAACCTTAACGTTTTAAGTTACTAAGAACCTTTAAAACTATTTTAACAATTACTCAGGAAAACAGACC
>NC_043704.1:3112296-3114390 GCF_006229205.1 Suricata suricatta
ATTTATATATTGGGTGATTCTATTTATGTCAAGGTCTAAAGTATTGAAGTTAATATGTAGTGTTAGAAGTCAGGATCGTTTCTTTGGAGAGCAGAGGCATGACTTGGAGAAAGCATTAGGGGAGCTTCTGGTGTGCTGGCCATGTTCTGTCTCTTGTTCTGAAAGTGTGCTGATTGCATAAACTGAATTCAAAGTAAAAAATCTTTGTACTTATCATTTTTACTCTCCCCCTTTATGAATGTTTTACTTCTATAAAAGTTCAACTTGAAATATAAGAAAAAAAATCAAAGGCAGGGACCAGGATTGCCTCATCAATGAATTAAAAAAAAAAAAGAATGTGAAAATGGAGCACCTGGGTGGCTCAGTTGGTTAAGCATCCAACTCTTGATTTCACTACCAAGCCCGAAACTGAGCTCAGTGCTGGGTGTGGAGCCTGCTTATGATTCTCTCTCCCTCTCCCACTGCCCTCTCCTACCTACTATCTCTCTCTATCTCTCTAATAAAAATTAGAACTAATTATCCATAACTCAAAGAAAAAGCAAAAGCTGAAGATTATTAGCCAAAAGATAAAGAAAATGGAGGAACGATCCAGGAAGAAAAATATACTTTAGTTGAGATTTCAGAAGTAGAGAAGAGTCAAGAAAGGCACACATTTGGATATTTGCTATTTGCAATTCAGAATTTCAAGGACAGAAAAATAATCTCTGTACCTGTCTAGTCAGAAAAAAGAAAAACATACAAGTTACCTAACATGGAAAAATATTGTATTTACAATAGACTTTGTTCCATAATGAACAAATAAAACAGTACCTGCATCATTCTGGGGGGGGGGACAAACAAGTTATCCAAGAATGCTAAGTTACCATCTATCTATGTGGCAAGAGAAATATGCTCTCAGATGTAGATGCAATAAAAAAAACTATACCACTCACTGACCTTACTGGAAAAAATATTGAAAGAAATATTTTAGCTGCCAGAGAAGCAAATCTAAATTGATGTCCCAAAACTAGGAAGACATAATGCAAAAGAGAAAAGAGAAAACAACTACTAAAAGAACGCTGAATGCTTTAAAAAACAACAACAACAACTTTTTAAAATATTTATTTTTGAGACAGACAGAGCACACGTGGTGGAGGGGTAGAGAGAGGGGGAGACAGAATCTGAAGCGGGCTGCAGCTCGGAGGTGTCAGCACAGAGCCTGATGTGGGGCTTGAACCCACTAACCAGAGATCATGACCTGAGCTGAAATCAGCCCCTTCACTGAGCCACTCAGGTGGCCCATGAATGCTGAATGCTTTTCATCGGCTTATAAATTACCCAGAGATGGTTACATTACCCATTAAACAATGTAATAGTCTTCCTCCCTCTCAGGTCCCCAAAGAGCCCAACAGTGGCATACAGCTGTAGAGCTTCTGCCCATGCTGGGTGAGATATCTACAAAGATGGAGAAGGAATCTGCTGTTGGTGGAGCTGAAGACCCCAAGTAGACTAAACACCCTCCTGGTACCCTCTGCTGCCAGACTTCTCTGAAGTCTGTCACTTATCCCCATACTCACTCACTGTATATAAATAACTTGGTGTATAGAGCAACCCCAAGACATTTCCATCAGGTGGAACCAAGACCAATTTCTGAAGCTCCTCCTTTAAGTTCAGGCACTAAGGTTTGTCTGAGGTCCAGTCCTTCACATGAACACCCCTCTGACATAGTTAGCCATTAGATTCAGGCGAAACCATTCCCTTCCCCCTGGAGCCCCAGAAGGAACACTACAGAGACAGGTGGATGGCAGTTTCTATCCACGAAGCCGCCTTCTTCTACCATCCACAGCTGAATATTCGGATAGATGTTAATGTGAAGAATTCAGTAGAAGACTCTGGTGAGGCTCCTAGAGCAGCCTAAACGAAATACATTGATCAGATTGATTTTATTTCCTGTTCAGGCTTACAAAACACAACTCTTAACTGATCATTTTCAATTCTCTGTTTAAGTGGTTTACTGAGACAGAAGGTCACCTATCACTTCCTGTTGTTGAATATGTACATTTTAATGGGGATAAGATTGTTATCTTATATGAAACACCTTGGTGTTGGTGTAGT
>NC_043704.1:3114490-3115693 GCF_006229205.1 Suricata suricatta
TGAGAGTAATGCCTTACTAGAGAGACCTAAGAGAGATCCTATAGCCTTTTCCACCACAGGAGGATACAATGGGTAGTCTGCACCCTTACCTTTCTTCCAGCGTCCAGAACTGTAAGAAAGAAATGTTCATTGTTTCTAAGCCACCCAGTTTCTTATAGTGGCTTGACTACACCAACACCAAGGTGTTTCATATAAGATACCAATCTTATCCCCATTAAAATGTACATATTCAACAACAGGAAGTGATAGGTGACCTTCTGTCTCAGTAAACCACTTAAACAGAGAATTGAAAATGATCAGTTAAGAGTTGTGTTTTGTAAGCCTGAACAGGAAATAAAATCAATCTGATCAATGTATTTCGTTTAGGCTGCTCTAGGAGCCTCACCAGAGTCTTCTACTGAATTCTTCACATTAACATCTATCCGAATATTCAGCTGTGGATGGTAGAAGAAGGCGGCTTCGTGGATAGAAACTGCCATCCACCTGTCTCTGTAGTGTTCCTGCTGGGGCTCCAGGGGGAAGGGAATGGTTTCGCCTGAATCTAATGGCTAACTATGTCAGAGCGGTGTTCATGTGAAGGACTGGACCTCAGACAAACCTTAGTGCCTGAACTTAAAGGAGGAGCTTCAGAAATTGGTCTTGGTTCCACCTGATGGAAATGTCTTGGGGTTGCTCTATACACCAAGTTATTTATATACAGTGAGTGAGTATGGGGATAAGTGACAGACTTCAGAGAAGTCTGGCAGCAGAGGGTACCAGGAGGGTGTTTAGTCTACTTGGGGTCTTCAGCTCCACCAACAGCATATTCCTTCTCCATCTTTGTAGATATCTCACCCAGCATGGGCAGAAGCTCTACAGCTGTATGCCACTGTTGGGCTCTTTGGGGACCTGAGAGGGAGGAAGACTATTACATTGTTTAATGGGTAAAGTAACCATCTCTGGGTAATTTATAAGCCGATGAAAAGCATTCAGCGTTCATGGGCCACCTGAGTGGCTCAGTGAAGGGGCTGATTTCAGCTCAGGTCATGATCTCATGGTTAGTGGGTTCAAGCCCCACATCAGGCTCTGTGCTGACACCTCCGAGCTGCAGCCGCCTTCAGATTCTGTCTCCCCCTCTCTCTACCCCTCCACCACGTGTGCTCTGTCTGTCTCAAAAATAAATATTTTAAAAAGTTGTTGTTGTTGTTTTTTAAAGCATTCAGC
>NC_043704.1:3115793-3118761 GCF_006229205.1 Suricata suricatta
TATGTTAGAAACCAAGGCACAGGTTCAAAAGCAAGTTCTGGGGCTTGATCTTCAAAATCAAAGTCTATTATGAAGTTAGTCAGGGTAAACGTTCCATGGGAATCGCTTTATCTGCAAACAATCTATGGTCACAGACTAGGCAACTAGTTTGTTACATTCTGAAGTGACATGGTTGAGAAAGATTCCATCACTGCTCCAAACTGTTTATAACATAGATGAAGAGATAGCAACCAAACAAGAAACATATTCTGATAGTTGAATTGTTCTCAGCCCTCTGTCTCTTGAACACCTGACACAGAAAGAAGTCAGACTGGGAGAAAAGACTAATATTAATAGGAATGGTAAATTGGTGAGCATGACCTGGGTCCAAAGACAAAACAAATTTCCTACCAATTCCACCCCCTAAATCTCGCTTGACTTTGGGACTTCTTTATAGGAAAAGTTAGATCTAGAGAGAGATACTCAACCAGCCACGTGGGAGATGTCAGTCTGCCTCAAACCTCCCTAACTGCAAAGGAAGGGAGCCAGGGATGTGATGACAACCCCCTTTGCCTTTAATGCAAGGGCTCCTTCCAGAGGTTAATGTGGTTCAAAGAGCTAGAGGCTCTGCCCATCTCTCCAATCAGTTAAATCGATCCTTGTTCTGTACAGAAAAGTCTGCAAGAAGGTAAATCAGTGGAGCACCCTATTTTGGAAGTTAAAATAAGAATGTGAGGAAAGCAAAAGAATTATTTTGTTCTATTGGTAAGAACTTAATGGGGGTTAAATTACTGGAGGAAGTGACAGGATACGTGCCAAATTTTAATTGGAATTGTCTTCTATATAGCATATAGGTAGTTGCAGAGTGGTTTCCTGTATACTGTACCAAACAATTTATGCATTGTGAGAGCTCTATTGCAACTCTTTTCTCTTTACACTTCTTGGTTGTTTAAGATGTGGGTAACTAAAAGGCTGATATAGCTATGCACTTTATTTTTATTTTAGACAATATCATTATAAAGTTAAATCAAACCTTAACAATTGATAAACAATTTATTTATTTTTTTTTAATAAAAGGAGGATCAGTACTGGCTAGAATTTCATCGGCTTAGAAACCTTCACCTTTTCAAACTACCTTACAATGGCTAAAAAGGATAATAACTCCAAACCAGATAACTACAGGTGTAATTGCTTTTTAAACTTCTGGGAATGTGTGTTTTCTTTCAGTGATACTCTATGTAGAAGTTGAATAATACAGGATCTCAACTTTCATTTGAATGATATTGACATTTAGTGTGTCTCTCAAGTTAAGAAGTGCAACTTATTGTCTTCCAAGTAGAGTTGGATCAGTAGGTGAGCTGTAGCCCATAGGTTGACTGCTATATTAAATTGAGTCTTGTGCCCTGGGGCTTTCTATGTTCCATACCAAGCATTAATGATCACAAGATACTATTTTACCTCTTATGATTCTTTTTTTAAATTTTTTAATGTTTATTTATTTGAGAAAGAGAGAGAGAGAGAGAGAGATTGAGAGAGAGAGACAGACAGAGAGAGAGAGACAGAGAGACAGAGAGAGAGACATGGATTCTGAAGCAGGCTCCAGGCTCTGAGCTGTTAGCACAGAGCCCAATGTGGGGCTCGAACTCAGGCACCTTGAGATCATGACCTGAGCCGAAGGTGGAGGCTTAACTGATTCAGCCACCCAGCTGCCCCAACTCTTATGATTCTTAATCTTGACAATAATGAAGTAATGTTTTCATGACAGATATCTACTACTTATTGAGTGCTTCTCTATGTGTAAAGCATTGTTCTAATCTTTTTAAGTGTCTGACTTCCTCAATTCACATAATCACGTTAAGAAGGAGATAACTGTCGTGTTCATTCTGCTGATCAGAAACTGAGGCACATAATGGTCAAGTAACATGTCCATGTTTACAGAGCTAATAAGTGGTACAATCTGAATTGTAACCTAGTAATCTGATTCCAGAACCCATGTTCATCCTGCAACATCAACTGAAGGAGCAATGGAGGATTTGAGCGGCTCTGGATTCATTCAATGATGCATAGATCTCTCTGCTGAAGCTGACCCAGAAATGTTGAATTAATCCCTGTAATCCGTGTATAACACCATGTAACCCAGCAATGCTTTCAGTTCCCAGTTTCCAGTTCTCGGCCATTGAGAGAAGAAAGGAGTTTTACCAGGCACAGTTTTGAAACTACATCGGAGAGCATAATATGCTGATGTCAAGGACAGATCATCAAATGACGATCAGGGTAAGTACCTAAAGGAGGATACAAAAATGGGCAGACTGGTGGCGGACTCGGGAGCGGAGCAGGAGGCTCTGCGGGACCCAGTCCGACCCAGCAGCCGCCGAGGCACCACCCACACTCTGCCGCCACGTCTGGGCGTCTCCTGTGCCGCCCAGGGGAGCGAGCTTGGAGCATCTCGCGCTGCGGCCACTCCTCGGGGCCAGGAGCAGGGAAAACGAGTACTAGAAACCCCCAGACCCGAGCGCAGCCTCTTTCCGCCTCCCGAACCACCATGACCCACTTCAACAAGGGTCCTTCCTATGGGCTCTCGGCCGAAGTCAAGAACAAGATCGCTTCCAAGTATGATCATCAGGCTGAAGAAGATCTTCGAAACTGGATAGAAGAGGTGACAGGCATGAGCATTGGCACCCACTTTCAGCTGGGCTTAAAAGATGGCATAATCCGCTGTGAACTCATAAACAAGCTACAGCCAGGCTCAGTGAAGAAGGTTAATGAGTTCTCTTTAAACTGGCCTCAGTTGGAGAATATTGGCAACTTTATTAAGGCTATTCAAGCTTATGGCATGAAGCCACATGACATATTTGAAGCAAACGACCTTTTTGAGAAGGGAAACATGACCCAGGTTCAGACTACGCTGGTGGCACTGGCAGGTCTGGCTAAAACAAAAGGATTCCATACAACCATTGACATTGGAGTGAAGTATGCAGAGAAACAAACA
>NC_043704.1:3118861-3121172 GCF_006229205.1 Suricata suricatta
TAACATAGGATTTTCAGTTCCTGTGTTCTCAAATTTAGCACAAACGTCTATAAAGTAGTAATGTTTTCTTTCTCACTTACCATTTTTACTTTCTGGGCTGGATGATGAGGCCCTTCCTGTTCCCGCCTAAAATAGAACTTTCCAAATGAGTCTATTAGAAATGTGACTCGGTTTCCTGCCACACCTGACTCCTGGTGGGGACATGTGGGTTCATAAAGGCTAAGCTTCACAAATCATCTGAATGATCATGTGAAACATGAAGATTCTTATTTAGTAGGTTAAGACTGAAATTCTACATTTCTAACAATTCCCAGAAGATGTCCATGCTACTGATCTGAAAACCATCCCTTGAGTTGCAAGGCATTAATGACTCATTCACAAACAATATCATCCATTCCTAAAACAGTATTTAATTCTACTATGTGCCAAGCCCTGGGATAAGAAACTAAAAAGAAATGTAACCTAATCTTCACCCATAAGAATCCTAGAGCCTAATATGGCAACACATTTAACAAGTAAATGCTCGGGGGTGCCTGGGTGACTCCGTCGTTGAGTGTCTGATGCTTTATTTCAGCTCAGGTCATGATCCCACAGTCAGAGGATCCATCCCCGAGTTGGGCTGTGTGCTGAGTGTGGAGCTTGCTTAAGATTCTCTTTCTTACCCCCTGCCCCATCCACTCCTCGCTATGTCTTTAAATTAAAAAATATTTAAAAAACCCATAAATTATATGACCATTAATACAATGGAAAGATAAGCCACAACCTGGGAGAAAAGACTTGTAAAAGCCATACTTCATAAAAGATTGTCATCCAAACTATACAAATAACTCTTAAAGCTCACCAATAAGCAGACAAACAACCCCATTTAAAAAATGTGTAAGATTTGAATTGATCCCTCCCCAGGAAGATACATGGATAGCAAATAAGAATATAAGAAGTCGATCAACATCATGCGTCAATTGGAAATTGCAAATTAGGACAAAGAGGTATGACTACACCCCTATTACAATGGATGAAATCCAGAACACTGACCAGACCAGATGCCCGTGAGGATGTAGAGCAACAGGAACTCTCCCTCATGGCTAGTGGGATGCAGATTGACAGCCACCTTGGAGGACAGTTTGACAGTTTCTTACAAAACTAAGCATACTCTTACCATAGGATCCTGCAATCACGTGGTATTTTCTCAAATGTGTTAAAAACCGATGTTTATCTATGCAACAGCCTGCACAGGGATGAGTGTAGCAGCTTTATTCATAATTGCCAACTTTTATAAACAACCGAGATGTAGGTGATTGGATAAATAAACTGTGCTACATTCAGGCAAGAGAATATTATTCAGTTCTAAAAACAAATGAGCTATCAATGGGGCACGTGGGAAGCTCAGTTGGTTAAGCAACTGATTACGCTCAGGTCATGATCTCATCATTCCTGAGACTGAGCCCAGCATCTGGCTCTAGGGTCAGTGCAGAGCCTGCTTGGGATTCTCTCTCTCCGTCTCTCTCTGTCCCCTCCCATTTGTTCGATCTCTCTCTCTCCCTCAAAATAAATAAATGGTAACAAAAATAAAAAATAAAAAGAAATGTGCTATCAAGACACAAATAGACATGGGAGAATCTTAAGTGTATATTATTAAGTGAAAGAAGTCATTGGCTACATATGGTTCCAAATGTGTGACATTCTGGAAAAGGCAAAACTATGGAGATAGTAAAAGGATCAGTGGTTGTCAAGAGATTGAGGGGAGGGAAGGATAAATAGGTAGAGCCCAGAAGATTTTTAGGAAAGTGAGACCATTCTGTACATTACTATAGTAAAGGATACAAGTCACCATACAGTTGCAAAGACCCATAGAGTTAAAACACCAAGAGAATGAATCCTAATGTAAATGATGGACTTTGATTGATAGTGACGTGTCAGTGTTTGTTCATCAATTGTAACAAAGGTACTGTGTACCACTCTGGAGCAGGATGTTGATGATGTAGCAGGCTGTGCATGCATAGGGGCAGGGAATTCACGGGAATTCTCTGTACCTTCCACTCAACTGAACCAAAAATACATTGAGAGAGAGAAAGAGAGAGAAGAGGAAGTAAAGAAGAGAAGGGGAGAGGAGGTGAGAGGAAGGGAGGGGAAGAGAGGGGAGAGAAGGGAGAAGAAGGGAGACAATCAGGCCAGAGAATCCATTCTGGGGGCTAGAAAGTTCTTCATTGGAAGGCAAAACTGATCAAATAAACCACATATACCAAACTAGCCTCTACACTGGGAAACCTGTATTCAATGATCTGGGATGTCTTTCAATGTGAACATTGTAGGG
>NC_043704.1:3121272-3123710 GCF_006229205.1 Suricata suricatta
AAATAAACCACATATACCAAACTAGCCTCTACACTGGGAAACCTGTATTCAATGATCTGGGATGTCTTTCAATGTGAACATTGTAGGGCCATATTCTGGATCTCCTGAGCCAGAACTTCTTAGTGCTAGCAGTTGGTAGTCTGCAGTTTATCAGGCTTTGCAGGCTGTTTTTACATACTATAAAGTCTGAGAATCACTCTCTACTTTATGCCCACACAATTTTTTTTTTTTTTGGTACAAAAGCCAACACCAAATTGATTCCAACTGTTTTAATAACTTTACTTTCTTATAGGTAACAACCAACAAGCTTAAAACTCATGAAAAATCATTAAATCATCTACATATTTTTCTCATATTTCATTAATACAATAAGCCATGTAAATAATACTGAAGTAGATTTACTGGGGAAATACATATATCACTCTGACACCTTTTATTAAGAAGGAATAAAAGCATAAATGATTTGGAATTTGGGCAGCATGGTACAAGTGTAAGAATGAGTCATTTGTAGAAGTGAAATCCTTACCAACATTATTTTTACTATAAGACAGGCTAAGAATATCCTAAGCAATAGACAGAAATATTTTGCTGTTTAAAGTTTGTAAACAATCATGAAGGAACTGTTCAACTTTGTGTGTTTATCTGATAAAAAAGCTAAACATATCCTCCCCATACTTCCTGTTTGTATATTTAAGAATCCCAGAAACAGTTACTCTAATATATCTTTTGTACGGAATTGCCCATAAATGCTTCCAGCTTGGCTGGAAGAGCGCGCCGGGACCTGATTGCTCAGCATTTCAGGTGCAGTGGTATCACCCTGGCTAGAGAACAGGGGCTCTAAAGTAGTCTCCATCTAAGGGGCAAAGTCTTCATGCCAGTGTTACATACGGAAAGCTCCACCACAAAATCCCACTGTTATCTTTATGGGGTAAAAAATTGTACGGGATGTCATACTCCCATTCCCCTAATTCCATACATTATTTTCATACATTTTCCCTAATGATCCATTTGCTTTAGTATTTTCAGGAAACTGAAATGGAATGTCAGTTTTGTCAGTTTCTCTTTTTGCCATTTCAGTAAGTCACCTGTCTTTCCTTACACACACACACATACCCCACATTCATTTCTTGACTGTGCCTGCGAATCAGCCCCTCGGGGATCGTGTTAAAATTCAGATTGATAAGGTAGTTTGGGGGTGGGCCCAGGAATTCAGCCTTTCTAAAGGTTCCCACGTGACGCTCGTGCCGCCTGCCCCAAATCTTCTGTCACTTCTTGGAAGCGTGATTGTTGATACTTCATATGTTCAGCTTTCGTTATTTGTGCAGTGAGGAGATTAAAAGTCCTTGCATATCTAAAATACTGTAATTTTACCTATGTAAGGGATTATAAATGAATTTAGGTCCATTGGCCTTCTTAGAAGTTTTTTTTTTTCCCCGCTGACTCCATTTTTTTCCCTTAAAACATGTCATTTAAAAGAAAATGCGAAAATTTTACTATATTGTGAAAAGTGAAAGGAAGAGGTAAATAGGCTTAGGTAGGGAAGTTTAAAGCCTAAAGAAAGTTTTTTAAAGCCCCAAACTTGACAACCCACTTCCTGTATTTATTTATTTTGAGAGAGAGAGAGGGAGAGAGAGAGAGAGAGGGAGAGAGAGAATGAGAATGAGAATGAGAATGAGAATGAGAATGAGAATGAGAATGAGAATGAGAGGATGAGAATCCAAGCAGGCGCTGCGCTGTCAGCACAGAGCCCAACATGGGGCTTCAATCCATCAACCGTGAGATCATGACCTGGACTGAAACCACGAGTTGGATGCTTAACCGAATAAACCACCCAGGTGCCCCTCACTTCTTGGTTTTTTTAAATAACCATCTCATGCCAAAACAATGCCTTGATGAGAATTTATAAATATTATTTGATAAGGTTGCTGCTGACCCTGGACAGATTTACAAGTGACTTATGATTTTCTATTAATATTTATAATTTCCTTCCAGATGCCATTCGTGCAGTATTAGTATAGAGTCAAAGTGCAGAAGAGCGTTTGAGGCACAAGAAAATCCACCGAGAAGTCATATTTAAGTACTTGGCAACACAGGGAGTTATTATACCTCCAGCTACTGAAAAACACAATCTTATTCAGCATGCAAAAGATTACTGGAAAAAACATTTACAGCCAAAACGAAGGAAACACCAGAGCCAGTTAAGACAGAGAACATTAGACTCTTTCAACAGGTAAAATAGATCTTACAGTTACATCCTAAGACATAGTTCTGTCTAAAGTCTTTAGATAATCCTAGATTTGCGGGAAATGGCTAATAATATTTTGGTTTCTATGATTTTTGCTTTACTCCAATTTCTTTGCATCCTACAGGAAGATCAGTAAAGCACTTAAAAAAAGGAAATATTTCTGACATGTAGTAATATATATATTGATTTGTGA
>NC_043704.1:3123810-3125342 GCF_006229205.1 Suricata suricatta
ATCTTACAGTTACATCCTAAGACATAGTTCTGTCTAAAGTCTTTAGATAATCCTAGATTTGCGGGAAATGGCTAATAATATTTTGGTTTCTATGATTTTTGCTTTACTCCAATTTCTTTGCATCCTACAGGAAGATCAGTAAAGCACTTAAAAAAAGGAAATATTTCTGACATGTAGTAATATATATATTGATTTGTGAGTAAAAAATACTTTTATCACTTTATCAAATGAGGACTATTGGTTTTGTAAAGTGTGGATAAACTACAGTATCAATTTAGCTTCTGATTCACTGTAATGTTTTTGTTCACCTTAAAAGAATGCTGTTAAACCTTTTCTCATTTTGAAGACTTTCTTTGATTTTAAATTAATATTTGTCAAAATTTCATGAGAAAAACTGAAATATTTTTACATTTGATTTTTCTTTTTGGCTAGAAAAAAATCCTCTTGTAATAATTGCCTTTGGCTGACATTGGCTGTTTCAATTTCTTTATATCCCCACTGTACATTTTAGATGCTGTATGAATATTTAAATGTTAGTTTAATGAATGCTAAGTAATTTTCCAATTTTAAACTACATACTTTGAATTACTGAAGTTTTACAGTGAGAAGTTTTGCTTTCATATTAGAAAAGAATCTAAGCGTTCTTAATGTGTTAAAAGGCTGGAATAACATTTCCTTGGAAAAAAAGCAAGACAATTTAAAATTAATCCCAATCCTAAAACGTAATGTATTTCAATCATACTAGAATTGTGTTTAAAGATAGTGAAAATGCTTAATTATTATGTACGTTATTGAAGTGCTGTTGATAAGCAACAGCATATGCATTTAAAGCATAGAGTTTGAAGGTTTTGACGGACGTTTGTGAACCCACTGCCACAATCAAGAGAAAATGCTCATGTAAATCATTATTGACTTTTCATGCTGATATTTTGAGAGGTTTTGTAAGCTCAATTTCTTAGCTGAATTTTTCTAAAATGATTCTTTTCCCTTTTTGGAAAAACACTTGACTGTGCATAATGGTTTCAGTGAGTTCACCTGTAGTTCATTTAGCTTCTGCTAGAATCTGTATATTCAAACGTAGCTGTAAAGTGGGCCAGATAGAAAAAAATATGAGCACTAACCATAGGTTTATTTTATATTTTATTTATCTTAATCAGCAGGAAAAAGGAGATAAAAATGCTAAAGAAGTTGATTTTCATCGATTAGGTGAAGAGTTCTGTCACAGGTCCTTTGAACTTCTTAATTCTCAGAATCCTCTTCTGGGACCACCTCAAGATGAATGGGGGCCACAGCACTTCTGGCACGATGTCAAGCTTAGGTTTTACTACAACACCTCTGAACCAAATGTGATAGACTACCATGCTGCGGAAATTGTAAGCCTTCGTCTGCTGTCACTCGTGAAAAAAGAGTGTCTTTTTCTCAGTCCCAACCTAGATTCCCGGGGACTGAAATGTGCTTCTTCTCCCCATGGTCTAGTCATGGTTGGGGTTGCTGGAACTGTCCACCGAAGGAACACTTGTTTGGGCATTTTC
>NC_043704.1:3125442-3126807 GCF_006229205.1 Suricata suricatta
TTATCAATCTGAGGATTATTGGAGAGCATTCTCTTGCTCCTGGAACATTAGTGAAACCAGCTATTACATTCGAACCTAGTGATCTAGAGGCCTTTTATAATGTAATTACGTTATGTGGTACCAACGAAGCCCACCTTAATGCAAGGCAGGCATTGGATAGTGGAACTGGGGACCAGGCTTTACGCAGTGGTGATGAGGCATTGTTGAGCAGAAGAGAGCTGAGTTTACCCAGCCCTCTGAAGCACTGAGCACTGTCTGTCAGTCTAAGAAAACCTATACAGAAACTCTTTCAAATATCACCTCAGGAATGTTTAAGGGATTTCAGATGGGGAGGATCGCCTTATTTTAGTTGAAGTATCTTTCTTGACTACAGACTAATATACTATGTGAGTACTTGCCTCTTTCTACCTGCGTTGCAGCAAATGTTCCGAGAGCTTAATGCAGTTCATCAAATAAATCCCACGTTAGATGGTATGACTGATGGTGTGCCTTAGAGACCAGGTAATGCTTTCGTTTTACTTATTGAGTATTCTAATATCTGTACTTTTCATGTGCGAGAGATTTAATGTAAACTCAAAGGTTATTTTAGGAAACTTGAATAACAGTATCACACAAAACGTTCAATACTTCAGCAGGCAGACAAAAATTTACTTTGCCATTTTTAAAATTTAAGAAACGTTTTTCGAAAATTAACTATATTAGTCAAAGCTGATCTAAGCCTTCAGCTAATAGTTTTATAGAGCATTTATTGTAATACCATATAAAGGAAACATACGGTTGACATTTTTAAAAAGGTGCCCATATGCAAAAATACTCAACAAGATACTAGCAAATCGAATTCAACAGCATATAAAAAGAATTATCCATCATGATCAAGTGGGATTCATTCCTGGGTTACAGGGATGGTTCAATATCCGCAAATCCATCAGTGTGATCAATCACATTAACAAAAGAAAGGATAAAAACCATATGATCCTGTCGATAGATGCAGAAAAAGCATTTGACAAAATACAGCACGCTTTCTTAATAAAAAGCCTTGAGAAAGTCGGAATAGAAGGAACTTACCTAAACATTATAAGAGCAACCTATGAAAAACCCACAGCTAATATCATCCTCAATGGGGAAAAACTGAGAGCTTTCCCCCTGAGACCAGGAACACGACAGGGGTGCCCACTCTCACCACTGTTGTTCAACATAGTGCTGGAAGTTCTAGCATCAGCAATCAGACAACAAAAAGAAAGAGGCATCAGAATTGGCAAGGAAGAAGTCAAACTTTCCCTTTTTGCAGATGACATGATACTCTACATGGAAAACCCAAACGACTCCACCAGAAGCCTTCTAGAACTGATCTATGAATTCAGTAAA
>NC_043704.1:3126907-3130131 GCF_006229205.1 Suricata suricatta
CAGCTGGTCTTTATTTAATGTAGACGGATTTGCCATGTCCTAATAATAGGTCATACATCAAGTACCCGTTCTTGTTAATATAGCTCAAGGAATAGTTACATCGGGGTGTTTTATTAGTATCTAGAACGCCAAAAAAATTCATGATTCTTAACTAAAATACCAAATTATACAAAAAACCATCTCTATTTTATGAAATCAACTTGCAAAAGGCCAACATAAGAAATGTTTCTATATTTTCAGAAAGATGATATTCTTATGCTAAAGGAAGGCTAGTGAACCAGTGCCTGTGAGAAAGTGTAATAGCACCAGGAAAAGATTAAAAAAAATGTTTTATGTCTTTTATTTATTTTTGAGGGACAGAGAGAGACAGCGTGAGCAGGGGAGGGTCAGAGAGAGAGGGAGACACAGAATCTGAAGCAAGCTCCAGGCTCTGAGCTAGCTGTCAGCACAGAGCCCGATGTGGGGCTCGAACCCACGACCGTGAGATCATGACCTGAGCCGAAGCCAGCCACTCAACCGACTGAGCCACCCAGGCGCCCTGGAAAAGATTTAAAGAATAGTAACTTGGGGGCACTTAGGTGGCCCAGTCAGGTAAGCATCTGACATCGACTGAGGCCATGATCTCACAATTCATAGGTTCGAGCCCCACATCAGGCTCTGCTAGCAGCTCAGATTGGAGCCTGCTTCAGATTCTGTGTCTCCCGTTCTCTCTCTCTGCCCTTCCCCTGCTTGCTCACTCTCTCTCAAAGATAAATAACCATTTAAGTAAATTTTTATAAAAAGCTTAATTAAAAAGATAATTAGAAATATTGCTAACTAGATGATAAAAATGAAAACTGTAATGTTTTTATTAGCATCTGTATTCACACATTTAGATGCCTTTTTCTTCACTAGCTTTTAATTTGGGCTGTGGCTAGTGGTCATCAAATTTTGAAAAAATCTGTTTGCCCCTAATGACATATGGCCATTCGTAGGAAAGTGGATGGACCTTGAGGGTGTCATGCTGAGTGAAGTAAGCCAGGCAGAGAAGGACAGAAACCATATGTTTGCACTCATAGGTCTAGCAGGAAAACAAGAGAGACCTAATGGAGAACCAGGGGGAACTGAGAAGGGAGAGACAGTTGGGGAGAGAGAGGGATGCTGAACTTGAGAGACAATTGAATGCTGAGAATGAACTGAGGGTTGGGGGGAGGGGGGAGGGGGGGAAGAGAGGTGGTGGTGATGATGGAGGGCACTTGAGGGGAAGAGCACTGGGTGTTGTATGGAAAACAATTTGACAATAAAATATTTAAAAAAATCTGTTTGCATATATTTTACAATTTTTGCATTATTTCAGTGAGCTTATGGGCTTCCCTAAAGCACATCCGTGAATCCTGTAAGGATCCTGATACTTCATGTTAAAATCCGGCTAATAGTTATATTCTCTCAGTTTATTCTTAGATACTAAAATTATTTTTAGAAAATTTTGTACCCTTGCCGAAGTCTTTCAACTGGAGGACTAAATCTTTATGAATGAAAGGATAATCTCTAGGAAATTTGTTAGTTTATGATCATTGTTAATTTGTGGATTTTGTTTTTCAAAAGATGTCAGATATTAAGACAAGACACACTGAAATGCTGTCAAGTGAAACAAAAATATTCAGAATTCACTTTATTTTGGCAAGATATATTTAATGAACACACTTCAGATAAAGTGTGAGGGAAAAATGTGAAAAGTATTAAGAGAATTCTCTACATCTTTACAAAAAGTTATCCCAACATGTTTGTTTAGTAGTGATTGAATACTGCTCATTTTGAGGAGGGTTTTAAAAATAGAATCGTTTCCTCTAAGGGCTTGTATATGTGATCTCACCTTACACCATCCCCTCACCCCACCCTATTTGTGGTCTTTGTATATACTCTTTGAATGCAGATAGTACAGTGACAGGTGCTGGGAAATAAGAGTTTCTGCATCTGGGTTCTCTTCAAGTTTATTAGGCATAGATTTATGGAGCATCTATAACTTATAAGTCTCTGAGTCAAGCACAAGATAAAATAATACATCAAGAGGTTATTTATCTAAACCTTGTATATTAAATTTCAGTTTCTGGGTTTAAATGTTTCCCCCCCAATTTTTTAAAGTTTATTTATTTTGAGAGAGAGTATGTCAGCAGGGGAGGGGCAGAGAGATGGGGAGAGAATCCTAAGCTAGCAGCACAGAGCCTGATGTGGGTCTTGAATTTCCAAACTGTGAGATCATGACCTAAACGGAAACCAAGGGTTGGATGTTTAGCTCATTGAACCCCCCAGGCACCCTCTGGGTTAAAATATCTTAAGGTGAGAACTACTTGAGGCCCTTTTCAGAAGGGCATGGTTTTATCCTTTTGTATGGGTCAGGAAAAAACACTTAGTTGAAATTTTAGATAGCTGTGTAGCCCTAGCTATGCCATATTGATTATATCAGTGCAGAATATAGGATTCTTTGACAGACCACTTAGGGTTGGAAGGAAAATGTTTGCAATGCACTAAATCATTTTAGCGTTATTTTTTTCTAGTTCGAACCTCTCCAGTAGTCCTTCAGTAAAACATTAATATTAAAATGGTGTATTAGGGGCCCCTGGGTGGCTCAGTCTGTTGAGTGTCTGACTCTTGATCTCAGCTCAGGTCGTCATCTCACAGTTCGTGGGATCAAGCCCCGTGGCAGGCTCTCTGCCAACAGCGTGGAGCTTGTATGGAATTCTCCCTCCCTCTCTGCCCCTATCCCACTCACTCTCAGAAGCAAAGTTAAAAAAAAAAAGGTGAAGTACTATATTTACTGTGAGGTATAGTATACTCTCAAATATTAAACCATAAACTCCAGAGTCATGTTAGACATGAAATTACCTATTTCAGCTGCTGTAATTAGAGTTTCTTTACCTAGACATTAATAATTTATTTCTTTGCTTTACTATCTTTTACATATTTATAACATTAAAGTTTCCTTAGAGTGCAGCTTTTGTCCTATCTTCCATACTCAGGCTTTCACTAGTGTTGTGCTACCTCCAAAATAAAGTCCAGGTTTTATAATCTGGTTCTTACCACCATCTACGTTTGATTTCACTCATTTTTCATGCATTGTTTGGTCCGGCCAACAGCTGCTATTAAGTAGTCTTAGTATTTGTCACGTATTTACTTAGCCCTTTGCTTTTATCGACAGTACTTGACTTACAGTGGTTCGATGTAGGATTTTTCAACTTTACAAAGTT
>NC_043704.1:3130231-3132383 GCF_006229205.1 Suricata suricatta
AGATACCCCATGTTATAAATTTGTATATGTGTGTTTTGTTCTTTGGGTTTTTGTCACCTCTTCCAAGATCAATAAAGAGGAAAATGGTAAAGGAACTGGGCACTTTTTTATTTTATTTTTATTTTTTTCTGTAATATTTTATTGTCAAATTGTTTTCCATATAACACCCAGTGCTATTCCCCTTAAGTGCCCTCCACCATCACCACCACCTGTCTTTCCCCCTTCCCCCTTCCCCTTCAATTCTCAGTTCATTTTCATCATTCAGTAGTCTCTCACGTTTTGCATCCCTCTCTCTCCCCAACTTTCTCTCCCTCCTCTGCTCCCCCTGGTTCTCCATTAGGTCTCTCTTGTTTTCCTGTTAGAACTATGAGTGCAAACATATGGTATCTGTCCTTCTCTGCCTGGCTTACTTCGCTCAGCATGATACCCTCAAGGTCCATCCACTTTCCGACAAAAGGCCATATGTCATTCCCTCTCATTGCTATGTAGTACTCCATTGTGAATATATACCACATCTTCTTGATCTATTCATCAGGTGATGGACATTTGGGTTCCCTCCATGTTTTGGCTATTGTTGACATTGCTGCTATGAACATTGGGGTACATGTGCTCCTATGCATCAGCATTTCTGTCTCTCTTGGATAAATCCCCAGCAATGCTATTCCTGGGTCATAAGGGAGTTCTATCGATAGTTTTTTGAGGAACCTCCACACTATTTTCCAGAGCGGCTGCACCAGTTTACATTGCCACCAACAGTGTAAGAGGGTGCCCATCTCTCCACACCCTCTCCAACATCTGTAGTCTCTTTCTTTGTTCGTTTTAGCCACTCTGACTGGCATGTGGTGGTATCTCAGTGTGGTTTTGATTTGTGTTTCCCTTATGATGAGTGATGTTGAGCATCGTTTTAATTTTCTGTAGGCCAGTTGGATGTCCTCTTTGGAGAAGTGTCTGTTCATGTCTTCTGCCCATTTCTTCACTGGGTTATTTTTTTGTGAGTGTGAAGTTTGGTGAGTTCCTTGTAGATTTCGGATACAAGCCCTTTATCTGATATGTCGTTTGCAACTATCTTTTCCCATTCTGTCGGTTGCCTATTAGTTTTCTTGATTGTTTCCTTTGCCTTGCAGAAGCTTTTTATCTTGATGAAGCCCCAAGGGTTCAGTTTGGCTTTTTTTTTCCCTCCATAATATATTATTGTCAAATTGTTTTCCATACAACACCCAGTGCTCTTCCCCTTAAGTGCCCTCCACCATCACCACCACCTCTGGCTTTAATTTCCCTCGCCTTTGAGGATGTGTCGAGTAGGAGATTGCTGCTTTGGAGGTCTAGGAGGTTTTTTCCTACTTTCTACTCGACGGTTTGGATGGTTTCCTGTCTCACATTCAGGTCCTTCAGCCATTTTGATTTTATTTTTGTGTATGGTGTAAGAGACTGGTCTAGTTTCATTCTTCTACATGTTGCTGTCAAGTTTTCCCAGCACCATCTGCTAAAGAGGCAGTCTTTTTTCCACCAGATATTTTTTCCTGCTTTGTCAAAAATTAATTGACCATACATTTGTGGGGCCCAGCTCTGGGTTCTCTATTCTATTCCATTGGTCTATGTGTCTCTTTTCTGTGTCAATACCATACTGTCTTGATGATGACAGCTTTGTAGTAGAGGCTAAAGTCTGGGATTGTGATGCCTCCCGTTTTGGTTTTCTTCTTCAATATAATTTTGGCTATTCGGGGTCTTTTGTGGTTCCATATGAATTTGAGGATAGTTTGTTCTAGTTTTGAGAAGAATATTGGTGCAATTTTGATGGGGATTGCATTGAATGTGTAGATTGCTTTGGGTAGTAATGATATTTTCACAATGTTTATTCTTCCTATCCTTGAACAGGGAATACTTTTCCATTTCTTGGTGTCTTCTTCGATCTCTTTCATAAGTTTTCTTTAGTTTTCATCATATAGGTCTTTTACATCCTTAGTTAGGGTACTCCTAGGTATTTGATGGTTTTTTGTGCAATCGTGAATGTGATCAGTTTCTTAATTTCTCTTTCGGCTGCTTCATTTTTGGTGTATAGGAATGCAACTGATTTCTGTACATTGATTTTGTACCCTGCGACTTTACTGAATTCATAGATCAGTTCTAGAAGGCTTCTGGTGGAGTCGTTTGG
>NC_043704.1:3132483-3137376 GCF_006229205.1 Suricata suricatta
GTTCGATGTAGGATTTTTCAACTTTACAAAGTTTTCAATTTCAATTTACAAACTTGAAATATATTCAGTAAAAATGATACTTTTTTAAAAGTTTTATTTATTTAATCTCTACATCCCATGTGGAGCTCGGACTCACAACCCCACGATCAAGAGTCACATGCCCCTTGACTGAGCCAGCCAGGCTCTCCAGTAGAAAGCATACTTTGAAGTTTGAATTTTGTTCTTCGCACAGGCTGGAGATACGGGGGACAGCAGGGACCCGCACCTCCCAGTTAGCCCTGCAGTCACAAGGCTCAGCAACCGATATACTTAAAATCATCCTGTGTCCATATGGTCATTGTTTTTCACTTTCATGCAGTATTCAATAAATTATATGAGATATTCAATACCTTATTATAGGCTTTGTGTTAGATGATTTTGCCCTATTGTAGGCTAACGTAAGTGTTTAGAGCGCATTTAAGTGAGGTTAGGCAAAGATAAGATATTCAATAGTTCCGAATCTATTTGATACATTTTCAACTTACTGGTATATTGGGTTTCTTGGGACCTATCCCCATCATAAGTTGAGGTAGGTCTATATAAAATAGTTGGAGTTTAATTTGTTTTTGTTGCAGTCTGATACTATAGAATTAAAAGGGCTATGATTGACATAATTTAAAAACTGGAAATTTCTTGAAGTTCAGCATTTTTTTCTCTTTAGGTGATTTGTGTATATTATCTAGAATAATTTTTCCCTAGCTTTTTGGATGACTGTTTAAGTTTTATCTTTGAGGATTTGTCTTAAATGTTTTCTTCTAAGTGGGCCCTATTGTTAATACTTATCAGAGCACCTTAATTATTTCAGTCTTAGCACTTTAAATATTAACTTATTAACTTGTTAATCTCCACAATTAGATTTTAAACTGAGAGCAGAGACTCTGGCTATTTGACTTTCATTTTATTTCCATTGCTTTGTACAGAGACTAGGTGTTCAATTGATATTTATTAAAGATATAAATAAAGGAAAATATGGTACTTGTTTGGAATCTTATATATTCCTGGTCCTTTACCTTTCTGCTAACAACTGTGCCTCGCATATACACTAGGTGCTCAATAAGTGTTTGTTTAATAAGTAAAACCAAAGTTATCTTTCTGAATAAGGATATATGAGCTCAAATACAATCAGCAATGCTCTGTTAGATAGGATCATTAAAGTTTTATTTATGCTTTTGTAAAAGATGAAATGAAGGCCCCAAAAGTTAAGTAATGTGTTGAGGTTCACGTAGTTTTGTTGTGTTTCTTTCTCCATCTATGGCTTCTTTTGTGTGTTAAAATTTTATTTTATTTATTTTTTTTCTATAATATTTTATTGTCAAATTGTTTTCCATACAACACCCAGTGCTCTTCCCCTCAAGTGCTCTCCATAAACTACAAAGTCTATTTTTTTCTTGCACTTTATTTCTAGTCTGACTATCGGTACTACCTTATTTTGAAAGAATGTAAATTCTATCTAATTCTCAATTTCTTCACGTGTAAAAATAAACAGATTAGAAGACATCTAAACTGCTATTTTGAAGTCACATGATTTTGTGCATGTATGCCTTCCTGGCAAGTAAGGAATATTACTTTTAAAGGAATCTGTAGTTCATTAAGTTGAAGAAATTATTATTTTGCTTATTCATTAATCATGCTTATTGAGAAAACACTTTTTATTCTTTTTTCCAAACAAATACACATTTGTAAGTATATGTGTATGGTGTGTGTATTTCAGTTTACAGAGGGAAACACAAAAGGATGAAAGCATTACACATCGTATCTAGAATAGAAAAGGAAAAGAATATGACCTTTAAAATAGTTTTCCTATTTTCTAATCACTAGAAATGCTGAAGTTTGAACTGCTGTTGTGTGAATCTTTTTTGCTGTTACATATGTTCAAACAGTATTTCCATGTTTTAGTTGAAAAGTGCAGAGTGGCTGACAGAAGACCAAGTTGTAGCCTGCCAATAACGTCTAGTAATACTGTAGATGTTGATAAAATAATCAAATACTATATACATGATTCTTTCAAAGAGACTGTGTAATAGGAATTGGCAAACATTTCAGAGTGACATTGGAGAGGAGTGGCGGATCTGGCATAGGACTTTTTGTAGGGAGCGTGGCCCAGTATGTGTGCTGCTCAGAAGTTATTAAAAGTTATTCTAGAAAGTTTAATGAAAATACTGGTGAGTAAAGACAGGAGGTCTTACTATGTGGACTGTGCTGAGGGGGGTAGTATAGCGTTACAATAGAACGAGCTTCTAGTACAGAAGCAAGATAGCAGTCGGAAAGGTAAGCGTGTCCGGAGCTTAATTCCGGGACTCGTGGTAGAACAATCACTAAATTGAACACATAGGAAGTAAGAATTGCAGAATAAGTTGCAACTTGAATTCTAAAAACAGCCTTCTGCTAGAGCCAGAGTTAGGACTGAGAAAAAAGTTGATTTTAAATAATGTATCAGTGGTTTTTTCTCTTAAACAGTCTTTCAGTTTGGTAAGCCATTTATCAAGGACTTACTATGTACAAGGTATCTTAACAGAAGACACTTGGTACTTAAGTATTTTTTCTAGTTTCTTACGCTTTTCTTACTTTGTTTAATTCACATTAAGTGACAGTGTTTAATAAAATAATTTATTTTATTAGAAATTGCATCTCTCTGCTCTCTCATTAATCCCCTTCTTATTACTCTAACCATTGTCATCTTTCGGTGCTTACTCCAAACTGTAGATGAAGCCCTGACCTTTGGATCAAGGCATTGCTGCTAAAACGATGGTGATCCTCACTGACTAGTTGGCAGTTCCAGGGGGGAAAATGTACTGAGACTTTTTTTTCCCATATCACACATACTTCGGAAGTTTTATGCACATAATTCACATATTTTGCAATTTTTACAGGTAAATTAAAATCTTAGTTTTTAATAGTGTTATGTTAGTGTGCATTCGATGCATGTGTAATGACATGAACTGTGTTGGTCGGTTTATCACAGCCAGCAGGAAGCCAACAGTGTTTATTTTCCCAGATGTACTTTCCTATGAATGCTTGCTAGATTTGCATTTTATGGTTTATACTCTTATCCTCAGTTCACAAAATGAGTCATTGAAAAGTGATCAGAATCGTGTCATGATGTGAATGCACAATTAGAATCTCTGTGCTGTGGAAGAGATTCTGTGAGTAGGAGGTTTTAAAACTTCAGCTGAACCCTATGAGCAAGGACGGGGATGAAATCTGAACTTGTGACCCGTAGCCCGTTCACCACTGGATAAAAGCACGTAGCCTGTCGGATATTTGCATGTCACCATCAAAGGTTCACCTCATTTTTGAAGCACGTTGGTTTCTCTGGTAAATAAATTTGGGTAATTTTATTTTTCCTGAAGCAAGTGTAAAATAACACATCTCAGCTTAAAATGTATCATGCAAGATGAAGAGTTCCGAATCACAGAAGTGTCATACAGAGTTGCATCTCTTACCATAAAAGCAAGTTTCTGTCGCAGCACCTGGCACAGCCCACTCAGTGTTTTGTGGCAGGAAGCCACCTCACCTCAGATCATCCCCAGAGCCCCTCCCTTAGGAGGGCACCGCCCCAGAGCTGTCACTTAGACACTAACCCATGTTTTAACAGCTCATCTTTCTTTTTTTTGATTTTTGAGAGAGAGAGAGACAGAGCACGAGCAGGGGAGGGGTAGAGAGAGAGAGGGAGACACTGACTGTGAAGCAGGCTCCAGGCTCTGTTGGCACAGAGCCAGATTCAGGGCCCGAACTCAATATCATGACCTGAGCTGAAGTCGGATGCTTAACTGACCACCCTGGCTCCCCTAACATCTCTTGCCGCAACAATTATGGCCATTTTAAAATTTGTCCTCAGCATCATGCTGTCAGATATAATCCTCGGGAATAATGCACACTAGCCTCTGACAACCATAAAGCAAAACTTACATGTGGGTCTGAACTTAAAGACTCAGTTCAAATATCAAATCTGTAAGAAAAAGTAATAATTTTTAAAAAGGCATCGTTGCTGAGTGGCTGGTAAAATTAGTCTCAACATTTAATAAATATAATCAGATTACAAAACAAGCTACGGGAAAAGTTCCTTTAGAAAGAATATTGTGTAATTCAGTGACAGACGGCGTGGAAGAACAATTACTGTCGTGTTCTAGAAGATATTTTGCAGACAGAACCGCTGATGTGCAGTGTCTGAATCATTTGACATTATGTGTATTACAGAGAAGAGTGAGAAGTCCTTAGGAACTTCTTGTTCCATTCATCTCTGAAAGCCCATCAATCTAGAAAACAACATTACACTGGGAAGGGCTTTGGCGAGGACTAGACAAGGATGTATCATGTATGGAATGTATGCTAGCTCTGTGGGTGGCAGGGAAGGTGGTTGTTAGGTGAGTAAAAGAGCCCTTTAAAAAGCCAATCAACTCATTCCTTAAGGGAGTATAACCAATAACAAACCATCAATATGTTAATGAAGTGTTGAAAGGAATAGAAAATGCAGTCAGATTTGATCACTTGAGACCATACTATTTTTATAATGCTGTATGGAAAACTGAGCAGGAAGTTGCAAAACTCTTTTCCTCTGATACTTCCTGCTTGGAGGAAGGGTACTTTGCATGAGGTTTTGAGATAACAGAAACTCGGGGCGCCTGGGTGGCTCAGTCCCTTAAGCGTCCAACTTCTGCTCAGGGCATGCTCTCACAGTTTGTGAGTTCGCGCCCTGTCTGGGCTCTGTGCTTACAGCGTGGCACATGGAGCCTGCCTCAGATTCTGTGTCTCCCTCTCTCTCTCTGTCCCTACCCAATTCATGCTCTGTCTCTCTCAAAAATAAACATGACAAGATAATTAAAAAACAGACGCTAAAAACATTTCTCTGGGACA